>NC_139219.1:318468005-318568706 GCF_055691185.1 Crinia signifera | reverse complement strand
TGGGAGTCTCCTTCAGAATGCAGGAGGGGAGGTAACTATGAGTAACAGTGTAATGTGGGCTAGGTGACATGAGGGAGATTGCTAGACTAATGAGGGAGAGAGGGAGATTGCTAGACTAATGAGGGAGAGAGGGAGATTGCTGCTATGTCAGGGAGTCTCCCGCAGAATACAGGAGGGGAGGTAACTATGATGTAACAGTGTAATGTGGGCTAGGTGACATGAGGGAGATTGCTAGACTAATGAGGGAGAGAGGGAGATTGCTGCTATGTCAGGGAGTCTCCTTCAGAATGCAGGAGGGTAGGCAACTATGATGTAACTGTGTAATGTGGGGCTAGGTGACATGAGGGAGATTGCTAGACTAATGAGGGAGAGAGGGAGATTGCTGCTATGTCAGGGAGTGTCCTGCAGAATGCAGGAGGGGAGGTAACTATGATGTAACAGTGTAATGTGGGCTAGGTGACATGAGGGAGATTGCTAGACTAATGAGGGAGAGAGGAGATTGCAGCTATGTCATGGAGTCTCCTTAAGAATGCAGGAGGGGAGGTAACTATGATCTAACAGTGTTATGTGGGCTAGGTGACATGAGGGAGATTGCTAAACTAATGAGGGAGAGAGGGAGATTGCTAAAACTAATGAGGGAGAGAGGGAGATTGCTGCTCTATCAGGGAGTCTACTGCAGAATGCAGGAGGGGAGGTAACTATGATGTAACAGTGTAATGTGGGCTAGTGACATGAGGGAGATTGCTAGACTAATGAGGGAGAGAGGGAGATTGCTGCTATGTCAGGGAGTCTACTGCAGAATGCAGGAGGGGAGGTAACTATGATGTAACAGTGTAATGTGGGCTAGGTGACATGAGGAGACTGCTAGACTAATGAGGAAGAGAGGGAGATTGCTGCTATGTCAGGGAGTCTCCTGCAGAATGCAGGAGGGGAGTTAACTATGATGTAACAGTGTAATGTGGGCTAGGTGACATGAGGGAGATTGCTAGACTAATGAGGGAGAGAAGGAGATTGCTGCTATGTCAGGGAGTCTCCTGCAGAATGCAGGGGGAAGTAACTATGGTGTAACAGTGTAATGTGGGCTAGGTGACATGAGGGAGATTGCTAGACTAATGAGGGGGAGAGGGAGATTGCTGCTATGTCAGGGAGTCTCCTGCAGAATGCAGGAGGGGAGGTAACTATGATGTAACAGTGTATGTGGGCTAGGTGACATGAGGGAGACTGCTAGACTAATGAGGAAGAGAGGGAGATTGCTGCTATGTCAGGGAGTCTCCTGCAGAATGCAGGAGGGGAGGTAACTATGATGTAACAGTGTAATGTGGGCTAGGTGACATGAGGGAGACTGCTAGACTAATGAGGAAGAGAGGGAGATTGCTGCTATGTCAGGGAGTCTCCTGCAGAATGCAGGAGGGGAGGTAACTATGATGTAACAGTGTAATGTGGGCTAGGTGACATGAGGAGATTGCTAGACTAATGAGGGAGAGAGGGAGATTGCTGCTATGTCAGGGAGTCTCCTGCAGAATGCAGGAGGGGAGGTACCTATGATGTAACAGTGTAATGTGGGGTAGGTGACATGAGGGAGATTCGTAGACTAATGAGGGAGAGAGGGAGATTGTTGCTATGTCAGGGAGTCTCCTGCAGAATGCAGGAGGGGAGGTAACTACAGTATGATGTAACAGTGTAATGTGGGCTAGGTGACATGAGGAGATTGCTAGACTAATGAAGGAGAGAGGGAGATTGCTGCTATGTCAGGGAGTCTCCTGCAGAATGCAGGAGGAGGTAACTATGATGTAACAGTGTAATGTGGGCAAGGTGACATGAGGGAGATTGCTAGACTAATGAGGAAGAGAGGGAGATTGCTGTTATGTCAGGGAGTCTCCTGCAGAATGCAGGAGGGAGGTAACTATGATGTAACAGTGTTATGCGAGCTAGGTGACATGAGGGAGATTGCTAGACTAATGAGGGAGATTGCTAGACTAATGAGGGAGAGAGGGAGATTGCTGCTATGTCAGGGGAGTCTCCTTAAGAATGCAGGAGGGGAGGTAACTATGATCTAACAGTGTAATGTGGGCTAGGTGACATGAGGGAGATTGCTAGACTAATGAGGGAGAGAGGGAGATTGCTGCTATGTCAGGGAGTCTCCTGCAGAATGCAGGAGGGGAGGTAACTATGATGTAACAGTGTAATGTGGGCTAGGTGACATGGGGAGATTGCTAAACTAATGAGGGAGAGAGGGAGATTGCTGCTCTATCAGGGAGTCTACTGCAGAATGCAGGAGGGGAGGTAACTATGATGTAACAGTGTAATGTGGGCTAGGTGACATGAGGGAGATTGCTAGACTAATGAGGAAGAGAGGGAGATTGCTGTTATGTCAGGGAGTCTCCTGCAGAATGCAGGAGGGAGGTAACTATGATGTAACAGTGTTATGTGGGCTAGGTGACATGAGGGAGATTGCTAGACTAATGAGGGGAGATTGCTAGACTAATGAGGGAGAGAGGGAGATTGCTGCTATGTCAGGGAGTCTCCTTAAGAATGCAGGAGGGGAGGTAACTATGATCTAACAGTGTAATGTGGGCTAGGTGACATGAGGGAGATTGCTAGACTAATGAGGGAGAGAGGGAGATTGCTGCTATGTCAGGGAGTCTCCTGCAGAATGCAGGAGGGGAGGTAACTATGATGTAACAGTGTAATGTGGGCTAGGTGACATGGGGGAGATTGCTAAACTAATGAGGGAGAGAGGAGATTGCTGCTCTATCAGGGAGTCTACTGCAGAATGCAGGAGGGGAGGTAACTATGATGTAACAGTGTAATGTGGGCTAGGTGACATGAGGGAGATTGCTAGACTAATGAGGGAGAGAGGGAGATTGCTGCTATGTCAGGGAGTCTCCTGCAGAATGCAGGAGGGGAGGTAACTATGATGTAACAGTGTACTGTGGGCTAGGTGACATGAGGGAGATTGCTAGACTAATGAGGGAGAGAGGGAGATTGCTGCTATGTCAGGAGTCTTCTTAAGAATGCAGGAGGGGAGGTAACTATGATCTAACAGTGTTATGTGGGCTAGGTGACATGAGGGAGATTTCTAGACTAATGAGGGAGAGAGGGAGATTGCTAGACTAATGAGGGAGAGAGGGAGATTGCTGCTCTATCAGGGAGTCTACTGCAGAATGCAGGAGGGGAGGTAACTATGATGTAACAGTGTAATGTGGGCTAGGTGACATGAGGGAGTTGCTAGACTAATGAGGGGAGAGGGAGATTGCTGCTATGTCAGGGAGTCTCCCACAGAATGCAGGAGGGGGAGGTAACTATGATGTAACAGTGTAATGTGGGCTAGGTGACATGAGGGAGATTGCTAGACTAATGAGGGAGAGAGGGAGATTGCTGCTATGTCAGGGAGTCTCTCGCATAATGCAGGAGGGGAGGGTAACTATGATGTAACAGTGTAATGTGGGCTAGGTGACATGAGAGAGATTGCTAGACTAATGAGGGAGAGAGGGAGATTGCTGCTATGTCAGGGAGTCTCCTTCAGAATGCAGGAGGGGAGGTAACTATGATGTAACAGTGTAATGTGGGCTAGGTGACATGAGGGAGATTGCTAGACTAATGAGGGAGAGAGGGAGATTGCTAGACTAATGAGGGAGAGAGGGAGATTGCTGCTATGTCAGGGAGTCTCCCCGCAGAATACAGGAGGGGAGGTAACTATGATGTAACAGTGTAATGTGGGCTAGGTGACATGAGGGAGATTGCTAGACTAATGAGGGAGAGAGGGAGATTGCTGCTATGTCAGGGAGTCTCCTTCAGAATGCAGGAGGGTAGGCAACTATGATGTAACTGTGTAATGTGGGCTAGGTGACATGAGGGAGATTGCTAGACTAATGAGGGAGAGAGGGAGATTGCTGCTATGTCAGGGAGTGTCCTGCAGAATGCAGGAGGGGAGGTAACTATGATGTAACAGTGTAATGTGGGCTAGGTGACATGAGGGAGATTGCTAGACTAATGAGGGAGAGAGGGAGATTGCAGCTATGTCATGGAGTCTCCTTAAGAATGCAGGAGGGGAGGTAACTATGATCTAACAGTGTTATGTGGGCTAGGTGACATGAGGGAGATTGCTAAACTAATGAGGGAGAGAGGGAGATTGCTAAACTAATGAGGGAGAGAGGGAGATTGCTGCTCTATCAGGGAGTCTACTGCAGAATGCAGGAGGGGAGGTAACTATGATGTAACAGTGTAATGTGGGCTAGGTGACATGAGGGAGATTGCTAGACTAATGAGGGAGAGAGGGAGATTGCTGCTATGTCAGGGAGTCACTGCAGAATGCAGGAGGGGAGGTAACTATGATGTAACAGTGTAATGTGGGCTAGGTGACATGAGGGAGACTGCTAGACTAATGAGGAAGAGAGGGAGATTGCTGCTATGTCAGGGAGTCTCCTGCAGAATGCAGGAGGGGAGTTAACTATGATGTAACAGTGTAATGTGGGCTAGGTGACATGAGGGAGATTGCTAGACTAATGAGGGAGAGAAGGAGATTGCTGCTATGTCAGGGAGTCTCCTGCAGAATGCAGGGGGGAAGTAACTATGGTGTAACAGTGTAATGTGGCTAGGTGACATGAGGGAGATTGCTAGACTAATGAGGGGGAGAGGGAGATTGCTGCTATGTCAGGGAGTCTCCTGCAGAATGCAGGAGGGGAGGTAACTATGATGTAACAGTGTAATGTGGGCTAGGTGACATGAGGGAGACTGCTAGACTAATGAGGAAGAGAGGGAGATTGCTGCTATGTCAGGGAGTCTCCTGCAGAATGCAGGAGGGGAGGTAACTATGATGTAACAGTGTAATGTGGGCTAGGTGACATGAGGGAGACTGCTAGACTAATGAGGAAGAGAGGGAGATTGCTGCTATGTCAGGGAGTCTCCTGCAGAATGCAGGAGGGGAGGTAACTATGATGTAACAGTGTAATGTGGGCTAGGTGACATGAGGAGATTGCTAGACTAATGAGGGAGAGAGGGAGATTGCTGCTATGTCAGGGAGTCTCCTGCAGAATGCAGGAGGGGAGGTACCTATGATGTAACAGTGTAATGTGGGGTAGGTGACATGAGGGAGATTCGTAGACTAATGAGGGAGAGAGGGAGATTGTTGCTATGTCAGGGAGTCTCCTGCAGAATGCAGGAGGGGAGGTAACTACAGTATGATGTAACAGTGTAATGTGGGCTAGGTGACATGAGGAGATTGCTAGACTAATGAAGGAGAGAGGGAGATTGCTGCTATGTCAGGGAGTCTCCTGCAGAATGCAGGAGGGAAGGTAACTATGATGTAACAGTGTAATGTGGGCAAGGTGACATGAGGGAGATTGCTAGACTAATGAGGAAGAGAGGGAGATTGCTGTTATGTCAGGGAGTCTCCTGCAGAATGCAGGAGGGAGGTAACTATGATGTAACAGTGTTATGCGAGCTAGGTGACATGAGGGAGATTGCTAGACTAATGAGGGAGATTGCTAGACTAATGAGGAGAGAGGGAGATTGCTGCTATGTCAGGGAGTCTCCTTAAGAATGCAGGAGGGGAGGTAACTATGATCTAACAGTGTAATGTGGGCTAGGTGACATGAGGGAGATTGCTAGACTAATGAGGGAGAGAGGGAGATTGCTGCTATGTCAGGGAGTCTCCTGCAGAATGCAGGAGGGGAGGTAACTATGATGTAACAGTGTAATGTGGGCTAGGTGACATGGGGAGATTGCTAAACTAATGAGGGAGAGAGGGAGATTGCTGCTCTATCAGGGAGTCTACTGCAGAATGCAGGAGGGGAGGTAACTATGATGTAACAGTGTAATGTGGGCTAGGTGACATGAGGGAGATTGCTAGACTAATGAGGGAGAGAGGGAGATTGCTGCTATGTCAGGAAGTCTCCCTGCAGAATGCAGGAGGGGAGGTAACTATGATGTAACAGTGTACTGTGGGCAGGGGGACATGAGGGAGATTGCTAGACTAATGAGGGAGAGAGGAGATTGCTGCTATGTCAGGGATTCTTCTTAAGAAAGCAGGTGTGGAGGTAACTATGATCTAACAGTGTTATGTGGGCTAGGTGACATGAGGGAGATTTCTAGACTAATGAGGGAGAGAGGGAGATTGCTAGACTAATGAGGGAGAGAGGGAGATTGCTGCTCTATCAGGGAGTCTACTGCAGAATGCAGGAGGGGAGGTAACTATGATGTAACAGTGTAATGTGGGCTAGGTGACATGAGGGAGATTGCTAGACTAATGAGGGAGAGATGGAGATTGCTGCTATGTCAGGGAGTCTCCCACAGAATGCAGGAGGGGAGGAAACTTGATGTAACAGTGTAATGTGGGCTAGGTGACATGAGGGAGATTGCTAGACTAATGAGGGAGAGAGGGAGATTGCTGCTATGTCAGGGAGTCTCTCGCATAATGCAGGAGGGGAGGTAACTATGATGTAACAGTGTAATGTGGGCTAGGTGACATGAGAGAGATTGCTAGACTAATGAGGAGAGAGGGAGAATGCTGCTATGTCAGGGAGTCTCCTTCAGAATGCAGGAGGGGAGGTAACTATGATGTAACAGTGTAATGTGGGCTAGGTGACATGAGGGAGATTGCTAGACTAATGAGGGAGAGAGGGAGATTGCTAGACTAATGAGGGAGAGAGGGAGATTGCTGCTATGTCAGGGAGTCTCCCGCAGAATACAGGAGGGGAGGTAACTATGATGTAACAGTGTAATGTGGGCTAGGTGACATGAGGGAGATTGCTAGACTAATGAGGGAGAGAGGGAGATTGCTTATGTCAGGGAGTCTTCTTAAATATGCAGGAGGGGAGGTAACTATGATCTAACAGTGTTATGTGGGCTAGGTGACATGAGGGAGATTTCTAGACTAATGAGGGAGAGAGGGAGATTGCTAGACTAATGAGGGAGAGAGGGAGATTGCTGCTCTATCAGGGAGTCTACTGCAGAATGCAGGAGGGGAGGTAACTATGATGTAACAGTGTAATGTGGGCTAGGTGACATGAGGGAGATTGCTAGACTAATGAGGGAGAGAGGGAGATTGCTGCTATGTCAGGGAGTCTCCCACAGAATGCAGGAGGGAAGGTAACTATGATGTAACAGTGTAATGTGGGCTAGGTGACATGAGGGAGATTGCTAGACTAATGAGGGAGAGAGGGAGATTGCTGCTATGTCAGGGAGTCTCTCGCATAATGCAGGAGGGGAGGTAACTATAATGTAACAGTGTAATGTGGGCTAGGTGACATGAGGGAGATTGCTAGACTAATGAGGGAGAGAGGGAGATTGCTGCTATGTCAGGGAGTCTCCCGCAGAATACAGGAGGGAGGTAACTATGATGTAACAGTGTAATGTGGGCTAGGTGACATGAGGGAGATTGCTAGACTAATGAGGGAGAGAGGGAGATTGCTGCTATGTCAGGGAGTCTCCTTCAGAATGCAGGAGGGTAGGCAACTATGATGTAACTGTGTAATGTGGGCTAGGTGACATGAGGGAGATTGCTAGACTAATGAGGGAGAGAGGGAGATTGCTGCTATGTCAGGGAGTGTCCTGCAGAATGCAGGAGGGGAGGTAACTATGATGTAACAGTGTAATGTGGGCTAGGTGACATGAGGGAGATTGCTAGACTAATGAGGGAGAGAGGGAGATTGCAGCTATGTCATGGAGTCTCCTTAAGAATGCAGGAGGGGAGGTAACTATGATCTAACAGTGTTATGTGGGCTAGGTGACATGAGGGAGATTGCTAAACTAATGAGGGAGAGAGGGAGATTGCTAAACTAATGAGGGAGAGAGGGAGATTGCTGCTCTATCAGGGAGTCTACTGCAGAATGCAGGAGGGGAGGTAACTATGATGTAACAGTGTAATGTGGGCTAGGTGACATGAGGGAGATTGCTAGACTAATGAGGGAGAGAGGGAGATTGCTGCTATGTCAGGGAGTCTACTGCAGAATGCAGGAGGGGAGGTAACTATGATGTAACAGTGTAATGTGGGCTAGGTGACATGAGGGAGACTGCTAGACTAATGAGGAAGAGAGGGAGATTGCTGCTATGTCAGGGAGTCTCCTGCAGAATGCAGGAGGGGAGGTAACTATGATGTAACAGTGTAATGTGGGCTAGGTGACATGAGGGAGACTGCTAGACTAATGAGGAAGAGAGGGAGATTGCTGCTATGTCAGGGAGTCTACTGCAGAATGCAGGAGGGGAGGTAACTATGATGTAACAGTGTAATGTGGGCTAGGTGACATAAGGGAGATTGCTAGACTAATGAGGGAGAGAGGGAGATTGCTGCTATGTCAGGGAGTCTACTGCAGAATGCAGGAGGGGAGGTAACTATGATGTAACAGTGTAATGTGGGCTAGGTGACATGAGGGAGATTGCTAGACTAATGAGGGGGAGAGGGAGATTGCTGCTATGTCAGGGAGTCTCCTGCAGAATGCAGGAGGGGAGGTAACTATGATGTAACAGTGTAATGTGGGCTAGGTGACATGAGGGAGACTGCTAGACTAATGAGGAAGAGAGGGAGATTGCTGCTATGTCAGGGAGTCTCCTGCAGAATGCAGGAGGGGAGGTAACTATGATGTAACAGTGTAATGTGGGCTAGGTGACATGAGGGAGACTGCTAGACTAATGAGGAAGAGAGGGAGATTGCTGCTATGTCAGGGAGTCTCCTGCAGAATGCAGGAGGGGAGGTAACTATGATGTAACAGTGTAATGTGGGCTAGGTGACATGAGGAGATTGCTAGACTAATGAGGGAGAGAGGGAGATTGCTGCTATGTCAGGGAGTCTCCTGCAGAATGCAGGAGGGGAGGTACCTATGATGTAACAGTGTAATGTGGGGTAGGTGACATGAGGGAGATTCGTAGACTAATGAGGGAGAGAGGGAGATTGTTGCTATGTCAGGGAGTCTCCTGCAGAATGCAGGAGGGGAGGTAACTACAGTATGATGTAACAGTGTAATGTGGGTAGGTGACATGAGGAGATTGCTAGACTAATGAAGGAGAGAGGGAGATTGCTGCTATGTCAGGGAGTCTCCTGCAGAATGCAGGAGGGGAGGTTACTATGATGTAACAGTGTAATGTGGGCAAGGTGACATGAGGGAGATTGCTAGACTAATGAGGAAGAGAGGGAGATTGCTGTTATGTCAGGGAGTCTCCTGCAGAATGCAGGAGGGAGGTAACTATGATGTAACAGTGTTATGTGGGCTAGGTGACATGAGGGAGATTGCTAGACTAATGAGGGAGATTGCTAGACTAATGAGGGAGAGAGGGAGATTGCTGCTATGTCAGGGAGTCTCCTTAAGAATGCAGGAGGGGAGGTAACTATGATCTAACAGTGTAATGTGGGCTAGGTGACATGAGGGAGATTGCTAGACTAATGAGGGAGAGAGGGAGATTGCTGCTATGTCAGGGAGTCTCCTGCAGAATGCAGGAGGGGAGGTAACTATGATGTAACAGTGTAATGTGGGCTAGGTGACATGGGGAGATTGCTAAACTAATGAGGGAGAGAGGGAGATTGCTGCTCTATCAGGGAGTCTACTGCAGAATGCAGGAGGGGAGGTAACTATGATGTAACAGTGTAATGTGGGCTAGGTGACATGAGGGAGATTGCTAGACTAATGAGGGAGAGAGGGAGATTGCTGCTATGTCAGGGAGTCTCCTGCAGAATGCAGGAGGGGAGGTAACTATGATGTAACAGTGTACTGTGGGCTAGGGGGACATGAGGGAGATTGCTAGACTAATGAGGGAGAGAGGGAGATTGCTGCTATGTCAGGGATTCTTCTTAAGAAAGCAGGTGTGGAGGTAACTATGATCTAACAGTGTTATGTGGGCTAGGTGACATGAGGGAGATTTCTAGACTAATGAGGGAGAGAGGGAGATTGCTAGACTAATGAGGGAGAGAGGGAGATTGCTGCTCTATCAGGGAGTCTACTGCAGAATGCAGGAGGGGAGGTAACTATGATGTAACAGTGTAATGTGGGCTAGGTGACATGAGGGAGATTGCTAGACTAATGAGGGAGAGATGGAGATTGCTGCTATGTCAGGGAGTCTCCCACAGAATGCAGGAGGGGAGGAAACTATGATGTAACAGTGTAATGTGGGCTAGGTGACATGAGGGAGATTGCTAGACTAATGAGGGAGAGAGGGAGATTGCTGCTATGTCAGGGAGTCTCTCGCATAATGCAGGAGGGGAGGTAACTATGATGTAACAGTGTAATGTGGGCTAGGTGACATGAGAGAGATTGCTAGACTAATGAGGGAGAGAGGGAGAATGCTGCTATGTCAGGGAGTCTCCTTCAGAATGCAGGAGGGGAGGTAACTATGATGTAACAGTGTAATGTGGGCTAGGTGACATGAGGGAGATTGCTAGACTAATGAGGGAGAGAGGGAGATTGCTAGACTAATGAGGGAGAGAGGGAGATTGCTGCTATGTCAGGGAGTCTCCCGCAGAATACAGGAGGGGAGGTAACTATGATGTAACAGTGTAATGTGGGCTAGGTGACATGAGGGAGATTGCTAGACTAATGAGGGAGAGAGGGAGATTGCTGCTATGTCAGGGAGTCTTCTTAAGAATGCAGGAGGGGAGGTAACTATGATCTAACAGTGTTATGTGGGCTAGGTGACATGAGGGAGATTTCTAGACTAATGAGGGAGAGAGGGAGATTGCTAGACTAATGAGGGAGAGAGGGAGATTGCTGCTCTATCAGGGAGTCTACTGCAGAATGCAGGAGGGGAGGTAACTATGATGTAACAGTGTAATGTGGGCTAGGTGACATGAGGGAGATTGCTAGACTAATGAGGGAGAGAGGGAGATTGCTGCTATGTCAGGGAGTCTCCCACAGAATGCAGGAGGGAAGGTAACTATGATGTAACAGTGTAATGTGGGCTAGGTGACATGAGGGAGATTGCTAGACTAATGAGGGAGAGAGGGAGATTGCTGCTATGTCAGGGAGTCTCTCGCATAATGCAGGAGGGGAGGTAACTATAATGTAACAGTGTAATGTGGGCTAGGTGACATGAGGGAGATTGCTAGACTAATGAGGGAGAGAGGGAGATTGCTAGACTAATGAGGGAGAGAGGGAGATTGCTGCTATGTCAGGGAGTCTCCCGCAGAATACAGGAGGGGAGGTAACTATGATGTAACAGTGTAATGTGGGCTAGGTGACATGAGGGAGATTGCTAGACTAATGAGGGAGAGAGGGAGATTGCTGCTATGTCAGGGAGTCTCCTTCAGAATGCAGGAGGGTAGGCAACTATGATGTAACTGTGTAATGTGGGCTAGGTGACATGAGGGAGATTGCTAGACTAATGAGGGAGAGAGGGAGATTGCTGCTATGTCAGGGAGTGTCCTGCAGAATGCAGGAGTGGAGGTAACTATGATGTAACAGTGTAATGTGGGCTAGGTGACATGAGGGAGATTGCTAGACTAATGAGGGAGAGAGGGAGATTGCAGCTATGTCATGGAGTCTCCTTAAGAATGCAGGAGGGGAGGTAACTATGATCTAACAGTGTTATGTGGGCTAGGTGACATGAGGGAGATTGCTAAACTAATGAGGGAGAGAGGGAGATTGCTAAACTAATGAGGGAGAGAGGGAGATTGCTGCTCTATCAGGGAGTCTACTGCAGAATGCAGGAGGGGAGGTAACTATGATGTAACAGTGTAATGTGGGCTAGGTGACATGAGGGAGATTGCTAGACTAATGAGGGAGAGAGGGAGATTGCTGCTATGTCAGGGAGTCTACTGCAGAATGCAGGAGGGGAGGTAACTATGATGTAACAGTGTAATGTGGGCTAGGTGACATGAGGGAGACTGCTAGACTAATGAGGGAGAGAGGGAGATTGCTGCTATGTCAGGGAGTCTTCTTAAGAATGCAGGAGGGGAGGTAACTATGATCTAACAGTGTTATGTGGGCTAGGTGACATGAGGGAGATTTCTAGACTAATGAGGGAGAGAGGGAGATTGCTAGACTAATGAGGGAGAGAGGGAGATTGCTGCTCTATCAGGGAGTCTACTGCAGAATGCAGGAGGGGAGGTAACTATGATCTAACAGTGTTATGTGGGCTAGGTGACATGAGGGAGATTGCTAGACTAATGAGGGAGAGAGGGAGATTGCTGCTATGTCAGGGAGTCTCCCGCAGAATACAGGAGGGGAGGTAACTATGATGTAACAGTGTAATGTGGGCTAGGTGACATGAGGGAGATTGCTAGACTAATGAGGGAGAGAGGGAGATTGCTGCTATGTCAGGGAGTCTTCTTAAGAATGCAGGAGGGGAGGTAACTATGATCTAACAGTGTTATGTGGGCTAGGTGACATGAGGGAGATTTCTAGACTAATGAGGGAGAGAGGGAGATTGCTAGACTAATGAGGGAGAGAGGGAGATTGCTGCTCTATCAGGGAGTCTACTGCAGAATGCAGGAGGGGAGGTAACTATGATGTAACAGTGTAATGTGGGCTAGGTGACATGAGGGAGATTGCTAGACTAATGAGGGAGAGAGGGAGATTGCTGCTATGTCAGGGAGTCTCCCACAGAATGCAGGAGGGAAGGTAACTATGATGTAACAGTGTAATGTGGGCTAGGTGACATGAGGGAGATTGCTAGACTAATGAGGGAGAGAGGGAGATTGCTGCTATGTCAGGGAGTCTCTCGCATAATGCAGGAGGGGAGGTAACTATAATGTAACAGTGTAATGTGGGCTAGGTGACATGAGGGAGATTGCTAGACTAATGAGGGAGAGAGGGAGATTGCTAGACTAATGAGGGAGAGAGGGAGATTGCTGCTATGTCAGGGAGTCTCCCGCAGAATACAGGAGGGGAGGTAACTATGATGTAACAGTGTAATGTGGGCTAGGTGACATGAGGGAGATTGCTAGACTAATGAGGGAGAGAGGGAGATTGCTGCTATGTCAGGGAGTCTCCTTCAGAATGCAGGAGGGTAGGCAACTATGATGTAACTGTGTAATGTGGGCTAGGTGACATGAGGGAGATTGCTAGACTAATGAGGGAGAGAGGGAGATTGCTGCTATGTCAGGGAGTGTCCTGCAGAATGCAGGAGTGGAGGTAACTATGATGTAACAGTGTAATGTGGGCTAGGTGACATGAGGGAGATTGCTAGACTAATGAGGGAGAGAGGGAGATTGCAGCTATGTCATGGAGTCTCCTTAAGAATGCAGGAGGGGAGGTAACTATGATCTAACAGTGTTATGTGGGCTAGGTGACATGAGGGAGATTGCTAAACTAATGAGGGAGAGAGGGAGATTGCTAAACTAATGAGGGAGAGAGGGAGATTGCTGCTCTATCAGGGAGTCTACTGCAGAATGCAGGAGGGGAGGTAACTATGATGTAACAGTGTAATGTGGGCTAGGTGACATGAGGGAGATTGCTAGACTAATGAGGGAGAGAGGGAGATTGCTGCTATGTCAGGGAGTCTACTGCAGAATGCAGGAGGGGAGGTAACTATGATGTAACAGTGTAATGTGGGCTAGGTGACATGAGGGAGACTGCTAGACTAATGAGGAAGAGAGGGAGATTGCTGCTATGTCAGGGAGTCTCCTGCAGAATGCAGGAGGGGAGGTAACTATGATGTAACAGTGTAATGTGGGCTAGGTGACATGAGGGAGACTGCTAGACTAATGAGGAAGAGAGGGAGATTGCTGCTATGTCAGGGAGTCTACTGCAGAATGCAGGAGGGGAGGTAACTATGATGTAACAGTGTAATGTGGGCTAGGTGACATAAGGGAGATTGCTAGACTAATGAGGGAGAGAGGGAGATTGCTGCTATGTCAGGGAGTCTACTGCAGAATGCAGGAGGGGAGGTAACTATGATGTAACAGTGTAATGTGGGCTAGGTGACATGAGGGAGATTGCTAGACTAATGAGGGGGAGAGGGAGATTGCTGCTATGTCAGGGAGTCTCCTGCAGAATGCAGGAGGGGAGGTAACTATGATGTAACAGTGTAATGTGGGCTAGGTGACATGAGGGAGACTGCTAGACTAATGAGGAAGAGAGGGAGATTGCTGCTATGTCAGGGAGTCTCCTGCAGAATGCAGGAGGGGAGGTAACTATGATGTAACAGTGTAATGTGGGCTAGGTGACATGAGGGAGACTGCTAGACTAATGAGGAAGAGAGGGAGATTGCTGCTATGTCAGGGAGTCTCCTGCAGAATGCAGGAGGGGAGGTAACTATGATGTAACAGTGTAATGTGGGCTAGGTGACATGAGGAGATTGCTAGACTAATGAGGGAGAGAGGGAGATTGCTGCTATGTCAGGGAGTCTCCTGCAGAATGCAGGAGGGGAGGTACCTATGATGTAACAGTGTAATGTGGGGTAGGTGACATGAGGGAGATTCGTAGACTAATGAGGGAGAGAGGGAGATTGTTGCTATGTCAGGGAGTCTCCTGCAGAATGCAGGAGGGGAGGTAACTACAGTATGATGTAACAGTGTAATGTGGGTAGGTGACATGAGGAGATTGCTAGACTAATGAAGGAGAGAGGGAGATTGCTGCTATGTCAGGGAGTCTCCTGCAGAATGCAGGAGGGGAGGTAACTATGATGTAACAGTGTAATGTGGGCAAGGTGACATGAGGGAGATTGCTAGACTAATGAGGAAGAGAGGGAGATTGCTGTTATGTCAGGGAGTCTCCTGCAGAATGCAGGAGGGAGGTAACTATGATGTAACAGTGTTATGTGGGCTAGGTGACATGAGGGAGATTGCTAGACTAATGAGGGAGATTGCTAGACTAATGAGGGAGAGAGGGAGATTGCTGCTATGTCAGGGAGTCTCCTTAAGAATGCAGGAGGGGAGGTAACTATGATCTAACAGTGTAATGTGGGCTAGGTGACATGAGGGAGATTGCTAGACTAATGAGGGAGAGAGGGAGATTGCTGCTATGTCAGGGAGTCTCCTGCAGAATGCAGGAGGGGAGGTAACTATGATGTAACAGTGTAATGTGGGCTAGGTGACATGGGGAGATTGCTAAACTAATGAGGGAGAGAGGGAGATTGCTGCTCTATCAGGGAGTCTACTGCAGAATGCAGGAGGGGAGGTAACTATGATGTAACAGTGTAATGTGGGCTAGGTGACATGAGGGAGATTGCTAGACTAATGAGGGAGAGAGGGAGATTGCTGCTATGTCAGGGAGTCTCCTGCAGAATGCAGGAGGGGAGGTAACTATGATGTAACAGTGTACTGTGGGCTAGGGGGACATGAGGGAGATTGCTAGACTAATGAGGGAGAGAGGGAGATTGCTGCTATGTCAGGGAGTCTTCTTAAGAATGCAGGAGGGGAGGTAACTATGATCTAACAGTGTTATGTGGGCTAGGTGACATGAGGGAGATTTCTAGACTAATGAGGGAGAGAGGGAGATTGCTAGACTAATGAGGGAGAGAGGGAGATTGCTGCTCTATCAGGGAGTCTACTGCAGAATGCAGGAGGGGAGGTAACTATGATGTAACAGTGTAATGTGGGCTAGGTGACATGAGGGAGATTGCTAGACTAATGAGGGAGAGAGGGAGATTGCTGCTATGTCAGGGAGTCTCCCACAGAATGCAGGAGGGGAGGAAACTATGATGTAACAGTGTAATGTGGGCTAGGTGACATGAGGGAGATTGCTAGACTAATGAGGGAGAGAGGGAGATTGCTGCTATGTCAGGGAGTCTCTCGCATAATGCAGGAGGGGAGGTAACTATGATGTAACAGTGTAATGTGGGCTAGGTGACATGAGAGAGATTGCTAGACTAATGAGGGAGAGAGGGAGAATGCTGCTATGTCAGGGAGTCTCCTTCAGAATGCAGGAGGGGAGGTAACTATGATGTAACAGTGTAATGTGGGCTAGGTGACATGAGGGAGATTGCTAGACTAATGAGGGAGAGAGGGAGATTGCTAGACTAATGAGGGAGAGAGGGAGATTGCTGCTATGTCAGGGAGTCTCCCGCAGAATACAGGAGGGGAGGTAACTATGATGTAACAGTGTAATGTGGGCTAGGTGACATGAGGGAGATTGCTAGACTAATGAGGGAGAGAGGGAGATTGCTGCTATGTCAGGGAGTCTTCTTAAGAATGCAGGAGGGGAGGTAACTATGATCTAACAGTGTTATGTGGGCTAGGTGACATGAGGTAGATTTCTAGACTAATGAGGGAGAGAGGGAGATTGCTAGACTAATGAGGGAGAGAGGGAGATTGCTGCTCTATCAGGGAGTCTACTGCAGAATGCAGGAGGGGAGGTAACTATGATGTAACAGTGTAATGTGGGCTAGGTGACATGAGGGAGATTGCTAGACTAATGAGGGAGAGAGGGAGATTGCTGCTATGTCAGGGAGTCTCCCACAGAATGCAGGAGGGAAGGTAACTATGATGTAACAGTGTAATGTGGGCTAGGTGACATGAGGGAGATTGCTAGACTAATGAGGGAGAGAGGGAGATTGCTGCTATGTCAGGGAGTCTCTCGCATAATGCAGGAGGGGAGGTAACTATGATGTAACAGTGTAATGTGGGCTAGGTGACATGAGAGAGATTGCTAGACTAATGAGGGAGAAGGGAGATTGCTGCTATGTCAGGGAGTCTCCTTCAGAATGCAGGAGGGGAGGTAACTATGATGTAACAGTGTAATGTGGGCTAGGTGACATGAGGGAGATTGCTAGACTAATGAGGGAGAGAGGGAGATTGCTAGACTAATGAGGGAGAGAGGGAGATTGCTGCTATGTCAGGGAGTCTCCCGCAGAATACAGGAGGGGAGGTAACTATGATGTAACAGTGTAATGTGGGCTAGGTGACATGAGGGAGATTGCTAGACTAATGAGGGAGAGAGGGAGATTGCTGCTATGTCAGGGAGTCTCCTTCAGAATGCAGGAGGGTAGGCAACTATTATGTAACTGTGTAATGTGGGCTAGGTGACATGAGGGAGATTGCTAGACTAATGAGGGAGAGAGGGAGATTGCTGCTATGTCAGGGAGTGTCCTGCAGAATGCAGGAGGGGAGGTAACTATGATGTAACAGTGTAATGTGGGCTAGGTGACATGAGGGAGATTGCTAGACTAATGAGGGAGAGAGGGAGATTGCAGCTATGTCATGGAGTCTCCTTAAGAATGCAGGAGGGGAGGTAACTATGATCTAACAGTGTTATGTGGGCTAGGTGACATGAGGGAGATTGCTAAACTAATGAGGGAGAGAGGGAGATTGCTAAACTAATGAGGGAGAGAGGGAGATTGCTGCTCTATCAGGGAGTCTACTGCAGAATGCAGGAGGGGAGGTAACTATGATGTAACAGTGTAATGTGGGCTAGGTGACATGAGGGAGATTGCTAGACTAATGAGGGAGAGAGGGAGATTGCTGCTATGTCAGGGAGTCTACTGCAGAATGCAGGAGGGGAGGTAACTATGATGTAACAGTGTAATGTGGGCTAGGTGACATGAGGGAGATTGCTAGACTAATGAGGGAGAGAGGGAGATTGCTGCTATGTCAGGGAGTCTACTGCAGAATGCAGGAGGGGAGGTAACTATGATGTAACAGTGTAATGTGGGCTAGGTGACATGAGGGAGATTGCTAGACTAATGAGGGAGAGTGGGAGATTGCTGCTATGTCAGGGAGTCTCCTTCAGAATGCAGGAGGGGAGGTAACTATAATGTAACAGTGTAATGTGGGCTAGGTGACATGAGGGAGATTGCTAGACTAATGAGGGGGAGAGGGAGATTGCTGCTATGTCAGGGAGTCTCCTTCAGAATGCAGGAGGGGAGGTAACTATGGTGTAACAGTGTAATGTGGGCTAGGTGACATGAGGGAGATTGCTAGACTAATGAGGGAGAGAGGGAGATTGCTGCTATGTCAGGGAGTCTCCTTCAGAATGCAGGAGGGTAGGCAACTATGACCTGTGTTGAAGCATCCTTCTTATCAATTTACCTGTTCAACACAGATGAAGGTAATCATACATTAAGAAGAAAGTCCAGGAGCAGAGCATTGTGTCCCTCCTGGATAAGGTCATGTTAGGAGGTATGGATCAGTGTGTACAACCAAATAAATAAATCAATTTATACTCACCTTCCCAGGGTCTGGAGATCGCTGCAGGTCTTCGGGACTCCCTGCTGATCCTGTAAACCCCGGTGCAGTAAATTGACGCTGCAAAGCAGCAGCTCACTTTACAGCACCAGAGCTCAGAGAAGGAGGAGCCCCGGCTGTGTCGGTGGAGCGGATCCCCGGGAGGTGAGTATGAATCAGCGATATCCCGATATTTGCTGCTGACACCCATCGCAGTGAAAGAGCTTTATCGCAAGCGCTGTCCCGGATGCGATAATTGATACATCTGTGTGATGTACTGTAGTCAGTTATCGCATTAGGCCTATGTTATCAGATCACATCTGAGGATGCAGATGGTGATAAATCGGCCCCTTTGTCTTCATATGGTGGAAATCTTAATAAGGTTCAATCTTAGAATTGCAATGTTAATATGAAAATATTATCTCTCTATGCTTTTTTTTTGGGGGGGGGGGTGCCTATAAATTGCTGTAAAATGTGGGTCATGATGACATAATTCGGACAGCACGCTTTCATGGGGGCTGCAGGGGTGAAGGTGGCTGTCCTATTGTTCTCAGCTGCAATACAATACAGTAGGGGATTAGCCATACCTCCCAACTTTTGAAGTTGGGAGGTCGGGACGTTCGCGCGGCGAAAAGGGTGCGTGGCCTCGAGAAAAGGGGGCGTGGCCTCACGGTGTGACGCGAAATCCGGCCACGCCCCCGTTTTCGCCGCTCGACATAATATTATCGTGGTTTATATCTCCCAACCGTCTCGGTAAGCCGGGACTGCGGTAAGCAGTACCGGGACGACGGGACATCGGCCGTAAATCGTGAATGTCCCGCCGAATCCGGGACGGTTGGGAGGTATGGATTAGCAGAGTAATCCTATTACTCACTGAGGGGAGAATTTATGAAGCTTGGAGAAGTGTTATCTATCCCCATAAAGAACGTTATGAGCAAGGTGATAATGGTTCAGCCAATCAGCTCTTACCTGTCAATTTACATATTGTAGCTGATTGGCTGAACCATTATCACCTTGCTCATAACGTTCTTTATGGGGATAGATAACACTTCTCCAAGCTTCATAAATTCACCCCTGAATCCTAGTAAAGGGATAGATGACAGTGGCTCCCTCTGTATCTCGTAAATGATGGACAGATATATTTTTACACTGTCATTTATAATATAAGTTTAGTTACTGTATAGTGTTAATATTTTCGCTGTCTTACCGGGAACTCCATGCGATGGGCTGACGTCATGAATCACAGGAGTCTCCAGCATGGAAAACTGTGTGGAAGCAGCAATATTACACAACATGGAGAATACAATATGCTCTCAGTAATGCCCAGGACAATGTTGTAGTATAATCCAACGTGATATACTCGCTGCGTGATCTGTATTACAGGATGCAGTCGGCAGGTTGACAATAAATAGATCAATAATCGATAAGATGACCACTATTAGTCGACAGGCCATATATCGACACATGAAAAAGGTTGACATACCTTAGGTCATCATGGTCAAACGGTCGACACATACAATAGATCTCCATGGAAAAGGTTATCATGAAAAAGGTTGACATCATTTTTTATTATGACACCTTTTTTTCAGGTGAATATAACAGTGTACCGAGCATTCATAACGACATAAGTTGACATAGACACCAAAAAACTGGAACAACTCATGTCAACCTTTCTCTTGTCGGCATTTTCCATGTCGACACATTGCTTGGGCCGGCCTTTCGATCCTGTCAACCGAAGCCACGTCAACCTTTTTACGGTGTCAACCTATGGTTTTTCGACCAATAAGATTTTGTTATTTTCAACAAAATCTGATTGGTTGCTGTGGACAACATCTCTTTTTTTAGAAGATTTAGTAAATTAACCCCTTCATTTTTAAGTCCTAAAAATTGCTGCTGCAGGCTATAAGAAATAACCCAATCTCCTTAGTTTTTCTATTCAGACTGCTATTGCTTATTGATAATTCTTCAGGGATTATTCCACAGTATTATGTGACTACCATGGAAACCACAGTCACAAGGCCCATGGTTTAGTGAGCAGAGAGGCTATGGAATGCCCCTCTAAGCTCTGTTTCCACTGTGACATCCTCCCCTCCTTCTCACCCGTCTGTCATCACAAGACATGCTGAAAGCTGAGAGCCTGTGGCAGTCATATTTGTTTACTGTCCAGAGAGGTGTTGAAAATGAGATAATAATCGGTAGTACCGTAAGATAGCTAAGAACAAAGCCTCCAAAATGCACGCTTGAAAGAAACTTAACTCGGTACTTGAATTCTCTGCGGGATTGCCGCTGTAAACACTAAATGGTACCTGTGCAAGTCGTATAAGACAAAACATTTGGTGTCTTTTAAGACGGCTCGTTTAGAATCCCTTCGGTTTAAAAAAAAGGCAAATTTTCAAATTGCTCTCGACGGCAAACAAAACGAGCCTGAAATCCAGCACAAGCCTGTACTTATGCAAGAGGGAGGTCAGCACCATAGCAAGAGAACAGAAACTCATTAGGGAGATAAGCAATGACCACCAGCTGACAGGTAAACTTTCCGTGAGCTGTTTAAACTTGCCACTGCCTACAGCGAGCAGCAAACGGCTGGCAGGAGAACAGCCTCCAAACAAAGACACACATTGTGCTCCATCCAGTCAGGAATGTGACTCATTAACTTTATTCCCTGGCGATATTTAATCAGAGCTCCGAGAAGATCTTTATGGCATGCAAATACTTTTCACATTAAACAAAAGTGGCTCTAATGCTGTTTGGGCTGCGAGCGTTGCTTCTGATGCAGGTTTTGCTGTGCAGCAAATGAATGGCAATCTGCTTAACACGAGAAAAGAAATCAAGGACTTCAATTACTAGAGTTTAACTTTAAATATCAGTAGTCGTAGTAAGCCGGGGTGAGTTCTTAAAGGAACACTGTCATCGATATTGTGCTTAAGTTTAATCTGCATTTAAATGTGGCATTTATGCCAGTTATTCAGCGAACGGGTAGTGGGCAGGTGCAAAGAGGAGCAATCGTGGTTAAATTCGCAAATGGCTTCAGCGTACGGCAGGGTTGCCTACTTTTAAAGTCTCCAACACTTCGGGGGTGGGGCCTGATGTCGACATCATCAAGCCAAGGCTAAATGACACGATTTGCATCTTTAGCCCCTCCCCTGAGAATCCGCGAATCATGGTAATTTACCACTGTGGCCGTGGAGATTCGGAGGGTGCATCCGGTATCTGGGAGGGTTGCCCGGTTTCCAGGGGGATGGGGTGGGACTTGATTTTCGGGATCATCACAGCATTTCTGGAAGGGTAGGCAACACTGGAGTATGGGTAAAAACCGGACTGGGCAGGACCCCAGAACTCTCCCTAGGACCCCAGAACTCCAGAAAACCGGACCCCAGGGCAGGACCCCAGAACTCTTGACCATTTATCAATATCTGTCATTTTGAAGCTTGAAGCGTCCAATCTGGGAGGGGGAGGCATTGCCAGAGGTGTCCCATCTGACACCTGTCACCAGGGAGAAGAGGAGGCAGAGAATAAAGCCTCCCTGTATGGTTCAGGCAAGACACCCCCCGGACACTACAAGCTCCGAAATGCACGGTGTTCCGGGGTCTTGTCCGTGTCCGGTTTTTACAGCTTTATTTGTCCTCTTCAGAACGTTTAGGATAGGATAGTATATAGTAGTTTTTTGATGTTGACACAAGTTTGTTACAATATTATCTTATTTTCTACAGTTTACTTTGTCACTGCACTCTGACAAGCCATGAGCTGGGTATGGGTCATTGGGTTGACCCAATTTAGGTCAACCTGCATTGGGTCAACCGCTGACGGTCGACAGGGCTTAAGTTGACACCTGAAATAGGCCAACATGGCTAAGATCGACTGGGTTGGAAGGTCAACACAAGCTTTTCGACTGTCAACTTTGCCGTTGTCGATCTAATGCTTGTGTCAACATTTTAACTCTGTTGACCTTAGCCATGTTGACCTATTTCAGATGGCGACATAAGCCCTGTCGACCCTCAGCGGTCAACCAAATGCATGTCGACCTAAATAGGGTCAACCTAGTGACCATATCCCCATGAGCTAAGTCAAGCACTGATCCATACGACCAAAGTCCAATTTGGCACCTATAGTGCATGGCTGCATTCAGTCAGGGGTGAGATAATGGAGGCACCTGCCTCTGGGCTCCAAGCCCTGAAAGGGGCACCTGCATGTACAGCAGCATTCACAGTGGGATTCAAGTATAACCATGAGCCCTGCTAACACCTATGATAGGGGATAGAGAGATTCAGCCTGCGCTGCAGTGTTGCTGGACTGTGAGATGGGACCCACCAGTAAAGAGGGGGACACCAAGCCCCAACCTGCCTCTGGGCCACTGGGATGAACTTACGCCCTTGCCCCCATCCCCTGTGAGTATCCTGCCGATCACACTACTCTGGCAATTTATGCAAGAACCTAATGTTTCCTGACAGCAATGGCTTAGATACCACTTTATTGCTCGACTTTATCGAAAGACTCTTACCTTGAACATAATCCTCATGGTCTGCTCTATCAGTTGTCCATAATAGAACACTTCCAGCTCATATGAATCTTCTTGTCCCGATGGTCTATAAATAGTAGTACAGTACGTTGAATTAGAACATAACTTGGCCAAGACCAGTGATAATAACATCCCAGTCGGCCGCAGCGCCGTATTCAGTGGAGCAAGAAATTCTGATATTTGTGCAGTTAGCCAATGTTTTACTTACGACACATGTACTGAGTGGCTTTGCCCAATTGCCGCCATGGATTAAAGATGGTGGACATACTGCAGATTTGTATGCAGAGTTATTAACAGGTTGTAATCATTTTTGGGGAGTTAAAGGGGGGTAGCAAGTCAAGTAGGTATGTAATGAGTATTTGGGGGGGGGGGGGGTCACAGCCAGTGACTGCTGCATCCTTGTACACAGTGGTACTGGCCAGCCCTAACGGTCATTCTGAGGAACCATAGGCTTTGTCAGAACTTTGATGGTGAGGCTGATGTGCCTCCGATACTGAGGTATGTGCACTCGAGCAGTGGATTTGAGATGCCGACATTAGCATGTCTTCTCAATTTCTCCATTGTGACTACCCCTGAATCATATTTTCAAGGTTTAAAAAAATGCCCCAAATTTACCAATAGTAGCCCCCACCCAGAAATAGTGATATAGGGGAGAAAGAGCAGGATAGAAAGAGGGAGAGAGAGTAGGATAGAAAGAGGGGGGAGAGACTAGTATCGAATGAGGGGAGAGAGAGTAGGATAGAAAGAGGGAGAGAGAGTAGGCAAAAGAGGTAGAGAAAGTAGTATAGAAAAAAGGGTAGAGGGTAGGATAAAAAAAGAGGGGGGGGAGAGAGAGTGGGATAAAAAGATGGAGAGAGAGAGAAGCATAGAAAGAGGGGAGAGAGTGTGGTATCGAATGAGGGGAGAGAGAGTAGGATAGAAAGAGGTAGAGAGAGTATTATAGAAAAAAGGGGAGAGGATGGGATAAAAAAAGAGAGGGGGGAGAGAGTAGGATAGAAAGATGGAGAGAGAGAAGCATAGAAAGAGGGGAGAGAGTAGTATAGAAAGAGGGGAGAGAAAAGAATAGCTAGAGGGAGAGAGTGGTTTTGAATGAGGAGAGAGTAGTATAGAAAGAGGGGGAGAAAGAGTACAGTAGTATAGAAAGAGGGAAGAGAGTAGGATAGAAAAGAGGGGGAGATAGTGTGGTATCGAATGAGGGGAGAGAGTAGAATAGAAAGAGGGGGGAGGGAGTAGGTTAGAAAGAGGGGAGATAGAAGAATAGAAAAGGGGGAGAGAATGTAGGACAGGAAGATGAGGAGAGAGTAGTATAGAAAAAAGGGGGAGTAAGATTGAAAAAGGTGCAGAGAGAGAAGGATAGAAAGAGGGGGAGAGAGTAGTATACAAAAGAGGAGTGAGAGTAGAAGAGAAAGAGGGTCGAGAGAGTATGATAGAAAGACGGGAGAGAGAAGAATAGAAAGAGGGGGTGAGAGTAGTATAGTCAAAGGGAAGAGAGTAGTATAGAAAGAAGGGAGAAAGTAGGATATAAATGAGGGGGAGAAAGAGTAATGTAGAAAAAGGGGAATGAGTAGGATAGAAAGAGGGGAGAGAGAAGAATCAAAAGAGGTGGAGAGAGAGTAGAACAGAAAGGTAGGGAGACAGTAGTATAGAAAGAGGGAAAGAGTAGGATAGAAAGAGGGGAAAGAGTAGGATAGAAAGTAAGGGAGAGATTAGTATAGAAAAAGGGAAGAGACTAGTATAGAAAGAGGGGAGAAAATATGATAGAAAAGAGGGGGAGAGAGTTTAGGAAAGAAAGATGAGGAGAGAAAGATAGAAAGAGGGGAGATAGAACAATTGAAAGAGGGGAGACTGAAAGTAGGGCAGAACGATGGGGAGAGAGTAGTATAGAAAGAGGGGAGAGAGTAGGATAGGAAGGGGAGAGAGAAGAATTGAAAAAAGGGGGATAGAGTAGGATAGGAAGGGGAGAGAGAAGAATTGAAAAAAGGGGGATAAAGTAATATAGAAAAGGGAAGAGAGTAGGATAGAAAAGAGGGGGAAAGAGCATAGGATAGAAAGAGGGGGAGAGAGAGTAGGATAGACAGAGGAGAGAAAGAAGAATAATTAAAGGGGGAGAGAGTGGTTCAGAAAGATGGAGAGAGAGAGATAGAGTAGTATAGAAAGATGGGAGAGAGAAGAATAGAAAGAGGGGGAGAGAGCAGAGACAGAAAGATGGGGCTAGAGTAGTATAGAAAGAGTGGAGAGAGTAGGATAGGAAGAGGAGAAAGAGAAAAATAGAAAGAGGGGGGAAGTAAGATAGAAAAGGGTAGAAAGAAAGTATAGCAAGAGGGGGAGAGAGAAGTATAGAAAGAGAGGGAGAGAGAGAGTAGGATAGAAAAAGTGGGGAGAGTAGAATAGGAAGAGGGGAGAGAGAATGTTAGAGATTTCAGCTGCAGTATATAATACACCATACCTTGTTATACATGTAATGGATGATGCTGGGGAATATGATGGCTGCACATCACAAATCATTCGTGGCCTCTCTGGATTTGTCATGTGTACCTCAAAAGGTGGCTCATCTCCAGTGTACCACGGGCATCGGTGGCCTATGTTGCTGCCTGGTTATTGTAATGGGAAGGAAAAAGCAGGTTAGATACTGCAATGCAGGGTACAAGAGGACATCTAGGGTTATGGTTCACCACTGAATATTATCACTTATTCTATGGCCCTCATTCTGGTTAGCTCGCAAAGCAGCGTTATTTCTCTGCTTTGTGAGCATTGTATCCCTGCCCGCTATTCAGCCGAATGCCTGCCCCACACTATACACAGATTTTTTTTTCCCTGCAGCGCTGTGAATGGATGATTTACATATACATCCAATCACAGCCTTTCGTGGGTGCCTGAAATAATTTGTTGGTTGCCACCCGCATTCGCATGGGGACGTCCAGCATTTTTTGTGACTAGGCCCAGGAAAACGCCCTACCTGCCACCTGTGAACTCGCAACATAGCGAACCGACTAGAATGAGGGTCTATATGTATAATTTTAGGTGCTAGGTAGTTTGGTAATTAGTGTTGTCAGAACTCAGTTATTATAAACATATTCTGCTTATTAACTCCTTATCGAAACAGGCGCTGAGACATATATACTGCAAAATGGTCCTGGCTACATCGCAAATGCCTACTGTTTTATGGCAAAATAAATCTGTTACTTGTTATAACTCCATCTTACCGTTAAGGAGGATGGTAATTAGTGTGCCACCACCAATGCTGCCCCCTTCAGGCTCTGCAGAGTATGACAGGCAATGCGCTACAACAAAACAGATGTAAACAAGTACAACAAAAATCTAATAGTGTCAAGCTTAGGAGAGAGAACTGTGCTACTATAGATAAACCAATGTCGGAAGCTGATATAGCATCATAGTAGCCCCTCCCACAATGCAATGGTGGTTTTACAGGACTGTATAGTGGGGGGCGGAGCCAAACTCACACAATCATGTAAACCTTCTTCCAGCTGGCCACACCCCCATGCACCGACCAAGCTGCTCCTCCCAGGGGAGGGGGCTGCAACAGTTAACTCTGTCGTAAGGTGTACCCATAGCAACTGTACAGAGCAGATGGCCATGCACCCTGTCCCTCTGTCTCCTATAAACAGACTCTGTGCGCATGCAAAAATCGGGACAGTTGGAACGTATGTGAAAGAAGTACAATTTGACATCCTCAAGGTGCCACTTCACTAAGGGAGAGATGCTTAAAACCATTTAATAAAGGACAAACGGAAGTGTTGCCCATAGCAACAGATTGGCTAGCAGCTATTATTTATTATTATTTTATCATGTACCTGCTATAAAATGATAGTCCTTAGATACTGTACACATCCTCTTTAGGCCCCCTGCTGAGGAGAATGGGGCAGTATGGATGGTGTAATGGTTAGCCTCACAGCACTGAGGTCATAGGTTCTATCCCCACCATGTGTTATATATATATACGGGGCAGCACGGATGGTGTAATGGTTATATTACTGCCTCACAGCGATGAGGTCATGGGTTCTATCCCCACCATGTGTTATATATACGGGGCAGTACGGATGGTGTAGTGGTTACATTACTGCCTCACAGCGATGAGGTCATGGGTTCTATCCCCACCATGTGTTATATATACGGGGCAGTACGGACGGTGTAATGGTTATATTACTGCCTCACAGCGCTGAGATCATGGGTTCTATCCCCACCATGTGTTATATATATGGGGCAGCACGGATGGTGTAATGGTTAGGATTACTGCCTCACAGCGCTGAGATCATGGGTTCTATCCCCACCATGTGTTATATATATGGGGCAGCACGGATGGTGTAATGGTTAGGATTACTGCCTCACAGCGCTGAGATCATGGGTTCTATCCCCACCATGTGTTATATATACGGGGCAGTACGGACGGGAAGGTGTAATGGTTAGCATTACTGCCTCCCAGCACTGAGGTCATGGGTTCTATCCCCACCATGTGTTATATATACGGGGCAGTACGGACGGTGTAATGGTTATAGCATTACTGCCTCACAGCACTGAGGTCATGGGTTCTATCCCCACCATGTGTTATATATACGGGGCAGTACGGATGGTGTAATGGTTACATTACTGCCTCACAGCACTGAGGTCATGGGTTCTATCCCCACCATGTGTTATATATATGGGGCAGTACGGACGGTGTAATGGTTACATTACTGCCTCACAGCGCTGAGATCATGGGTTCTTTCCCCACCATGTGTTATATATACGGGGCAGTACGGACGGGACGGTGTAATGGTTAGCATTACTGCCTCACAGCGCTGAGATCATGGGTTCTTTCCCCACCATGTGTTATATATACGGGGCAGTACGGACGGTGTAATGGTTAGCATTGCTGCCTCACAGCGCTGAGCTCATGGGTTCTATCCCCACCATGTGTTATATATACGGGGCAGCACGGATGGTGTAATGGTTACATTACTGCCTCACAGTGCTGAGGTCATGGGTTCTATCCCCACCATGTGTTATATATACGGGGCAGTACAGATGGTGTAATGGTTAGCATTACTGCCTCACAGCGCTGAGATCATGGGTTCTATCCCCACCATGTGTTATATATACGGGGCAGTACAGACGGGACGGTGTAATGGTTAGCATTACTGCCTCCCAGCACTGAAGTCATGGGTTCCATTCCCACCATGGCCCTAACTGTGTGGAGTTTGTATATTCTCCCCGTACTTGCGTGGGTTTCCTCCGAGTACTCTGGCTTCCTCCCACAATCCAAAAATATACCGGTAGGTTAATTGGCTCCCAACAAATTAACCCTAGAATGTCTGTGTGTGCATGTACATGTGGTAGGGAATATAGATTGTAAGCTCCACTGGGGCAGGGACTGACTGCAGAATATGTGTGCGCTATATATGAAACTGGTGATAAATAAATAAAACAATCCTTAGAGCACGTCTCTGAATACATCACCTGCCGACATATGACATCATACTCTGTATTCAGAGCAGCATCCGCATCACTTACCAATGACAGGGACCAATAGTAAGACAGAGTAAGGAATCATCTCGGAGTTTAGTGAACTTGCCTCTTCCTTCGTATTCTCGTGTCTAGATGTCACTTAAAAGTGAAATCATTCAGATTATACAGTATTCCAGGTCACTATCAGTAGAATTTATTGTACAGTATTTGCTTTTTTTTTGCAACAACAAAATGAATCTTCCTAATAAAAATACAGATTTTATTTATTTTTTATTTATTTATTTTATATCAAGAAAATTTACAGTACATCGCTCCTTTCTGAGCTTAAATACTTGAAACACAGTTTTCCAATTTATCAGACAATAAGGAGTACATTTACTAAAGCTTTTAAAAATACAAGGAGGTAATGTTTCCCATAGTAACCAGATTCTATAATTTCTGCATTGCATACTAGAAAATAATAGACAGAATCCAATTGGTTTCTAGGGGCAACATCCCCTCGTTTTAATTGTTGACAAGCTTTGGTAAATTTACCCTTCGGGAACAGTGCCGGAACTTGTCGGTGGTGATCACAGGTGCAAAAATACAATTTGGGCCCCCCTCCTCAACACCAACCCAAGTTTACAATATGCAACAGGGCAGTGGGTGACAGGAAAATAACAGTTGGTGACAAAGAGAGGCAAGGGGAGGCAAAGTGTGACAGGGAAATAACAGTGGGTGACAGGAAGAGGCAAGGGAAGGCAGAGCGTGAGAGGGAAAAAAACAGTGGGTGACAGGAAGAGGCAGTGTGTGACAAGGAAAAACAGTGGGTGACAGGAAGAGGCAGGGGAAGGATGGGTGTGACAGAGAGAAACAGTGGGTGACAGGAAGAGGCAAGGGAAGGCAGAGTGTGAGTGGGAAAAAAACAGTGGGTGACATGATGAGGCAGTGTGTGACAAGTAAAAACAGTGGGTGACAGGAAGAGGCAAGGGGGGGGGGCAGTGTGTGACAGGGAAAAAACAGTGGATGACAAGAAGAGGCAGGAGGAGGCAGTGTGTGACAGGGAAAAACAGTGGGTGACAGGAAGAGGCAGGGGGAGGCTGAGTGTGACAAGAAGAAACATCAGGTGAAAGAAAGAGGCAGTAGGAGGCAGTGTGTGACAGGGAAAAACAGTGGGTGACAGGAAGAGGCAGGTGAGGCTGAGTGTGACAGGGAGAAACAGTGGGTGACAGGAAGAGGCAAGGGAAGGCAGAGTGTGAGAGGGGAAAAAAACAGTAGATGACAGGAAGAGGCAGGAGGAGGCAGTGTGTGACAGGGAAAAACAGTGGGTGACAGGAAGAGGCAGGGGGAGGCAGTGTGTGACAGGGAAAAACAGTGGGTGACAGGAAGAGGCAGGGGGAGGCTGAGTGTGACCAGGAGAAATAGTGAGTGACAGGAAGAGGCAGTAGGAGGCAGTGTGTGACAGGAAGAGGCAGTGGGAGGCTGCGTATGACAGGGAGAAACAGTGGGTGACAGGGAGAGGCAGGAGGAGGCAGAGTGTGAGAGGGAAAAAACAGTGAGTGACAGGAAGAGGCAGTGTGTGAGAGGGAAAAAACAGTAGATGACAGGAAGAGGCAGGAGGAGGCAGTGTGTGACAGGGAAAAACAGTGGGTGACAGGAAGAGGCAGGGGGAGGCTGAGTGTGACCAGGAGAAATAGTGAGTGACAGGAAGAGGCAGTAGGAGGCAGTGTGTGACAGGAAGAGGCAGTGGGAGGCTGCATATGACAGGGAGAAACAGTAGGTGACAGGGAGAGGCAGGAGGAGGCAGAGTGTGAGAGGGAAAAAACAGTGAGTGACAGGAAGAGGCAGGGGGAGGCTGAGTGTGACAGGGAAAAAACAGTGAGTGACAGGAAGAGGCAGTGTGTGAGAGGGAAAAAACAGTGAGTGACAGGAAGAGGCAAGAGGAGGCAGTGTGTGAGAGGGAGAAACAGTGGGTGACAGGAAGAGGCAGGGGAGGCAGAGTGTGAGAGGGAGAAACAGTGGGTGACAGGAAGAGGCAGGGGAGGCAGAGTGTGAGAGGGAGAAACAGTGGGTGACAGGAAGAGGCAGGGGAGGCAGAGTGTGAGAGGGAAAACAGTGAGTGACAGGAAGAGGCAAGAGGAGGCAGTGTGTGAGAGGGAGAAACAGTGGGTGACAGGAAGAGGCAGGGGAGGCAGAGTGTGAGAGGGAGAAACAGGGGGTGACAGGAAGAGGCAGGGGAGGCAGAGTGTGAGAGGGAGAAACAGTAGATGACAGGAAGAGGCAGGGGAGGCAGAGTGTGAGAGGTAAAACAGTGAGTGACAGGAAGAGGCAAGAGGAGGCAGCGTGTGAGAGGGAGAAACAGTGGGTGACAGGAAGAGGCAGAGTGTGAGAGGGAAAACTGTGAGTGAAAGGAAGAGGCAGTGTGTGTCAGGGAAAAACAGTGTGTGGCTTGAAGAAGGGGCCCCGGTGCACTTCACCTGCTGCATCAATGGTAGTTCCGCCTCTGCTTAGCCTCTGCTTAGCAATGGGGCTGTAATCGCCCCTTGTGTATGCCCCATTAGTCTCTTCCACATCTATTTGTCATCAACTTAAATACTCACATGTTTTATGCTGAGGATAATACAGATCCACTCATTAATTCCATCACTGGCTGGTAAATGTCCCCCATCATCCAGGATATAAGTCCTTAATATCAGAATTTCCTCATGCATCCCCATATGAGGGTGCAACCATCAACCGACCTCCGGCATCTATTGCCCCGCGACCCCAGCTATACGGTGTACATTGTGTGACTGGAGTACTGGGGTTGTGGAAGAGCTGTCTGGCCAGGAAACAGCAGGACAATTGCAGCTTGCTTGTTGCAGGTTCATTAAATCTCTGCTTCTGTGATCAAACAGGAGACTAATTCTCATACCTGTACCCAGGCGAAGCTTAATCATTTACTGATCTGTTAACCTGTGTGCTCCAGTATGTCAGGGAAGGAAATCCAGCAGCGAAAGGAATGGAAGCTATGTTTATTCAGAATTAACAATTCACAGACTTACAGGTGAACTACATACGGTACACCCCACAGGGTGAGCAGAAACTGGTGACTTTTGCATCACATGTAGGTGACGCTGTTGCCATTCTCACTGACCTGCTGATGTCATTCTTACTGACCTGCTGATGTCATTCTTACTGACCTGCTGATGTCATTCTTACTGACCTGCTGATGTCATTCTTACTGACCTGCTGATGTCATTCTCACTGACCTGCTGATGTCATTCTTACTGACACGCAGGTGCCACCTTCCAGAATAGGGATGATAACTCTGTATGATAGAGCTGCTCCTTTACTCACCCACTAAATGCAGCTATATTACGGTACCTTGAAGGGTATAAAAGTCTACATGCTACGTTTTATCTTATTATAGAATAGATCATGTTCTTTTATTTGCTATTACAGTACAGTACATGGACTTTTTGCTAAAATATTTTTATTTTGTCTAGCTCAGAGGTGGCCAAACCGCTCCTCAAAATCTGGCAACAGTCGGTTAAAAAGTGGCCAAATCGAATGTCTTTTGCCATCCGTTTTGATCCGATGCGTGGTCCCATCATGGCGCATCGGATAGGAGTCGGACTTGCTGCACATCTGACCTCCAACTCAGACCCCCCTCCCATAAGCAGGGAACGGGGTCACATGCGATACATCACATGTCAAAGTACCGTATGCAATGTATCCCATGCAACCCTGCCATCTGCGAAGATCAGCTGGCTCTTTACTGCTGAGAGAATTCGGAGTAGTGTATGGCAACCTTTAGGAATGAATGCAGCACATGTTTGAAAATGTGACAGTTAGTAATGACTACAGCTGTGCACCAGCTAGGTGGTCTGGGAAATGTGACAGTTAGTAATGACTACAGCTGCGCACCAGCTAGGTGATCTGGGGAATGTAACAGTTAGTAATGACTACAGCTGCGCACCAGCTAGGTGATCTGGGGAATGTGACAGTTAGTAATGACTACAGCTGTGCACCAGCTAGGTGATCTGGTGAATGTGACAGTTAGTAATGACTGCACCTTTACACCAGCTAGGGGGTCTGGGAAATGTGACACTTAGTAATGACTACAGCTGTGCACCAGCTAGGTGATCTGGGGAATGTGACAGTAATGACCACACCTGTGCACCAGCTAGGTGATCTGGGGAATGTGACAGTTAGTAATGACTACAGCTGTGCACCAGCTAGGTGATCTGGTGAATGTGACAGTTAGTAATGACTGCACCTTTACACCAGCTAGGAGGTCTGGGAAATGTGACACTTAGTAATGACTACAGCTGTGCACCAGCTAGGTGATCTGGGAAATGTGACAGTAATGACTACAGCTGTGCACCAGCTAGGTGGTCTGGGAAATGTGACAGTTAGTAATGACTGCAGCTGTGCAACAGCTAGGTGGTCTGGGGAATGTGACAGTTAGTAATGACTACAGCTGTGCACCAGCTAGGTGATCTGGGGAATGTGACAGTTAGTAATGACTGCAGCTGTGCACCAGCTATGTGGTCTGGGAAATGTGACAGTTAGTAATGGCTACAGCTGTGCACCAGCTAGATGATCTGGAGAATGTAACAGTTAGTAATGACTACAGCTATACACCAGCTAGGTGGTCTGGGGAATTTGACAGTTAGTAATGACTGCACCTGTGCACTAGCTAGGTGGTCTGGGGAATGTGACAGTTAGTAATGACTGCACCTGTGCACCAGCTAGGTGGTCTGGGGAATGTGACAGTTAGTAATGACTACATCTGGGCACCAGCTAGGTGATCTGGTGAATGTGACAGTTAGTAATGACTGCACCTTTACACCAGCTAGGGGGTCTGGGAAATGTGACACTTAGTAATGACTACAGCTGTGCACCAGCTAGGTGGTCTGGGAAATGTGACAGTTAGTAATGGCTACAGCTGTGCACCAGCTAGATGATCTGGGGAATGTAACAGTTAGTAATGACTACAGCTATACACCAGCTAGGTGGTCTGGAGAATTTGACAGTTAGTAATGACTGCACCTGTGCACTAGCTAGGTGGTCTGGGGAATGTGACAGTTAGTAATGACTGCACCTGTGCACCAGCTAGGTGGTCTGGGGGAATGTGACAGTTAGTAATGACTAAAGCTGCGCACCAGCTAGGTGATCTGGGGAATGTGACAGTTAGTAATGACTACAGCTGTGCACCAGCTAGGTGATCTGGTGAATGTGACAGTTAGTAATGACTACAGCTGTGCACCAGCTAGGTGGTCTGGGAAATGTGACAGTTAGTAATGGCTACAGCTGTGCACCAGCTAGATGATCTGGGGAATGTAACAGTTAGTAATGACTACAGCTATACACCAGCTAGGTGGTCTGGAGAATTTGACAGTTAGTAATGACTGCACCTGTGCACTAGCTAGGTGGTCTGGGGAATGTGACAGTTAGTAATGACTGCACCTGTGCACCAGCTAGGTGGTCTGGGGGAATGTGACAGTTAGTAATGACTAAAGCTGCGCACCAGCTAGGTGATCTGGGGAATGTGACAGTTAGTAATGACTACAGCTGTGCACCAGCTAGGTGATCTGGTGAATGTGACAGTTAGTAATGACTGCACCTTTACACCAGCTAGGGGGTCTGGGAAATGTTACACTTAGTAATGACTACAGCTGTGCACCAGCTAGGTGATCTGGGGAATGTGACAGTAATGACTACAGCTGTGCACCAGCTAGGTGGTCTGGGAAATGTGACAGTTAGTAATGACTGCAGCTGTGCAACAGCTAGGTGGTCTGGGGAATGTGACAGTTAGTAATGACTACAGCTTTGCACCAGCTAGGTGATCTGGGGAATGTGACAGTTAGTAATGACTGCAGCTGTGCACCAGCTAGGTGGTCTGGGGAATTTGACAGTTAGTAATGACTGCACCTGTGCACTAGCTAGGTGGTCTGGGGAATGTGACAGTTAGTAATGACTGCACCTGTGCACCAGCTAGGTGGTCTGGGGAATGTGACAGTTAGTAATGACTGCACCTTTACACCAGCTAGGGGGTCTGGGAAATGTGACAGTTAGTAATGACTACAACTGTGCACCAGTTAGGTGGCTTAATGACAACAAACCAAGGCCCTGGTAAAAGCTGCAGAAGTCTCCTCTACTGGCTTCTCCCGGTGAGGAGACTATTATGGTAGGCATGTATGCCTTATACCAGTGGTTCCCAACCCTGGTCCTCAAGTACCTCCAACAGTGCACGTTTTCCAGGTCATCCGACAGGTGCACTCATTATTCAGACACATTTTAAAAGATCCACAGGTGGAGCTAATTATGTCACTTGTGATTCTGTGTGGCGACCTGCAAAACATGCCCTGTTGGGGGTACTTGAGGACCAGGGTTGGGAAGCACTGCCTTATATAGTACGGTTAATTAATGTATATCCTGTTGTCTCTGCTGTGCAGTGCTGTGGTGACCTATAAACAAATAATAATAATGATAATCAATTTTGCATAGAAATTGCACATAAGGGCCCTGATTCTAATTTGATCGGTCCCCTGTGTGTTCACATGGTGGAGGGCTTCTGTGCGGGTGCCTTCGCCGACCTGCACAGTCAGCTTGGCGCTCTCGGGCAGGGGACGGACACTCTGGTACTCAGTAAACTGTGATATTCACAGCTCACTGAGTCAACCTGAATCATACCAAAGATGTAATTGAACCTGTATTGGTGTTGTTGACCTTACTTTGCTTAAGCACTAGTGCCCTCTGGTGTCAGTCACTATGCATTGCACACAGAGCTGCACTCCTATTCTGTACAGGATGCGTCACCACCATCTAATTCATTATACACACACGATTGATGCAGCACTGATTATACTGTATAATAGATTCTATCATTATTCCTTCATGTTACATAAATCTTCCTTCAATTAGGCCACACAACAAACATAAGGGAAAGACCGTTTTGCTAGGGTCCCTTTAATCCGAGACGCATACTGTATGACTTATACAGGTTCAAAGGCTGGCTGGCTTCAATCACATTATTTTAGCCAGCCAGAGAACCTGTGTAAGTCACTTGTGCCCCTTATTAAAGGGATATTAATTTATATCAACACTAGTTTATTTCAGGGTTGCCGACCCTCCCTGAATTACCGGGAGTCTCCCGAAAATCGGGTCCCCCTCCCGGCCCCCCGGAAGGGTGGGCAACCCTCCCGGAATCAGGGGGACCCCCACTGAGCCCCCCGATCGCGGCATTTAAATGCCGCAATCCGCGGGTTTAAGAGGAGGGGGCGGGGCTAAAACAACACACTCGTGTAATTTTAGCCCCGCCCCCTCCATGGAGATCAGTGATTTCGACTATTTTCCGTAATGGGGCGGGGCTTGGGTGTAATGAAAGTCTCCTCTCCGGGCTTATCCCGGAGAGGAGCATTTGAAAGTCGGCAACCCTGGTTTATTTCAAGGTTGATGACTTTTGCTCAGTAAGGCAGGGGGACGGGGCCATTGGCGGGAGCAAAAAGGGGCGATGCTGGGGTGGAGCCACGGCTGGCCTGATCTGTTTGGGATGTGGCTAAAGTGATCGGGTCATTTTAGCCACGCATTGCACTGCAGGGGACGGGGCTAAAATGACGCAATCGCATCATGTCACCCACGGACCCCCCCTGCCGCGGGGCGGTTTGCTGGAGATGGAGGGCAATGCGGGAGGGTTGCCCCACTTCCAGGGGGCCGTGAGGGGGGGCCTGATTTCTGGGACCCGCCAGGCCATTCCGGGAGGGTAGGCAACCCTGGTTTATTTTATATTTAAAGACAGGTGAAATAAATGACGCCAAGACCATCTAGACAAATAAATGCAAACATATAAATAGGTTTGGTCTTTGTTACTGCACCAGTAGACTTTTCCAGTACAGTGATTGTCAATGTCATTTCTGCAGCACATATTGGGGTTGCCAGAGGCCCCCTCCTGATAAGTGTGTCACACTAGCATGTGTCTTGTGAACGGTAATCCCTGTAACCTGATCTATAAACAAGTGCGTTCTGCCTGGTCACATTCTCCTCGCCTCAGATGACCTTTCGTCTTCTCTGCTGCGCCGTTCTCCCTGGCAGGCGGGTCAGTCACCGGCGAATCGCACAGTGCGTCCCTCTGATGCCTGGATGGAAAGGAATGAGGACTGAATTAGTCACATCACACAGCACCTGTCACTCACCCTGGGCTGACATTTCATTATTCAACAGTAAATGCTGCAGAGACTCCCTATATTGTGCAAAATGTGTGCCAGGATCCTGTGTGTCTGTGAAACTATAATTCATAATAAGCTACATACACACACACACACACACACACACATATATATATATATATATATATATATATATATATATATATATGACGCATGTTCGATACATGTGTACATGACCATAAATTGGGGTGTGGGAGTGGTGATACTGCCCAGGGCCCAAGGGAGCTGCACGATCCCTGACCCTTTTGCAGTTTGCCGTCAGGGCAGCCAATGAGGATGGGGGGGATTGTGGGGACTACTGTAACGGGCCCAGACAGAAAGGGGGCCCAGGACTGGAGTTTATAAAGTATATTTTGTCATAAGCAAGGTGCACATTTCCCCTGAATCAATGTAGAGGTTGAGTAGTGCAGCCAGTGTTGCAGACACCGTAGAACTCACCAGGCCTTCCAGGTGTTCGAGAAATGGAAGGGGGCCCCAGTTCCGGGGCCCCTCAATTAATGATGGCAGCCCTGCATGCGGGTTCCCTGGAGAGGCGTAGTGTGTCTGTAACTAGATTTATGTAGCCCCATGCCCCATAGCAAAAGTTCCATATACCACCCAATCAGTGGCGGTTTTTACCTATGGGCTGCAGGGCTGCAGCCCCCCAGGTAAAATCCGCCACTGTAGTGAAGCCAGATGTAGTCTGTGAGACTGCTCTGGCTTCACTGTGACTGGCAGTGACTTCTTATTGGAAGTCTGACCTGCAAGTCACAAAGGCAGTCCCATTGGGAAGTGTTCCCTCCCTCCGGGATGCCTTTGTGCGGGCTGCCGTGCAAAAACGGCAGATGTGCATGCGCAGTACCTATATAGGTACTGCGCACGCGCTGGTCCCGGTGCCTGTAACTTACATTGTACAGGCGCTGGGACCAAGCTTGCTTCTATGGGCTGCTGCCCAAGTAGCCCATAGAAATTGGCTGCAAGCGCGGTACACGTGTGTACTGCACATGCGCCAGTCCCGGCGCCTGTCAATCATCACAGCACACAGGGACCGGGACGGGAGGCAGCAGCAGCGGCGGGGACAGGGGGAGGGGGTGCTTGAATCGCGGCACCCCCGATGCGGCCAGAGGCAGCCCCCCTCCCCCAATAAGGTACGAGCCACCGGTGCACCCAATGATAAAGAATCTATCACATGCTACTTTGACAGGGAAGGTGGCCCCTTTCAGATGTGTGCCCCATAGCAGCTGCACCCCCTGCACCTATGGTAGCTACACCCTGTATATAACACATGTAACTGTGACAGGGAAGGTGGCCCCTCTCAGTTCTGGGCCCCATAGCAGCTGCACTCCCTGCACCTATGGTAGCTACACCCCTGTATATAACGCATGTAACTGTGACAGGGAAGGTGGCCCCTCTCAGCTCTGGGCCCATAGCAGCTGCACACCCTGCACCTATGGTAGTTACACCCCTGTATATAACGCATGTAACTGTGACAGGGAAGGTGGCCCCTCTCAGCTCTGGGCCCATAGCAGCTGCACACCCTGCACCTATGGTAGCTACACCCCTGTATATAACACATGTAACTGTGACAGGGAAGGCAGCCCCTCTCAGCTCTGGGCCCCATAGCAGCTGCACTCCCTGCACCTATGGTAACTACACCCCTGTATATAACGCATGTAACTGTGACAGGGAAGGTGGCCCCTCTCAGCTCTGGGCCCCATAGCAGCTGCACTCCCTGCACCTATGGTAGCTACACCCCTGTGTACAACACATGTAACTGTGACAGGGAAGGTGGCCCCTCTCATTTCTGGGCCCCATAGCAGCTGCACTCCCTGCACCTATGGTAGCTACACCTCTGTATATAACACATGTAACTGTGACAGGGAAGGTGGCCCCTCTCAGCTCTGGGCCCCATAGCAGCTGCACTCCCTGCTCCTATGGTAGTTACACCCCTGTATATAACACATGTAACTGTGACAGGGAAGTTGGCCCCTCTCAGCTCTGGGCCCCATAGCAGCTGCACTCCCTGCACCTATGGTAGTTACACCCCTGTATATAACACATGTAACTGTGACAGGGAAGGTGGGCCCTCTCAGCTCTGGGCCCCATAGCAGCTGCACTCCCTGCACCTATGGTAGTTACACCCCTGTATATAACACATGTAACTGTGACAGGGAAGGTGGCCCCTCTCAGCTCTGGGCCCCATAGCAGCTGCACTCCCTGCACCTATGATAGTAACAATGTTTCTAATTCCCTTTGGATCGGGCATAGTTCGCCTTTTTTCGATGGTTGGGGACTGTGCATGTGTTCTTTTATGCGCATGTGCAGGTTCCATTTGCGAACGGCTTCTGCGACTTACAAAGTCACTGAGCCGTTTGCAGGGATCGGGGCGGCCTGGGGCAAACGATGGCGGGGTCGAGTGTCGGGACGATGTGTTCTGGTGGCAGGCGGCTGACGTCACATGACAGCAGGCGCCCGCCCTGTCTTTGGCCTGGCGGCCACAAATAGAAGTCAGTCTTCACTGACTTTTCTTTGCGAAAGCAGGAGAGTGGATATGAGGCTAAGCTGAGTGCTTCCCTCCACAAGCTGCTACAGTATCTATGGTGATGAACCTCGACCTCTGCCATTGATGGTAAAACCATCGGCAATCAGTGACTGCCATGACTACATTGTTGATGGTCATCCGATATTTTCCAGCCAATGGATAGACCGTATCTAGTTGCACAGTCAGTGTGATCAATTGGAGAAATAGAAGGTACCAAGCAATCAGCTTCTGACGGGTTACAGGCTGCGTTTGAAAAAAAAATGACAGTTAGGGGCTGAATGCTTGATACTTTATCTCTCTCCACGCTTTGATAATTGTGTGATTAAGGGGGTATTCAATCCTGGATTCCGACTGTTGGATTGTCCCAACAGTCGGAATCCTGCCCCGTTTTCGACCATCGTGTGTGAGAAAGTGGGCATGTTGGCGAAAAAAAACGTCCGCGGTATGTTGAAAAAAAAAAACGGCAGTGAATTCGACAATCCCGTGAAGTCCATCGTATATGATGGCCATACAAATTAACGCCAAACTGCCATGTTTGATGATGATGATTATGTTTGAAAAATTACAGTTGGGGTCTGATTGTATACAGTAGAACACTGTCTCTCTCCAAGATTTGATACATCTCACCCACTTTGAGATATTTGACAGTGTGTGTCTGTGATATCTGTGTTCTTCCCCTGTGAAGGAAATGTTGGGCGGTCAGATGCGGATGACCAATTATGGAATCTCCCAGGCTTGCTGCATGATTTCTGCACGTCCGACAGACCGATAATTACTGATCATTGGGCGCAATACACAGATGATTATCATCTAATCGGGCTGATAATTGGACAGTGTATATTGTCCATCATTAGAAATGGTAACAAGTCCTTACAGAAGTTTGATAAATAGAGATTGTCAGGTTTACCAAGCGTAACCTTATTACCAGGGGCAGACCCTACCCCCGAGAATGATGATATGCGGACAGTTGTTCTCCCTGTGAGCAGGTGAACAACGACACTATCTCCTAAGTACTTTATAAGTGCCTGTAGCTGGCCAGAAGACACTGTGACAAGGAAAACACTGTGGGTGCCAGTTGTCAAGAACAGGTGGACGGCTGGGGGCAGCGGAGAGACCAGCAAACAAGTCTGATCACCAGAAATGATCCCATTCAGTGTGAAACTGATCACAAGCCTCATCCTCTGCCTCAGCCTTTATGGCCTCAGTGGTGGGGAATATTATATCATTGCAATCTTGTTTTCTAATAAATAAAACAAACAGTAATTTTTACAGCAAAGTTTTATGATAGGATGAAATGTTATTTGAACAGAACAAATGACCCCTAAAGTGTAATATACATACATACAGTATGTGGGTATACGGTAATTAGGTTGAATGCACTGAAGGTCGACATGAGCCTATGTCCAAACATGGGACGGTTGACATGGGCTTAGGTCGATGTGTCATTAGGTCAACACAAGCATTAGGTTGACATGTGCTAAGTCGACAGTCAAAAGACTGACATGGGGTTTTTCACTTTTTTTTTTTGAGCCGACATGTGCCGACAGGCGGTATTTCATGCCCGACCATCCACTAGGGCGTAGCGGAAGTATACAATTGTGTGCCCAAGGCATGGCGAGCGCTTCGAGCCATGCGAGGGGACGCGGTGAACTTTTTTTAGTGTCCGTGTGTCGACATCTGGGATTAAAAAAAGTGAAAAATCCCATATCGACCTTTTGACTGTCGACCTAGCCCATATCGACCTAAAGCTTGTGTCGAGCTAATGCTTGTGTCGACCTAAACCCATGTCGACCTTCCCATGTGTCAACCTTGGCTCATGTCGACCTTAAGTGTTCGACCGAATGCACGTCTACCTTACCGCTGGTGACCCTATGACCCTTAACCCCTCATAGGTATAGAAAACCAGCTCTGAAACTAAGGAATGGTTCAGAATTTTAATTGGATAAAACATAAATAAGAACATACATAAAATAGCCTAATAAATGAACTGTGGTAATGAATTATTGGCTGCTTGTTCCTATTATGCCCAAAGGTGTTTTCACTGTTTATAAATGGAGGTGAGAGGTCGTCTGTGGAGATTTCTAGTTACCAAGCTGGGCGCCATATTGGTAAGTACTGTACATAGCAGTAAGGTGGTGTGCCGGTAAGTACCTCCACTGATCGTGCTTATGATCCCGAGCCCACATACGGAGCTGGGGCCAGATGCTCTAAGCTTCAAAAGTGATAAAATGGAGAGTGATAAACAGCCAGCCAATCAGCTTCTACCTCCCATGTCACAGACTGTGTATGAAAACTGTCAGACAGGAGCTGATTGGCTGGTTGTTTATCACTCTCCATTTTATCACTTTGAAGCTTAGTGCATTTTAGTGAAGCATTCGCACGCAGTACCGATGTTGTGCATCTGCGCATGTGCAGGCGTATGGTGCGTGCACCCACGGCAAACTTTCGGGGGGGGGGGGGGGGGGGCGGAGATGGGCGGGGGGCGCCGGGCTGCTCCATTACCATATGGGAATGCCCAGCGTTCCATGAGCGTTCTCATGGTAATGAGGCAGTGACGCGGGTGTGGGGGGCGGGTAGCTGACATCACCGGATGCACGCATATATACGCAACTGAAAAGTCACTTATATATATGCGTGCACGCTAAACATCATTCGATGGTCGGTGACCATCGAAAGATGTGGGCGGTTACCCGAGCCATGCGAATGGATGTTTATGCAAAACATCCATTCGCTGCTGTTCGGGCGAAGCCGCACTTTGAGGGGGCGGCGGGGGGGCGGTCGTTTGCCGGGCGGGGTTTGGTGGACTCGCAAGGCTGCGAATTCTCACCCAAATCTAACTCTCTCTGCACATGTTACATCTGCCCCACCTGCAGTGCACACAAACAAATCTGTACTGCAATCAGATCAGATCTGAATAAAGGCCATACTGCACATGCGCTGGCCCAAGCCTCCATGGGCTGCCTTTGCAGCAGCCCCCGGAGGCTTAATCAGGTTCCCAGGTCCGGCGCATGTGCAGTATCCTCCGCGATAATACGCATGAGCAGAATCCGTTTTGGGGGCTGCCCCGCATTTGCGCACAGAGAGGCAATCCGGAGGGAGGGAACACCTCCCAATGGAACTACCTCGGGTGACTGGCAGATCGGCCCAACCGCCTGTATTAGGTGTGAATGAGTCAGTGCCCCCTGCGGCCCAGCCGTCGGGCCGTCTACTGTGTGTAGAGAGCCCACAGAGACTGAGTCGGCGGCCTATCTCCTGTCTGCTGTGTTCTCTCTGGCTCCTGCATGCTTACTGCGCACCTGGTCATCTGTTCCATGCTCTGACTGCACACAGCAGCAGCCAACAGGACGGACGGAGAACGGATGAAGTCCCCTACTGAAGCAGGGCCCTAAAGCCGGGAAAGTTTAGGTGAGGTCAGCTCTCCTGTGAGTTGTGTGAATTTGGGATCAGGTGGGGGGCCCCCAGAAATAGTGTACAGGGGCCAATGATTTCTGTTGCCAGCCCTGCCAGCCGCAGTGCAGCATAGACCAGGGCTGCCGAGAGGCGGGGTGGGCGGGTATTAATTACCCGGGCTAGCTGGAGGGGCGAGCCTGCTGTCAACACAGCACATTCTGTTGGTGTGTGCTGTAACTGCTGCTGCTGAGGGGGTAATAACACTCTTCCCTCGACTTTAGAGTTTTGTCCACCCACCTTAAACATTTTGGGGACATGGCCTAATCATGGGAGGTGGTCACACCTCCAGAATTTAGGTCACGCCCCCAAAATGTTACCGGGGCCCGGTATACCTCTCGGTGGCCCTGCAGAATGAGCACATATTTATAATGGGTACATTTTTAATACTTACCAACTGGAGTCCCACTATGAAGGCTACAATGCTGCCAGAATCGCAGGAAAATGGGCACTGCGGTGGAGGAGCGGGGCTCAAATGATATTTTTGCACCTGGGCTCACCACCCACAAGTTCCGCCATCGGTGAGACTGGTTACATGGTTAGAACAGTAGTATGTGGGCTGGAGAACACACGCACGGAAAGGGTTCTCGGGATCGGAAGACACAACGGCGATTGTCTTTTCCCTCCTGGAGGGGTCCGTGCTTTAAAAATAGAAAATGTTTCCTCTTTAGAGCTATGTAAATATCGCAGCCAATATGCTGTCTCCATTTAAAGAAGTGGCCGGACTTATTTATAGCTGAGATTCCGGCACTTCGCACAGTTTTCCTTCTCAGCGGCTCCGGCGCTGCGGTTGGTTTACAGAAGGTGTGAAACAGAGAGGTGCGCAACAGCTGATAAAAGATGCAACGGGGTGGAAGGGACGGGCATCTGTTCCTGCTCACAATTACTTCCTGACACTGACAATTACACACATGGAGAAGTGCTGATTTTTCCGATGTGAACAACTGTCCCCGAGGATTGACTGGTGCTGGATACCGTTACACAATCTCATATTGCACACGGAGAAAGGTCACAGAAATAGGCTTCTCCCCCTCCCATGTGTCATGTGTTACACCATACATTATATATAGAATACTGTAGGTGTGTGCCAGCATACAGTGTAGTCTAGGCCACTGACAACCCCAGTCATTGTATTAATATTATAATTTGTATTATTATAATTATTATTATACGTTATTATAACGCACCAACGGTTAATGCAGCTTAAACTTAAGGTGCCCATACACGTTACAATTATTGTATACAATATTGTATACAATATCGCATCTCATTGCATATCGGTTTTGCGATGAGATGAGATCTAGTACAAAAAGTATGTGCTGCACATACTTTTTGTACTAGATCTCATCTTATCGCAAAACCAAGATTCGATGAGATGCAATATTGTATACAATGTTGGGTACTTGTGTACTTTCACGGCTCCCATCGCATGCCATCGCATGCGATGCGATTTTACAGTGTTTTCATGCATTTTTTGGTAAAAATCGCATGCGATCGCATCGCATGCGATTGCATGAGATCGCATACGATCTGATGCGATGCAATGTAATTTTTCACTGAAATTAAGGACATGACTTGAAATCATGTAAAATGTAGAGATGTGCACCGGCCACTTTTCGGGTTTTGGGTGTTGGGTTTTGGGATCTGATTACCTTGAGGTTTTGGGTTCTAATGGGTTTTGCCAAAACACCTCCTAAGTGTTTTGTGTTTGGATTTCTTGGGTTTTGGGTTCTGTTTTTTTTGTTAAAAAAGCATAAAAACTGCTAAAATCGCAGAATTTTTTTTTTTTTTTTTTTTGCTCCTACGCTATATTAACCTCAATAACATTCATTTACACTCATTTACAGTCTATTCTGAACAGCTCACACCTTACAATATTGTTTTTAGGGCAAAAGGTTGCACCGAGGTAGCTGGATAACTATGATAAGCCACACAAGTGTGCGGCACAAACACTAGACTGATATGGCACACTTAGCATCCCCTCTAGGCTGATACTGCACACCTAGAATTACCCCTGGACTGATATGGCACAGACAGCATCACCCCTGGACTGATACGGCACATTTAGCATCACCCCTGGACTGATATGGCACACTTAGCATCCCCCCTAGTCTGATACGGCACACCTAGCATCACCCCTGGACTGATATGGCACACTTAGCATCCCCCCTAGTCTGATACGGCACACCTAGCATCACCCCTGGACTGATATGGCACGCTTAGCATCACCCCTGGACTAATACAGCACACTTGGCAGCACCCCATGAATTATACAGCAGACTTGGCTTACCCCAGGAATTATACGGCACAGATGGTGGCACCCCTGACCTGATACAGCACACATGGAATTATACGGCACAGATGGCGGCACCCCTGGATTGTTACGGCACACATGGCGGCAGGCATGGAATTATACGGCAGACAATTTCCTGCAGTAAAAATAAAAATGTGTATTCTTTTAATTATAAAAAAGAGCAGCACACCTTACTTAGCAACACCCCATGAATTATACAGCACTCTTGGCTCACCCCTGGACTACAGCGCATTTAACAGCCCTTGCAGTAAAAAAAAAAAAAAAAACCTTAATTTTATTTTCATTAAAAAAAAGGGCATCTCCCCTGGTCTGATATAGGACACATGGGGCACCCCTGGAATTCTACGGGACACATGTGGGCACCCCAGGACTGATACAGGACACATGGGGGCACCCCTGGACAAATACAGCACACATGTGGGCATCCGTGGATGGATACAGCACACATGTGGGCACCCCTGGACTGATAGTACTGGTAGCCAGTGGAAACAGCAGATTGGAATTATATACTGCAATAAATATTGGTAGCCAGTGGCAACAGACTGGAATTATATACTGCGATAAATACTGGTAGCCAGTGGAAACAGCAGACTGGATTTATATACTGTGATAAATAATACTGGTAGCCAGAGGCAACAGCAGACTGGAATTATATACTGCTATAAATACTGGTAGCCAGTGGCAACAGCAGACTAGAATTATATACTGCAATAAATATAATACTGGTAGCCACTGCCAGTGGCAACAGCAAACTGAGATTATATACTGTGATAGGTACTGGTAGCCAGGGGCAACAGCACACTGGAATTATATACTGCAATAGGTACTGGTAGGCACTAGCCAGTGGCAACAGCAGAGAGCAGACTGCAGCAGACACTAGGCAGTGCAGGGCAGGCAGTGGCACTAGCAGCACCAGTGGACTATCACACTGTGACTGACTATACAGGAGCAGACTCAGCAGAGGCAGGCCCCAGCACAAAGGAGAGACAGAACACAGCACCAGTCATCCTTGCAATGGTGATGTCTTGATCACTGAGCAGCATACCTCCCAACTGTCACGATTTTAGAGGGACAGTCCCGATTTTTTGGGTCCTGTCCCGCTGTCCCACCCGCGGCAGGCATTGTCCCGCTGCGGGGGAGTGGCAGTTGGGAGACCCCCCAATCTAGTAGAATAGATGCTGTGCGCATGCGCACAGCGTCTATTCTCGTATGAAAATGAGGTCGCGGCTAATTAGCATAAGCTGCGCCCTCATTTGCATACGCCCCGCCCCCTTTTCGCGAATGTCCCTATTTCATCCGGACACAAGTTGGGAGGTATGGAGCAGAGACACAGTACACAGCAGCATGGGCCCCAGCAGAGACTACACACAGCAGCAGCACACCCTTCCCTACCCTTCTCCGAGATTGGAGTGAAGATGGCGGCGCGAGGTTGCGGAATTTAAGGGTTCCGTGATCTCGCGAGAATCCGACTCCGGGCGATGACGTTTTGCCCGTGCGCCCGGATTCGAGTCAGGCGGGAAGCGCCGAGCGCTGCTCGTATCCGGGCCCGGATTGATGATGTCCGTGCTGGCTCGGATCTGAGGAATCCGAGCCCGCACATCTCTAGTAAAATGCACACCAAATGTCATTTTTCGGACTGTACCACCCCCACTATCAACGTCAACCCGAAGCGTGGCGAGAGCAGCAAGCCCGCGAGGGGCGGCGGTACGTGTCCTACAACCTTTTCATACCCCCACTATCCATGTCGGCGTGGAGTTGAGAATAGAAAGTGTGGCGAGCGTAGCGAGCCACCGAGCCCGAAGCGTGGCGAGCGGACGCGGATACCTTCACAGGTATCAGTGTCCCCTCGCGGGCTTCACAGGTATCCGTGTCCCCTCGCGGGGATTGCTGCGCTCGCCACGCTTCGGGCTCGGTGGCTCGCCACACTTTCTATTCTCAACTCCATGCCGACGTGGATAGTGGGGGTATGAAAAGGTCGTAGGACGCGTACCGCCGCCCCTCGTGGGCTCGCTGTGCTCGCCACACTTCGGGCTCGGTGGCTCGCTGCGCTCGCCACACTTTCTATTCTCAACTCCACGCCGACGTGGATAGTGGGGGTATGAAAAGGTCGTAGGACGCGCATCGCCGCCCCTCGCGGGCTCGCTGCGCTCGCCTCGCTTCGGGTTGGCGTTGATAGTGGGCGTGTTACAGTGTGAAAAATGACATTTGGGGTGCATTTTACATGATTTCAAGTCATGTCCATAATTTCAGTGAAAAATGACATTGCATCGCATCAGATCGCATGCGATGCGATTTTTCCGCATACGATGCACATCGTGGGAGCCGTGAAAGTACTCAAGTACCCAATGTTGTATACAATAATTGTAACCTGTATGGGCACCTTTAGTACCAGCGGAAGGGGGGTTAGCTCTTGGCCTTACGGCCAGAGATAAACGGGCGCCTGGTGGGGTGTTCTGTCAAGCAAATCCTGCTGGGGGGCGTCAACCCCTAAAGGATAAATGCAACAAACAAAGGTGGATTTTATCCTGTTGTAAAAACTTCCATTGGTATTGGACATTCAAATTTTGGAGACTGATACTACCATCAATATTCCTGGGCCAGGAGCTGAGAAAGGTATTATCCTTTTATATTCATTCTGGGACACCACCACCTACCAATTGCGGTCTACAAATACGTGCAATTGTAGAGGACACCCCAATTCCAATCCGGGGTTCATCCACGTCCTCCAGCGTAAATAAAAATCCAGCGAAGTTTATGGACCCAACAATTATCCATCCCTACAAATCAAGCCCAAAGGAAGAAATTATCTCCAAAACTTTCCTCTGAGATTCCCCCATTGGACCCCATACCAATAAGTATACAACTAACATTTTAAATTAACATACAAGCCTTTACTGTATATGCTATATGTTTTTATACCGCAATATTTGCTAAAGATTATACAATTAATTACTTACTGTTTTTTTACCATTTAACCATTTTATCCATACTTTGTTTGTTAAACTTAGTACCAGCTGAGTTGTGTCTTGTGTGCATCACTATGAGCCTAATTCAGACCTGATCGCTGGGCTGTGAATGTTCAGAGTCTAGCGAGCAGGTAGCCGCCCTTTCCCCGCAAAATCCCGCCTTACAAAGGGGGTTTGCCAGGGATGTGAATGGATTTCAAACACAAGACCACCCTAAGGGGGTCAGAGGACGCTGCTGTGGGGTGTGAGGTCAAAGATAGAGCTGCTACTTGAGGGACTGAGTAGGTCCCTATGTAAACAATAAAAAAGGAAAAAGGAAAGTAGCGCTCACCAATCAGGAATTAAAGTAAAAAGAAAAAACATTTAATGTACATATAAATCACAATAAAAATGACATAGACAATACTAAGTAAAATCTCTCATATACGGCCCTTTGTGTGCCACTGTGTAGATATTAGTTAGGATCCGCTCCTATGATACCGCCTAGAAAGTGTACCAATTTGGGGGTACAGTTCTTATAAGGGAGTGATGGATTAATTTTCCACTGGATTCAAAAAAGATATTTGGAGGTAGATATAGTTACCACTGCGGGTCACCTGGGAGTCTTGTATCCATTTAGGATTGCATATACAGCCGTGATCTACGTTTGTTGAAGTAGATGAATCTTTTTCTCCGCTTTAAGAATCACGATGGTATGTGGAAAGAGATGGAATTTTCTCAATAAGCAGTTTTCCAATGTTTAGGAGGATGAAGGCAGCTGGTTGGATCCAGAAAGTGCACAGTGCAATACTGGCAGTTGGGGGCCTTGAGAGTAGCAGCTTCCAACGCATTTCACTGCCTCTAGGGGCAGCTTTTTCAAGGATATCCCCAGTAATGCAAATCCTGCAATATGCAGGTCTCCGATGAGGGGGTGGGGGCTAAATATGGTCGATTTGGATACTTAGCCCCGCCCTTCCGTCGAAAAGCCGTGGATCGCGGCAATTTAAAGCTTCAGCCATCAAGTACATGAGGGGCGGAAGGGGGTCCGCAGGAATCCGGGAGGGTTGCCCAACTTTCCGGGGGGCCGGGAGGGGGACCTGATTTTCGGGATTCTCCCGGCCATTTGCCTAAGCCGATCGCAGTTGGGCCTCGCGTAGGCGCAGTAGAGAAAACATAGGCCGGCATCCTAATTCGAACGTGGCTGAATGAATCTGAATCGGGCCCAATAGGTGCATATAAGACACAACTCGCCAGTAAAATGCATACAGTCAGGTCTGAATCAATGTCCACGTGTTCGTGGATAAAACGGCACCACTAATGGTCAATAGGTCATAGGTCGACACATGGAAATTGTTGACATATCTTAAATGTCAACACAGACACGAGAAAGATCGACATGAGTTTTTTGTGTTTTTTTAAATAAAAAATTGATTTTTTCCTACTTTACCATCCAAGTGGATATAGTTAGATCATAATAGTGTACACTTATATATATACGGTGTCCATGTCGACCTATGTCGACGTAGACACCAAAAAACAGTGAAGAACGCATATCGACCTTTTCCATGTCGACCTATTGCTTATGTCGACCTTTTGACCATGTCAACCTAAGGTATGTAGACTTTTTTCATGTGTCGACCTATGACCAATAGTAGTCGACATTTTAACTGTAGCCCTTATTACTATCGATCCTATGACCCGTCCCAGGAGTCCTCATTGCGGCACTGCCAGATTTATAGGTGGCAGTTAGAGAGAACAATGAGCCCGATTTCAAGTTTGCGTAGTGCAGCGGTAATTGTTGTACTGCGCATGTGTTGGAGTCACGGCGGTTGCAATGCCAACGCTGATTGGCAGGGAGTGAGCAAGTGTGGGAGGTAATGAGGGGGTGGCGACTGAAATGCAGGTGTAACGGGCAGCTGACATCAGCTGACATCCGCTGCTCATCCCCTGCACCCATGTCACCGGCGCTACATGGGAACACCGTGCATTTTCATGGGAACACCCATGAAACGATGGGCGTTCCTATGGGCGGGACCCCTCACCGCCGCCCTCCTTCTAGGTGCGAATGGGATGGCGAATTAGCAGTTTGCCGTGCCTGCTTGTATCCGGCATCTGCACATGCACATAAATGCGCGGGGGACTGAACTAACCATAATAGCCCCCAAAGAGTAGAAGTAATGGGGAATGGGAAAAATTTATATGTAATTCAGACAAATATACAGGGGCGGATTGGCCCGCCGGGAAACCGGGCCATTTCCCGGTGGGCCGGTCCAGATTTCCATCCATTTGTTTTGGGCTATCCTGCCCTTCTTCATGACCAGGCTGCGGCCGCTGGTCTCTGGCTGGTGACGTCTCCCGCTAGCCGACTCTTCAGCTTGGCGGTGCGGCGGGCGACTGGTGCCTGGTAAGTAACACCCCCGCCGGCCCCCACCCCAGGCAGTAGCGAGCAAGCGAGCCCCCCCACCGCGCGGGCAGTAGCGTGCGCCACCCCCCCCCCCCCCGGGCAGTAGCGTGCCCCCCCGGGCTGAGATTGTTCCCGGGACGGATTCCGTAGCCAATCCACCCCTGCAAATATAATATATAGGAAATGTGGTCAGGATCTCCAACTACAGATGTTGTGTTGTGGAACTACAAGTCACAGCAAGCCTTGCCAGCATGTTCTATTCCTTGCAAGGGTTATGTACACCTGGTCCCCTACACAGACTGTAGGCTTCTATGTTGAGGGCTATATGAGAGCACAGTCTCTCCATACACCAGGACTCGGGGCCTTATTCTGGTCTGTGCGGACGGAGCCGAATATGCGGGCAGGACCGTGCGTCCTAAACCCCGCCTATCGTACGGATCGCTCACTCCGTCCGAATGCGGTAAGAAGCTGTCCGAACGGACCGCAAGTGTATTTCTCATGAATACGCCTCCTCCATCTCAGGGAACCTCAGCCATCATTCGATGGTCGCATGCAGGACCGAGTGGCCAGGCAGCTCCCGCAACCTCAGACCACACGGGCATTTCTCTGTGCAAAAGCAGGGATCTGGGCGGGCAGCTGACATCCGGCTATGTCATATGTCCGCCCCCTACACGTGCGTCACGACCGCATTACCATACGTACGCCCAGCGTTTTCATGGGAACTCCCATGAAACGCGGGGTGTAAACATATGGTAATGAGCCCAAACAGCCCTTCACGCCCCTCTCCACCCCCTGTTCGTAGTGTACTCATTTCATTCGGAATTTGGACGTGCGTCCCGTTCGCACATGCGCAGAGACGCCTCTGCACATGCGCAGACATTAAACATCGGCGGACCGACCGCACGTGGACATTACCGCACCAACCAGAATAAGGGCCTCAGTGACATTACTGGGGCTCCTAGTGAGCTACTGTATCCTCAGCTCTGTGTGCTGGCAGCAGATGTGTGTAACCCTTCTAAGTGATTGACAGGTCACACTTGGTCACACTTGGGCTGGCAGTGACATAATTAGCCTAATAGAGGCCAAGACCACCTGCCATTAATCCTCCACCACTTACGTCCACAGATAGAACCATTGCATGACGGACCCAGCGATGACCTAAGACAGGGAAGCTAACTACCCCTACGTATTGTAAATCCTCACTTAAAAGCATTCAGAGCAATATACCTCCCAGTAACTGGACCTATCCCCTCCACGGGTCATTGCGGATCAAGGGTGGGATGACGGGATAGTGTCGGAAAATGGGATTGTCCCCCCCTGAAATCAGGATGTTTCAGAGGTCTGAAACAAATTTCTCAACATAACCTAATGGGCCCCACACACAGCACAATATTCAGGCATTTTCTGAGTGATTTTACTAAATCGCTCAGAAAATGCCTGAAAATGCATGTAAATCGCTGTGTATATAGCCCACACAGCGATTTACATGCACAAGATTCAGAATGGCCCGGTCAGTCAATTCATAACAGTCGCTCAGAAGCTCCTGCTCATCTCCCGCATGTGTGGCGCGGGGATGAGCAGGGCCATCTGAGCGACTGTCATGCCGGAGCACGCCGCCCAGATGAAGCCCCGCTGCCGCAGACCTTGAAGCCCCGTTGCCGCCGACTGGAAGCCCCGCTGCCGTCGACCTAGAAGCCCCGCCGCCGGAGCCCAGCTGAAGAGACGCTTCCTGGACCTGCCGGGTGCCGCGTCCGCCCTCTGCAGTCAGATGGAAGCTGCAGTGAGAGGACGCGACGCTGGAAGACTCCGGAGTTGGTAAGTATATACTATATTTTTTTTTACACTGTGCCACCAGCAGGGTGGGCTGCAGGGGTGTGCAGCAGGGTGGGTGGGTGCAGTAGGGTGGGTGGGTTGGTGCAGTAAGGTGGATGGGTGCAGTATTGCAGTAGGGTGGGTGCAGTAGGGAGGGTGGGTGCAGTAGGGAGGGAGGGTGGGTGACTGCAGTAGGGTGGGTGGGTGCAGTTGCAGTAGGGAGGGAGGGTGGGTGCAGTAGGGAGGGAGGGTGGGTGACTGCAGTAGGGTGGGTGGGTAACTGCAGGAGGGTGGGTGACTGCAGGAGGGTGGGTGGGTGCAGTTGCAGTAGGGAGGGAGGGAGTACACCTACATAGCCAGCCGCTCACCTCCTCCTGCCAGTGTGCGTCCTGTCCCCCGCTACCCGCTGTGTCCGGGAGAGAGACGTGCACTGCTGCTATGTAAAATTCATATCTCCCACTGGACCGCTAGCCAATAGGTGCTCGCGGCCCAGCAGCCACCAGTTGATTGGCTGCTGGACCGCAAGCGCCCATTGGCTAGCTGTCCAGCGTGAGAAGTGAATTTTACATATCAGCAGTGCACGTCTCTCTCCCGGACCCGGACACAGTGGGCAGGGGAGCGGGGGAACGGGCGAGCGGGGGAACGGGCGAGCGAGCTGGCGGAACCGGTGCCGGCACAGCTCCGGCACCATGTTTTCTTCAGGCGCCTGGAGCGTGTGCTTCACCGGCTCCGCCGTCGCTATGCCTCTGCTGGCCTCTGGCCATCACCCAATTGGCTTCAATAACTTTAATTATACAATCGGTGAGAAGGCGCTCTCGACCAGCAGTCAGGTGAGGTGGGAGGTAGTCGATGTACGGTATTGTCCCCCTTCGCCAGAATGGTGGGTGAGTCCCGACTCAGCGGGGGACATTGGACACCTCCTGGAGGTGTCCTCACCATGCTATAGGAGGGGCGGTATGTCCATCACAGCGCGGGCTGTACCTTACGTAAGGGGTGTTTGTTTGATTGGGGCGTTTCAGTCGCTACCATTGACAACACCTTTGACTGGTGCTGGTCTCAAGTGCTTTCTTGGCCATCCCTTAGACAAATAAGGGTCATACCATTTCAATAAATATTATGACCAGTTTTAACTTATGCAGTTGTTGTACGAGTCATTATTTATAGAGTAAGGTGTCTTGTGTGAGTTATTTGTAGGCACTTAATGTTAAGTAAAGGTATAGGCCAAACAGCATAATTCATTAGGTGCCTTAATACCGCATGTCAGCACATTTGACTCAAAAAAAACATTAAAAACCCAATGTCAACCTAATGACCCTGTCGACCTTACCCATGTCCACTACCTCAGCAGAGACCGCCCACTACGTCAGCAGAGACCACCTTCACCATTTGCATAATAAAAACCATGGGTAGTCGGAGCATACCGCTAAAGTCATAAAGCCGTTAGTCCAGTGACCAGCACTGATCGCACAGCACAGCTCATATCGGGAGGGCTGTACCTTTCATCACTCATTTTTATATGTTAGTACATATGCAGTTAGTGTCAATGTGATGTGTGGTGGGATGTACCACCACTGGTTAGCACATGCCTCCCCCAGTGTCTGCAGGTGGAACATTCCACCCATGTATCATTACCCAGGTTAGGATATCCTGTTGCACCCATCTGTGCTGCTGTAAAGTGCTGACAACTGCTGCCAGCCTCTGACAATAGGAGGAGGCACAGGCTGGGGTGCACGGAATGGGGAAGGTATACGGAACAGATTCAGGGGATGCCATAACCCAAATTCCCAAAATTCTACACAGACCTCTGCTAGACAGACTCGTTCCCACCATAGTATCAAAGGCAGCAGCTGAGGAAAGGTTATTTAACACAAAGACCAAAACGGCGTTCCTATACCGCGGGACAGTTAATCTGGTGGGATCCACCCCTGGCATTCCGTGTGGATACTGTTCCCCATGTAGTATAGACCTGCAGCATTCAATCTGCATGATAAGTATGTCGAAATGACCAAGAACACAGTGGGAGCTCTTTAGATTTAAGGCCCCCCATACTCTACCTCAATTCGGGGGGAATTTCACCCGTTCCTGAATTGGGTGAGTGTGAGGTCCCATCATGTCCGATGCATGGCCCCAAGTCGGAGATTGGATCGGCATGCAGGTCTGACCTTTGACCTCCCTCTGGGCAGCGAGGAATAGGGTTCACATGCGATCCATCCCAAGTTAAAGGACCGCATGTGGTGGATCGCATGCGACCCTGCAGTCTGGGAAGGTCCTGGTGGCTCGCGGGTGATTGGCTGGGCATACACTGCTGCGAGAAATCGCAGTACTGTATGGCCAGCGTAATACAGTACTGTAGGTCCACAGTGCACGAATCAGAGAGATATGTATAATCAGTGGCGTAACTATAGCACCGCAGCCCCCGCGACCGCGGGGGGCGCTATGCATGTGCGGGCGCTGCAGTGTTATAGTTACACCCCGCCGCCCGCCGCACCAACCCCCGCAAACCCCCCCATCCCCAGTCTTTACCTGTGTTCAGTACGTACGCGCTGGTCCCGGCTCCCTTCTTCTTCAATGAGGACCACCACAAAATGTCCGCCCCCATTTAGCAGACAGTTCTCTGAAACTGTCTGCTGTATGGGGGCGGACATTTTGTGGTGGTCCTCATAGCAGAAGAAGGGAGCCGGGACCAGCGTGTTTGTACTGAATACAGGTAAAGACTGGGGATGCGGGGGTTGGTGCGGCGGACGGAGGGGCGGGTGCGTGGCTGGGCGCCCTCCCTTTAACAGCGGGGGGGCGCCCAAAATGTAGTTACGGCGCTGTGTATAATAAGGCCAGAGTCTACTCGCGTCAGAGAGGAGGGAGCCCACGGCGGAGGCTCCACGCTGGTCCACTCATCTTTTGAAACGCCCCTGGGGAGGAGGCAGCCAGCTTGACATGGTGAGGCTTTCAGGTCGACAATGTCTAGGCCGACAGTTACTAGGTTGACCACTGTTGACCAACAGTGAGTAGATGCACTAGGTTGTCAATGACAGAAGGTTGACACGAGAAAGCTCAACATGAACATGGTTAACATAGGAAAATGGCGGCACAAGCTCTGGGTTTTGTGTGTGTGGGTGTGTGTGTGGAGATGGTCGTGGGGAGGGGGGTGTTGCGGGGGGGGGGGGGGCGGGTGCAGGAAGGTGCACTGGCCAGGAGCAGTACCCACTTTCTCTGGGGCCTAGGAGAGCAAGAAGATTTACGCGGGCCCCTTGGCCATTCCGGGGAAGTAGGTAGGTATGAAATTACCCAGCTGTCTGTTACCATGACGACAAAGTACCGTTCAATGGATGTGAGCACAATAGATTCTTTGCTGTGGTCTGTTACCATGATGTCAATTGACATCGGTGCTATAAAAATGCGGACTGTCATTTAGAATCCGCAGAAGATTCCGCTTAAATATACCAAAATCGACCTTTAGTAAATGCTATCAATTAGTATTTAAAAACCGCGAGAACTGTCGTTGGTTCTCGGTGGTTTTTAAATGACACCAAAACCGCCACTTAGTAAATTTAGCCCTTTTAAAGTAAAGAAATAAGTTTGTAACTTGTAGTACAATGAAACTGGAATAAAGATTGCACCAATCTCTTCTAATTCTGGACATACATGCTACAATTTATCTGGCCAATCCGCTTGATATCAGTGGATCAGCCAGATAATTTCAGCTCATAGGTGGGCGACTAAACCGATAATATTGGATGGGTGTGTCTGATTGGCCATCATGTCAATATGATTCGATATTTTGAAAGTGGAATGTTGTCCACATTGGGCAGTATATGTCCTGACTCCTGAGCAGAGCTGACCCTAACCAAATTAATGCCCTAGGAAAGAGTTAGGCTGGTAACCCCTAAAATCCCCGACAGTTCCGACCATGACCTAGTACCGCTCTCCCAGCACATCACCCATTACCCAGCAGCACAGATCAAAGCAGCAGCCACAAACATGTGTAACCCCTTACCTATAGGGGTGTGGCCACACAATAGTCACCAAATCAAATTCAATCACAAACTACTGCAACCTAATTCAAATGACGTCACATGATAGTCTTCCTTATTCATGCTATACCACACAGTAATACCTCTTATACACCTTACGCCTGTCCCGTCCATCTCTGCCTGCTGTGTGTCTCTACCTGATGTCAAGGTGAGCCAGCCCAATGCTTGGAATGCATGCCCTAGGCATTTGCCTAGTTTGCCTATGCCTAAGGCCAGCTCTGGCCTTGACTGCCATATCCCCCGTTCGTTCACATGTATGATGTGTTACAGAGGCGTAGGGAGGGCGGAGCCACCGGAGCTCATGCTCCGGGCGCCGATTGGTGGAATGGCGCCGCCGGCCCGCCCCCCCTCCGCAAATGATCCCCTACAAGTATCTCATACTACACTAATGGCGGGCAGCGTGTCCCGGCGGCTGCCCTGCCCGGCGCCTAGGTGCTGGTCCTGTCACTCCAAAGCGGCACCGCTGCAGCTGCCCAAATAGCTGATATTAGTAAGGGACGCGAAGGAAGAACTTGCATCCCTGACTCCTCCTCCCTTCCCTACACGCCGCCGGCGCCGCTCGGCAGAACGCAGCGTACAACAATCTACCAGCAGCACTAGTAATGGATGCGGCGGCCCCTCCACTGCCGCGCGCAGCAGGCTGGCGGGTGACCGTGCGCTGGGAACAACCAGCAGCGTCTGCAACCAGCCAGCACAGCAACCAGCCCGACACCTCCCGCGCCGCTCCCCGGGGCCCCAGGCACCGCACCGCTCCTCCGCACTGTGAGAAGCCCTCTGCCTGCCCCTCTCCTCCTCCCATGGCCCGCTGACGGGAGCTCCCTCCGATGCTGCTCTGGGGAGACAACAAATCAGCTGCCTGCCCCTGGAGCGCGCCAGAAAGGCACCAACGAAGGGAGACCTGGTGCCCAGCTCCAAACAAGCCGCAGAGATTTCTGACAGGCAAGGTGAGCACTATATGAGTACACAATGGGGAAAGGGATTTACATGTCAAAATCCTTCCCTAGCAAACAAGGGGGTGGCAGGGGGTCTCTGCAACAAAGGTCTCCCCACAGGTGTCTGCAAAGAGAAAAAAAACAGCAGTGGGGGGGGGGGGTGGGTGGGTTCAACATCCAGAAAAGCCCATTGCCCCACAAAGCCATGCTGCACCAACACCCCACTGGAAAGGCAGCCTCCTGCAGAGCTCCGTCACTGTCCCCGCATCCCCCACATCTCTGTCTCCACATCCCTGCCATCTCTGTCCCCACTGCCCCCCATCCCAGCATCCCCTCTTCCTCTACCCCCACATCCCCTCCACCCCTGCTTCCCAACATCCACTCCGAGTCATCGCCTCACCCAAACTCTGGCCCAATCTGTGTGCCACAATGCGAACCCTGGCTCAATCCATGTTGCACAACGCGATTCCGTTATAGCGTCTTATATAGCGCAGAAGATTCCGTTACAGTGTCTTATATATTTCAAATGTAACATGCCAACACATGTTAGCCACGCCCCCAATTCATTACCGCGAGGGGGGGGGGGGGGGCGAAATATGCCCTTGCTCCGGGCACCATGGCACCTAGCTACACCGCTGATGTGTTAGCAAGGTGCATTGTACAGAAATGAAGCTAGGGCTAATTCTAGCTGTACTGTACACCCCCTATACCCTAGTACAAGCACCGCTGCCATAGTTACATACAGTATGTTCCATTTCAAACAGTAAATAGATTTTCTTAATTGTCACATTTATTGCAGATCACAGCTGCTTTCAACAGGTTTAAGGGTGATTTAGTTACAGCACTGAGAGCACTTAATGCCCTGCACGTCCGTTCAGTGTGTCTGTCTGTTACACACATCTCCGGAGGTCTGGGCTAGGGGGCGTTGAAGGGGACATTATGGGACTGATTTAGAGTTTCACACAATGCAGTTGAGTTTTGCTACTGTGCGGGGGAGAGAAGCCCCAAATACACGTATGGCGCATGCAACACAGAGTACCCACAAAGGTGCTGCTGCCAATTCGATGCATGGTGTCTGAGATGTCTGGGAACAGCACTGGGCGCTCCAGTGACTGGGATGTGGCTAAACAGATGTGGAGCAATTGTGCATCTTATGGGCGGGTCATGGGAGTGTCATGGGCCCGTGGCTAAAGTATCTGCGTACACAGATGCTACATCATTCAAATTGGAGGGTGTACTTAAGGCCCATACACACTGGGCAACTTTGAGCTGAAAGCCGCTCAAAACAGCAGGTTTGAGAGGCTTTCAGCTCAAAGCCGCCCAGCGTGTATGCCCCAGCGATGAGCGGTGAGCGCTGCTGCACGCTCCCGCAACATCGCCGGGAAAGCCGCTCATCTGCTGGTTATATCAGCAGATGAGCGGCTTTGAGGACGACTTTGCATAGCGCTGCGCTATGCAACGCCGTCCTTTCCCCGCTGACGGTGCCGGGCAAAGGGAAAGCCGCTCAGTGTGTATGCACTGAGCGGCTTTCCCCCCAGCGATGATAGCGGTCATCGCTGCCCATACACGCTGGGCATAGTCACCCAGTGTGTATGGACCTTTAGACAGAAAATCTGCACCTGCTATCGGATGATGCGTCCAGCCGCGGCGACTACAGATGCACCAAGCGGTATTACAGAGTATGTTCTCAGACATGTAAAGATGACATTGCTTAATGGAAGGCTATGGGCTTCTCTACAACCTTACCAAGAGGGATCCATTCAGATCACTCCCAATGTCCCCCGCGGCTCAGAAGGATTTCTGGGTCATAAACCTTAGATAGTTCTTATGACCCAGGAATACAGATTACCTACACATCCATAGGGGCCCAGGAGTCCAAAAGATACATAACCACACCGCTTGCAATGCTGCAATCATATCCCTATGGTGGGCACATGCTGCTGCTTTGTAATGTACTGTATATAATGAAGGGGCACCGGGCACAAGTCCTTACCAGCACCCAGGCTCACCCAACATCTCTGCAGCCCTGCCACCCATCTAGCAAAGAATAGTCACAGATTTATGTTCCAAGACCACTCCATAAAACCGGATACGAAACGCACTTTTTTTGCGCAATAGTTGGTAAATATGCAAAATAAGGGGACGTACTGTAGTGTAATTATAACCATGCCTAAAGAGACCTCCGCTGTGAGTACTGACAATAATGATGTTTATGCCCCAAGCCCCTGGCTGCCGTCTTTTATATTTTCAGGTTAGATCTATCGATGGCTAATTATCGGTGTGCTCCAGCCGTGCGCACCTCCAGGAGAATACGCCGCAGCAGAGCGTCTTCTTACGCCATGTGATAGCAGACCGTCTATCTGACCTGGGAATCATCCAACAAGTCAAAAGAATTAGACAGACTTGATTTTTTTTTTCTTTTTAATATTAAAGAGCTTTTGTTTAGGATTTCATTACAGTCTCTGTCTCTAGCAGCCCACCATATGCTGACCCTCCCCCCAGCGGTCGGCACGCCGCAACTCACCCAGGAACAGGTGGAATGTCTGACTCCTCGCGGGTAATTGTTTACCCTCTGTGTTTAGCTGTACAATGCAGCATATTAGGAACGTGTCATTACTAGTTACGGGGGGTTCAAGTCAGTTTATTCTCTTCACTCACATTTTCTGTTGCACAGTTGTTTACAGGACACCCCCCCCCCCTCTCATGCTAAGATAAAACGAGGGCTGCATAGGTTCAAGTGCATTTAAGAGCCTGTGAATTTAGTGATTGTTAAATAAAGTTATTGAAGAAGGCAGATTACCCATGAAAAGCTCAGGAGTGAGTAGCAGGTTGGTCAGCCAATCAAATGGCTTAGGGGCAGTAGCTTAGATAGGGGTATATTAAGGTGAAGTCAGGGGACGTCACTTCCTCTTTGAATCTGGAACCCCACCCTCCCTGTTCCCTTTCTATCTCTGTGCTACCTGGCCTTTGGGCTATTCACCTAATTTGGCTTTTATAACTTTCATAAAAAATCGTCGAGAAGGCGCTCTCGACCAGGTGAGGTGTCAGGTGGTCGCTGTGCGGTATTGCCCCCACCCCCTTTGCCCGGACGGCTGGTGAGTCCCGCCTCCACGTGGGGACATCTTCCTGGAAGTGTTCTCGCCATGCCATAGAAGGGGCGGGGAATCCGTTACAGCGCAGGCTGTACCTCACAATAGGGCGTGTTATGGATTGGGGCGTTTCAGTCGCCGCCATGTTTAGCACCCCGGACAGGAGCTGGTCTCTAGCGTTCTTTCTTTGCCATCCCTTTTACAAATAAGGGTCATACCATTTAAATAAATATATATGACCATTTAAACTTATGCCGTTGGTGTCTGTGTCTTTATTTTAGAATAAGGTGTCCGTGTGAGTTATTTCTAGGCCTTATAAAGTTAAGTAAAGGTAAAAGGTCAATCAGTATAATTCAGTAGGCGCCTTAAAGCTTTATAGATGAGCAATATGGACACCACAATGAGGCTGCCCCTTTTCTAGATCCAGATTTGCGAGAGGTCTCATTGACCTGGCACTAGGATGGCACATTGCCAGCGGGCACTCTTCACATCCTGCTGGTGGCGTGTTATTCAGTATATTTCTCTATCTTAATTTTTTTGTGTGAATCAGGGGCGTTTAAGCGGTGAATTCAGCTTGGATCGTTAATCTACAAAGTTGCAGATGACTGCAAGGACGTAGCCAATACCCAAACAGAAAGAGAAAACACCTTAGGCCATAGATATAATATATAGTATTTTAGCAGTAAGGAAGCACATTGCTACATGAATGGATCACATGGCCAACAGGAAGAACTGAAAATAAATGACCTGATCCGGTGAATGCAGATTGGCCGTAGATGCTGTTGATTCCCCCAGTTATCATCCTCCAAAGTGTCTGCCCTTCTCCTTAGTACAGTATTTGTGGTTTTGGGCAGCAGGGCCCTCCCCCCTCTTGTTCTTCTCTAGCACACTCCATGGGGTAAATTTACTAAGATGGGAGTTCTATTGCAGATGGGACACATCCCCTCGCATACAAAATCAGGGATTCATGCGGTGGGGGGTGGGCGATCAGTTGGCTGGCCGGTGGGGGGGGCGTTTACCTGTTTGCCTGGCTGCAAACATACAAAGCCTAGCAAACAGTTCTGAATCAGGCCTTATGTTTGCTCACACATTGGGGTAATTCAGACCTGATTGCATGGGATCTACTTGTATTAGGGGAGGGTGTGTGACATCATCGGCAGGCCGGATATGCCTGTATTAGGGGATGGTGTGTGACATCAACGGCAGGCTGGATATGCCTGTATTAAGGGAGGGTGTGTGACATCAGCGGCAGGCCGGATATGCCTGTATTAGGGGAGGGTGTGTGACATCAGCAGCAGGCCAGATATGCCTGTATTAGGGGAGGGTGTGTGACTTCAGCTCCAGGCCAGATATGCCTGTATTAAGGGAGGGTGTGTGACATCAGTGGCAGGCCGGATATGCCTGTATTAGGGGAGGGTGTGTGACATCAGCAGCAGGCCGGATGTGCTTGTATTAGGGGAGGGTGTGTGACGTCAGCTCCAGGCCCGATATGCCTGTATTAGGGGAGGGTGTGTGACATCAGCACAAGGCTGGATATACCTGTATTAGGGGAGGTTGTGTGACATCAGCGGCAGGCCGGATATGCCTGTATTAGGGGAGGGTGTGTGACATCAGCGGCAGGCCGGATATGCCTGTATTAGGCGAGGGTGTGTGACATCAGCGGCAGGCCAGATATGCCTGTATTAGGGGAGGGTGTGTGACATCAGCGGCAGGCCGGATATGCCTGTATTAGGGGTGGGTGTGTGACATCAGCAACGGGCCGGATATACCTGTATTAGGGGAGGGTGTGTGACGTCAGCACCAGACCGGATATGCCTTTATTAGAGAAGGGTGTGCGACATCAGCGGCAGGCCGGATATGCCAGGATTAGGGTAGGATGTGTGACATCAGTGGCAGGCCGGATATGCCTGTATTAAGGGAGGGTGTGTGACATCAACGGCAGGCTGGATATGCCTGTATTAGGAGAGGGTGTGTGACATCAGCGGCAGGCCGGATGTGCCTGTATTAGGGGAGGGTCTGTGACATCAGCACCAGGCCGGATATACCTGTATTACGGGAGGGTGTGTGATGTCAGCACCAGGCCGGATATACCTGTATTAGGGGAGGGTCTGTGACGTCAGCACCAGGCCGGATATGCCTGTATTAGAGAAGGGTGTGTGACGTCAGCACCAGGCAGGATATGCCTGTATTAGGGGAGGGTGTGTGACATCAGCGGCAGGCCTGATATACCTGTATTAGGGGAGGGTGTATGACGTCAGCACCAGGCTGGATATACCTGTATTAGGGCAGGGTGTGTGACATCAGCGGCAGGCCAGATATGCCTGTATTAGGGGAGGGTGTGTGACATCAGCGGCAGGCCGGATATGCCTTTATTAGGGGAGCGTGCGTGACATCAGCGGCAGGCCAGATATGTCTGTATTAAGGGAGGGTGTGAGACATCAGCACCAGGCCTGATATGCCTGTATTAGAGAAGGGTGAGTGACATCAGCACCAGGCCGGATATGCGTGTATTAGGGGAGGGTGTGTGACATCAGCGGCAGGCCGGATATGACTGTATTAGGGGAGGGTGTGTGACATCAGCGGCAGGCCGGATATGCCTGTATTAGGGGAGGGTGTGTGACATCAGCGGCAGGCCGGATATGCCTGTATTAGGGGAGGGTGTGTGACATCAGCGGAAGGCCAGATATGCCTGTATTAGGGGAGGGTGTGTGACATCAGCGGCAGGCCGGATATGCCTGTATTAGGGGAGGGTGTGTGACATCAGTGGCAGGCCGGATATGCCTGTATTAGGGGAGGGTGTGTGACATCAGCGGCAGGCCGGATATGCCTCTATTAGGGGAGGGTGTGTGACATTAGCGGCAGGCTGGATATGCCTTTATTAGGGGAGCGTGTGTGACATCAGCGGCAGGCCGGATATGCCTGTATTTGGGGAGGGTGTGTTACGTCAGCACCAGGCCGGATATACCTGTATTAGGGGAGGAGTGTTGTTGGTGAGCTCCTGACTTCCAGCTTAGGCCGAGAAGCCTGGGACTCGATTAGGGGATTTATCCCCAGTACTATGGAGCCTCCTGGGGCTGCTGCCCAGGAGAGTCCCCCGGCTGCCGGGCCTGGCCCAGGCCTAGCCCCAATGTCATCTGGGGCAGGTAACCGGAGGGGGGCACTGGAGGTGCCTAAGGGGGAGAGCTCGTGTCGGGCCCCCTGAGTGATTCAGATGAAAGTTCCAGCTACTCGGATGGGCAAGATCCTGTGAAAGCCTCTCAAGTCAGCTTGATCCTACCTAGCGGAAGGCCGCTTATCCCCCCACCTAAGCTACAGCCTGTACTGGTTTTGGCCTCAGTGATAGGTGAGCCCCAAGTGCCTGCTGCAGGACCCCCAGGTGGCAGAGAACTTTCCTGTGGGAGTGGGTCGGCTGTGATGGATGCCGGGCCTACAGTGTTTGGAGAAGTGCCTAGTGTGACCAGTGACTCTAAAGGTACAGCTGCGGGGAATATGGCTTTATTGGTGGGGGAGGAGAAGGATGGCGTGCTGCCTGTGAGTACTGGCTCTAACAAGACTGTGGCTGTTGATGTTAATATGACTACGGTGCTTGTGCCCCTTACTATGGTACCTGCTGCCCGGGTGCAGGCTGAGGTGGAGCTAACTTCAGGGCCCGAGATGGCGGCCGGTCCGGCGCAAGTGGAGAGGAGTGAGGTGCAGGCTGTGGAGAATGGTGTGAGACCTGCGGCCCCGGAGAGGAGTTTGACCGGCGGCGAGGTGCTGGCGTCCCTGTCTGCAGATGCGGCCAGCTTGCGGGTCTCGGCGGGTGACGTCAGAGAAGGAGACCGAGTGAGCGGGGAGGCGGCATCTGCGGCTGAAGATCAAGCGGCTGATGATGTGAAGCAGGCGGCAGGGAGTGTGTCTGATGGTGGCTCTGTGGATGCGGCGGGAGGAGGCGGCGAGGTGGCGCCTGTGAGCCCGGCCCGTGTAAGTAAAGATGGCGCCGGGTGTAGTTGGTCGGCGGGTGACGTCACCGCTCCCGGGCCGGCTCTGAAGTTTGAGTGTGATGGCGGGGGAGCTCTGGCGGGGGAGGAGGGTGCCCAGAGAGCCCTTGAAGTAGGGGTCATAATAAACTGCCCAATGACTCCTGCAATTGCCGTGAGGCAGTGTACTGTGCCTGCATCAGAGAATGATGTGCAGTGTGCAATGTCTGATAAAGGGGAGCTGGTGAATGGAGATGCCAACACAGGGGAGGGGGCTGGTACAGCCGTTGCCATGGAGATAGGCCAGCCTGTGGATGAGACTTTTGTGTGTATACAGGACTTGCAATCCAGACTGCTGACTCTGGAAACTAGGTCTATTAGACTGCTGAACAAAATTACGATTAAAAAGAAGGAAAGGAACAACGCCTTCAGCACCAAGAGACCGGTGCTCAATGCGTTGATTCAAGAACTGCAAACAGAATTAAAAGTTAACAATAATGAGAAGGATGTACTGAGATTAAGAATAGCTGAACTACAGGGGAAAGAAGTGGCAGAGAGCTCGGGACTTCCCCCTAACAGGGGGTCGGATGTGGTGGAAACGGGATCGGAAGGGGAGAACTCTCTCTATGACCACATCAGGGTACTCGAGGGGGAGGAAGTGCCGGGTCCAGTATCACAATCAGAGGAGATGGAGGTCCAGCCCGCGGTTAAAGGGGTAATAGTTGAGACCGTGTTTGGGGACAAAGTTAGGATTGAGGGTACGGGCGATGGTGCCACTGTTAAGGAAAAACAGAAGAAAGGAGAAGGTGAAAGGCGGTCGACTAGGGGTGCCGGTGGACCCAGTATGGCGGTACGGGTGGTGCCTCCTGTGCGCACTGTGACCTCAGCGGCTCCTGTGGCCCCTGCGGCACCGGTGTCTTCTGTAGCACCGGTGGTAGTGCCGCCTGTGGCTTCTTACGCTGGAGTTCTGTCTGCAGGTCCGGTGCGTGTGGAGACATCCAGGCCCAAGCCTACGTGGGGACAGCCGGCAAAGAGGAGGAATGCCGTCCAGGTAAAGTGGGTGACAGAGGGACTAACTCCCACCTCTGCGGATGTTCTGGATAGGCTCTTTCTTCTGGGCTTTAAGAAAGAGGATTTCTTTGCATGTATACACCCGGTAGGCGCCCCTGAGTTTGATATCAGCTTCATGACATACTACGGTTTACAAAAGTTCTGGTCCAAGTGGGGGGAAGTGAAGCATGACGAATGGTGGAATAAATTTAAGGCCTTTGCCATAACCAGGCAAGAAAGAGTTAAGGTGAATGTACTTGTCCGGAATGAGTCCCTGAGCCCCTCAGATATTTGCTTCTGGCTACAGAGGCATGGGGCGAAACTTGTATCCCCTTTAGAAAAGGTCCCGGGGGCTAGGGATGTGTGGGGTGGGGCATGGGCGGTCTATGTGAATTTAAGGGAAGGTTGTCACATACCATCAGCTGCGTTCATAGGCAAGGATAGGGTGCAGTGCTTTTACCCCGGTCAGCCCAGAGAGTGTCACAGGTGTGGGAACTTTCGCCACTTTAGTCGTGACTGTCCAAGCCAGAAGTGTTCAAGATGTAATAGCCTCGGGCATGTGGCCAAAGATTGCGACAAAATAGTTTGTAATTTGTGTGGGGATGATGGCCATGCCTTTTCTAGCTGCCCGATGGCCTTCCACAACACCTCTTTAGACAGGGAGATGGAGGGGGCGGCAGTGGAGGTGGAGGGTGGGTTGGTGGGGGCTCCGTCGGTGGTGTTGGCTGGAGTCGTGGTCCAGTCGGGCCTTTCCGTGGGCCCCCAGCAGCCCAATCCTGGCCCCCTGTCGGCTCTGACCTCCCAGTTGCAGAGGGTAGATGAGGGACCCTCTGGTGTGTCTGATAGGGTGGTGGCTCGGAAGAGCGGAGTGGAAGATACCCTTTTCCAGCTGGTGGGGAAAGGGAAGGGGAAGAATAAAAAGGATAAGGCGGACAAGCAGATTAGCCTGTCAAACAGCTTCTTCTCCCTGGCAAGTGAAGAGGAGGCGGAGGGGGAAGGGGATGTGGTGAGGGAGGCAGACGGCAGTCTTGTGCTGAGGCCAAAGAGGCAGAGGAAGAAAAGAAAGGTGGATGAGCAGCCCAGCCTTGCCCAGGAGAAAGCAAACGTGGGGGTAGAGACCTTTGTCCTGAAGTGTAGGTCCTTCCTGAAAAATACCGCTTCTGGGGTTCAGAAAAAAGTATGCACGGTGGAGGACTTAGCACCTCAATTGAGGGCGGATGAGGTGGAGGATGTGCTGGTGGAGCAGAAGGTAATGGGACCGGTGGTTCAGCTGGGACAGGGTGACGGCCAGGTAGGCGTCACGGGGCCTCCCCTGTCTGGCGCTGTCCCCGATCCGGATCCCGGTGGCTCTAACCTCATCGGTCCTCATGTCGACCCAGGTCCTCCCGTGGTGGTCGACAACACTCCTCAGGGTATACCTCTGGGGGCACCGCTGGCTCAGGTGTCTGGGGGTCGGTGTTCCTGACAAGGGGGTTCTTGAGGAAGTCAAGAAGGATGTCGAGGTAATAGAGGTGGTGGAAGATGATATCCTGCCGATTGTGGAGGAGGAGGATGTCGGCCCGGGGGTCAGTGTTAAGAGGTGGGGGTCAGATGAGGACCTTCAGGAAAAGCGTGTGAAGAGGAAGTGATCTGGTCCCTACGCTCGGTGACTCTGAAGGATGGCCCCCCAGCCCATAAGATTTGCCACACACAATGTGGCATCTATCTTGTCCGTGCGTGCTCGGCAGTTAGCTTATGATTTTTTCAATTCCTTAAATGTAGATTTTGTTTTTTTGCAGGAGACCAAATTGAGGCGGCTCGCGGATATTCACAAGGCAAAAACCGAGTGGAGGCGTGGGCCGTCCTTCTGGTCTCTGGCTGCCGAGCCGTACGGAGGGCTGGGGATTCTTTTTACCACCGAAGTTACCATCCAGCGAATCATCGAGGTGCAAGTAGGCAGGTGTATGGTTTTGGATGTCAATCTGAAGGGGCACGACCTGAGGCTTATTAATATCTATGGGCCCCAGACCAAATGGGACAGGAAGTGTCTTTTCAGAGAGATAAAACCGTATCTCTTTGTAGCCCGGCAGATAGTCTTTGGCGGTGATTTTAACACCATAATTAGGCCCAAAGACAGGGGAGGGTCATGGACTACAACTCCCTCTTTCTAGTGAGTATGATTAGACAGTCGGGTCTGGTGGATGTGCACGTTCGACACTCCCCAGACCTCACGGGGTTCACCTTTCATAGAGGTAGTTGTAGGAGTAGAATAGATAGGGTTTTTGTTAAGGAGAGCTCGAAAACCTTGGTTCCCAAGCTGAGGCCAGTAGAGTTCTCCGATCACGTTTGTCTGTGTGTATCCTTGAACGCCTCAGAGTCCCCTCAGAAAGGCCGGGGCCTTTGGCGCTTGAACTCCAAACTCCTTGAGAGGGAAGAGGTTAGACAGTCTTTCAGGGACTTCTTTCAATCTCAGGAGTCACTTTTGGAGGCGGGTTGGAACAGGTCTGAGTGGTGGGAGGTATGTAAAAAAAGGACTCGCAGCTTTTTTCGCGACCTCGTAGCCAGAGAGAACTTGGTCAGGAATCGTGTCTACTGTGCCTTGAGAAGGAAATTAGATTTCCTGATCTCTGAGCAGGGTGATGGTGGGGAAATCTCCCGGGTGAAAGCTCAGATGAAGGAGTACCAGTACCGCCGATATGCTTCTTTGATTTTGGAGAGGGATTACGGGAAATACCACTCGCCTGATCCCTACCAGAATTGCAGGAGTTCGGTTGACTGTAAGGAGGTGAGGGGGTTGTATGATGGCCAGGGTGTCCTCCGCGAGGATCGGGAGGGCATCCTGGGAGTTATGCAATCCTTCTACTCCGACCTTCTATCTGAGAAGCCGCCTATCAGAGAGAAGATGGAACGGTTTCTGTTGGAGACGCCAGGTCTCGGGAGTCATGGTAGTGCTCTTGATTCCCATGGTGAGGAGATAACGGTGGACGAGGTCAAGAAGGCCATAGGCTCCTTGTCTATGAAAAAGGCCCCAGGTCCGGATGGGTTAACCTCCGAATTCTTTAAGTGTTTTTGTGACCTCTTGGCCCCTCGTCTCGTGGAGGTATTCAATGAGTGCCTGGGTGAGGGCCTGCTCCCTCCTTCCATGAGATTGTCTGCCCTTATCTTGCTTTCCAAAGGGAGGGACCCGTCCCGTGTTAAGAACTGGCGCCCCATCGCCCTTCTTGATACGGATAGGAAGATTCTGACAAAGGTGCTCTTTAACAGACTGATGGAGGTTTCCGAGTCTTTGCTTTCGCCTTCTCAGCACTGCACTGTGAAAGGCAGGAGCACTTTTAGTGCTGTCCTTGGCATCCGGGAGGCCGTGGAGCGGTGCAGGGCTGAGAAGTGGGGAAAGTACCTGCTGGCGTTGGATCAGGCAAAGGCTTTTGACAGGGTAAACCACGAATACCTGTGGGCTCTACTGGCTAGGTATGGCCTCCCAGTGAGGGTGGTAAATTGGCTGCGGGTAATCTACAGGCAAGCCGAGAGCTTCCCTCTTGTGAATGGTTGGGTAGGTCCGACCTTTTCAGTGAATTCGGGTGTTCGGCAGGGCTGCCCTCTAAGCCCCCTCCTGTATGTTTTTGCCATCGACCCCTTCATTAGAAGGCTGGAGGGTGGCATTGTGAGGGGAGTCCAGCTGAGCCCGGAGCATTCGCTGGAGGCAGTGGCCTACGCGGACGATGTCACCGTCATCCTGTCGGATCCATCGGAGGCGGATGCGGTGGTATCGGCCATCCAGGAATACTCGATGGTGTCGGGTTCCCTGGTCAACCAGGACAAGAGTGAGGTTTTCTGGATGGGGGAGGAGGGCCAGGAATTTGACCTTCCGGATGGTCTCCCCCGGGTGAGCCAGGTGATCAAAGTCTTAGGCATTGAATTTGGCCCGGGCGATTACGCCACGCGAAATTGGGATTCCAGACTGGTAGAGGCCGGCCAGAAGGTAGAGCGCTGGAAGAGGTGGAAGCTGTCCCTCAGGGAAAGGGTGGACCTGATCAAGACTTACCTGATCCCTGTGTTCTTGTACGTCAGCTATGTGTGCCTTTTGCCAGAGTCGAGATGGGCAAAGATTTATGCTTTGTTTTTTCAGATGCTCTGGGGAAACAAACTGAATCTGATCAAGAGGACTGTCACCTACAGGTCGAGGAGGGAAGGAGGCCTGGGTATGGTCAACCCGGTGCTATTCTTTTTGATGACCTTTATTAAATTACATCTGTCAAGCCTCCAATTAGAGGCTCCTCCTCGATGGGTAGAAGGTTTCAGAGTCTGGGTGTCTCCTTTCCTCAACGCATGGTTAGAGGGAGGGTGTGTTAAAAGTCTGCGAGTCCGCCGTGGATACCTCCCGGCCTACGTGGCTCCTGTCTTGAAAGTGACAAAGCGGTGGGGCCTGGAAGCGGGAACAGTCAAAGGTTCTTCTAGAAGGGAGCTGGAGAAGAAGGTTTTGCAGTCCCACTTCCGGGAACAGCTGTCACTGAGGGACTGCCCGGGTAATTTGTCATCAGAGGGGCTGGCCCTTGTTAATTCTGGGAGGATCCCTCTGAAATATCAAGACATTGCCTGGCTCTCCTTCCACGGGAGACTTTACGTGAGGGGAAACCTGAAGCATAGAAATGCCGATGATCGTGGTTGTCCACGGGAGGAGTGTCTGGGGGAGGAGGAGACTATGGACCATTTCTTGCTCAGGTGTCCCTATAATGTGGAGGTTTACAAGGGTGTTTCCAGGGCCTTGGGAATACCTTGCCTTTCGGGGCTCAGTTACCCGGAGTTATCCACTTTGTTCTTAGTCAGCATAGTTGTTAGATATTTCACGTGGAATGCACGGTGTCAGGTATCCATTAGGCAGAAAGTCCTCCCCTGTGTGGTGGTGGTTACTGACATTTTGCACGAGGTGTGGAAATTGAGGGATCTGGAGAGACGCCGGATGGAGGCCGGGAGATGGGCCAGGCTGTGGCGCCATCTTCGGCCCCCTTGAGTGGGCGGCTGACTTACGGTAGTCTCTCTGGCTTGTGGCTTTGCTATCCTTTCACTCCCTTAGATGTGCATTACACAAATATGCGGTTTTACATATACCTGTAGCACCAGATCATTTCCTCTTTGCATGCAGTTGTAAATACTGCATATAAATAAGTTTGTTGTGTTATGTGATATTGTATGATGCATTATGTTTCCAGCTGGTGTATTGTTGTATTATTCATGTGATAAGCCCGCTTTTCTTTTCTTTTAATTCTAAGACCGATGTAAGAGGACTTTATACGGTCTTTTCATGGACAATGTTTTTACTCAAGAAAAGTGGCTCATGTATAATCGCACATACTCGTTTTTCTGTATGAAATGTTTGTCTTTCTGTTGCAAGTTCTAAATAAAGAAATATTACCTGTATTAGGGGAGGGTCTGTTACGTCAGCACCAGGCCAGATATGCCTGTATTAGGGAAACGAAATAAGGATTGGGAAACATGTAATTGTTGTGGGATAGCCTCGGCGCTGCATAACGACCCCCCCCGGCTGTACTAAATTGGGGGGATAAGGGTAGGAGAAACTTTTTAATCTACTTAGTTTTACTCATTAACTCGCTTATCCACTTTTAGATTTGGCTCTCTTCTCAATAGGAAAATTAGAAAGAGGAGTGAGTAATTTTACTATAGGAATGAGTCTCACATAATGGTAAGACACTAAAACGCACTTTAGGAGGAACGATAGAATGTTGAGTAGTCACAGAAGTCCAACATAATGTTTTTTTTTCTCTTTTTATCTCTTTCTTTTTTATATAAACCCCTTATGTAAACACAAAAGTAGTATGACACAAAATAACAACAGGTGGGGATAGCGTGCTGCAGCGCCGATGCCCGGAAAATACATATGCTAAGAGTACGAGACATACAGTATGGATGGCTGATACGCAACATTGTAACTTGTACATTTTTATGTACGTTGATAACTTGAAATGTATAAATAAAAATTGAATACAAAATAAATAAATAAATAAAGCAGCCAGTATTTACCCTGCACAGAAACAAAATAACTCACACAAATCTAACTCTCTCTGCACATGTTACATCTGCCCCACCTGCAATGCACATGGTTTTGCCCATTTTGAGAACAAATTTGTAATGCGATCAGATGTGAATAAAGGCCATAGTGAATTTCGCTTGATGTGTTCCGGGCGCCGGCGATGTGTGTATGTCGTTAACGGCTGCAGTGCTGTGTGTAGGTCGTTACCGGCTGCAGCACTGTGGATCTTGTTAGTTTACAAACAGCTTAATCGCCCCCTGTACATCCATATAACTGATGACGGTGCCAGAACTGTTGTTCTACACAGGGTGGCCTGTTAAGTAACTTCTGGTCCATCCCAATAACAACACTTGTGTATGCTTATGACAAGCCCACAGTCAGATGTTACTGTCCTCCGTTTATTGTGCAGTAAATGTGTCACTGTTCCTTTTGTCTTCCTGAGCACCTGTTTTATTCCTAGGATCACCTCTGACCCCTCTGCCGGAGTCTCGGGGGACATCACACTGAGGGATGTGCTGTGTCTTTATAACCCCCCCCCCCCTACCATGGCTGTCCTGACTCACGGACAGCTGTCTAAACCTCCAGGGGAACAACTGGGCTGCAGCGCACAATAAGCCTCCTGCAATCACGACTCCCTGTATGGTAATAGTGAGCTTATGAGCTGTGGCCACGGAAGGTCGACATGCATCAAGGTCGACACACCGGAAGGGTGACATTGGCTTAGGCGACGGGTCATTAGGTCGACACATGCATTAGGTCGACGTGGGCTAGATCGACAGTCAATAGGTCAACATGTCAACTTTTTTCAATGCCCATGTCGACTTTGTCCACATTCGGGATAAAAAAATGAAAAAAAAAAACCCTGTCGATTTTTTTGACGGTCGACCTAGACATGTCAACCTAATGCATGTGTCAACCCAATGACCTGTCCACCTAAGCCCATGTCTACCTTCAGGTGTGTCGACCTTGACCATAAAAATATCCTGGCCTTCCAAAATGTTCCCAGAGGAGCATTGATCTAGTATTGCATGATGTCCTGACATCACACAGACCTGAATGCACTCCCAGACAATGGGCCAGATTCTCTAAGCTTCAAAAGTGATAAATTGGAGAGTGATAAACAGCCAGCCAATCAGCTCCTGTCTGACATTTTTTCAAACACAGTCTGTGACATGGCAGGTAGGAGCTGATTGGCTGGCTGTTTATCACTCTCCATTATATCACTTTTGAAGCTTAGAGAATCTGGCCCAATGTCTGGTCAGAGACTCAATAGGTAGACACCAAAAGTTAGACATTGCGACAAAGGCAGTGAGCCTTCTTCCAAAAAGACCTGGGGGGTAAATTTACGATGGGAGTTGTGATGAAGATAGAATGTTGCCCATAGCAACCAATCAGATTCTACTGCATTGCTGTAACAGCACTGTTATTTGCGCTGCTACGTCCCTTTCCTCCTGTATGAAGAGGAGAAGGGTGCTGAGTGACAGTGGCACTGTCCAGTGGCGTAACAATAGCCAAGGCTTGCCTACCCTCCTGGAATGCCCAGGCCCCCCGGGAAGGTGGGCAAGTCTCACGCTTTCTGGAGATAGCCCCCGCTCCCCCTTGCCCGCTGGTGTAATTACCTGAGATCGCGGCATTTTGCGTCATTTAAGCCCCGCCCCTCTCTGCGGGGCGGGGCCAAGTGATGTCAGACTTGCTCCCGCCCCCCTGATGTGTTGCCTCTCCGGGCTTCTCCCGGAGAGGTGAAATTAAAAGTAGGCAAGTATGCAATAGCCCAGCAGACACCACTGGCTCTATTGATTTCAGCAGCTGGAGGTGTCATTGCCCATACACCACGGCAGAGACATCGCTTCCCCCCGGCAGCTCCAGGTGTCACAAGACATCTTGCAATGACCGGTGGAGCCGGGGGAGAGGAAACGCAGTGCATCAGACAATACTGCTGGAATGTGCGCTCTTCCGGATCACCGGAGGGAGGAATCTCACAATTCCTGGTAATAATAATTTGAGAAAATAATTTAAAATGGCCTTAAAAAAAACTCCTTATCTTCTTCATCTTATCTACAAAAGGGAAGTAACAGAGGTACAGTGTCAGTATTTGCAGCAAGACTTTGCCCCCTGTGGATTAGCATACACATCCATTCCCATTCACAAGGCAGGATTTCACCCTAGCACGGCGGTGGTTAAACTGAACGTTGGCCACTGGGACTTCATGCCCAGGTCTGAATCAGGCCCAGAGACCAGCGGGGCTGCTGGAGCTAGCTAATGAGCTGTCTCATGAATGCCGGTCTGTTCCGTTGAGTGACAGGATGTGTGTAATGTGGACGACTGCACAGATGTATCATGTATGGAAAGGGGACGTACTGTATCACATTCCTACAGAGAACGTGTAGCCACACGAACCTTTCCCTTGTAAAGCCTTTTATAGTAGACATTGGGCCTAATTCAGCATCAGTAGACATTGGGCCTAATTCAGCAAAACTGCCTTTATGTGGGGGCCACCAATCACAGGGCAAGGCCGCCCCGCATGTCACATCACCAATATGCGAATGCTTTGCAGAATAGCAAAATGCTTGAATAACTAGGTTAGCCCCCTGCCTGCATAGCCGAGCTGTGAAGGAAAGCGATATGCCTCCATGTTCCGGAACGCAAATGCTGCAGATGACATCATCCGGTCCAGACACGCCTCCACTGTCCAGACCACACCCTCCAAATGCCACATCGCTGCCCCCTCCCCCCCACCAGCACTTAAGATGCGATCACAGTCTAAGTCCTTGTGCATGCACAAATGCGCAGAATTCCTGCCAAATAAAGGTTCTAGCAATTTAGCGATCACTGCTGAATTAGACCCATAATGCACATTGTTTTGGTGGCGAGAGACATCAGGGCCTGCTTCCCACAGTTGCCCTTAGTATTGCAGAATTTTACATTGCAGATTGGAGGATGCTATGGTGTAGATTTACCAATATTCTAAATAGACAGTTTGACAAGGAATCACATACGCTGGATATAGATGATGTCTGGGTCTTTATTTTGTAGCAGGTATCCAGCATACCAGGTTAACAGCTCGGCAAGCAACGTTACATCATCACAGGGTTTTCCACAGATTTCACAGTCAGAGTACACTCCAAAGCACCTAACGTAATATTACATTACCGGCCTATCACCCAGCCGCTTTTCAGCATTGGGGACCATGACCTCCAGCCCTGGACACACATCAACCGGAAGCCACAGGTGCTGCTTATCAGCCAAACCTTGATCACATCAGTTTGGGAAAACCTGGACTGAACTTATATCCTGCTGCTCTAAAACCTGGACTGGATCTTCCACATTACCCTCATGTGGAAATGTGCTGTCCCTGCCACAACAGCTTGCTGTATCTATGTGCCCAGTAGCTGATGTAGAGAAAAGGTTTTTACGATGACAATGTTGACACCAAAATGTTGACAGTTGCAATATCGACATTATTAAAATGTCGAAGGCAGCGTGTCAATAATCTCAGAATGTTGACAAGTGAAATAATTAGTGGATGGGTCAGGGTTAGGTTGTGGAGGAAGCAGTTAGGGTTAATTACTATGGAGGGGCAGGAATTAGGGGTAAGGATAGTGGCAAAAGACCAGAGGATCCAAGATCTGACCCAGAAGACGGCACCAGAGCCGAACCGTTGGGAGGAAGTAAATCACTTCTAAGCCACCAGGGATGATGTCAACATTCTAACATGTCGGCATTTCATCGCCTTCTCCAACTACTGTCCTCCTCCCTGGATGAACCACATGGAAACCAAGTAAGTGGTCTGTAGAGTACATGTCCATCCTCCCCAGCCACCATCATGTAGGAGTGGACCCACTCTGAATCCAGGCTCACACGCTGCATTGCTCAGTAGAGAAGCAACGATTGGATGCTGAATGTATGTGTGTGTATATCTAAACACCCCAGAGAGAGGGACTGGGGGAAAATGGAAGGGTGACACACAGACACATCCATGTCTTCAAAACCCACCCTGTGCCCAAAGTGATACACCTCAAGCCATTTCCAGTTTTTTACCCAACCTTTGGTGCCCACACAGAGTTCCTCTTCCCGATGGCGACAAAGGACGAGATGCAATAAGCTTGAAAAGTGATAAAATGGAGAGTGATAAACCAGTAACCAATCAGCTACTTCCTGTCATTTTGGCAAACACAGCCTGTGACATGGCAGGTAGTAGCTGATTGGCTGCCGATAGCTCTTTCGTGCCTGGGGTGTTGCTCTCTGCTGAGGTGCTTTTAAAGTTGCATCTCCGGGAGAAGCTCAGAGAGGAGACCCAATGCTGCACGTCGGTGGGCGGGGAAAAGGCTGCCCCCAATCCACACATGTGATTTGCAGGGAGGGGATAAAATGGCGCGAAATGACGTGATTCAGGTCATTTTAGTCCTGCCCCCTCCCACGGACCCGTGAATTCTGGAATATGTGTCAGCAGCTCATGCTAATGGGCGGGTTGTTGAGGAGCATGCAGGAGACTTCCCCACCTTCCCAGGGGGCCGAAAGGGGGACACAATTTTCAGGAGCCTCCCGGCCATTCCGGTAGGGTAGCAAGTTGGCAACCATACTGATGTTATTCAGAGTCACTGCCCATTAGGCCCCCATCATAAATCTAGCCTGCCGTCATCGCCTGCAGCGGCAACAGAACTCACGCCTCTGTTAACCCCTTCACTCCCAGGCCCAAAACACTCGGAGCACCACCCCGTCTGACTCCTCCATACGCAGCTACGGAGCCTTTGGACGTCATCCAACATAACTACATGTAACTGCCCTGCGGACGTACCCAGAATCCCTCACTCCCTGGGGAGGGAAGATTGCAGGGGCTATATATAGCCGTCACGTTTTATCCCGATGTGTAAGGAAGCGTGCATGGGCTGTGATACAGGTCATGTGATGGGACAGGATGGCTGTGTTGGGCTCAGCGTGAGCCAATGACCTGATCATTAGATGGCAGTTACTGGCAGACGGAGGATATACCCACTGTGGTGGTTCTGTTCCCACTGCAGACAGAGCCCAGTTCTAGTCCTGTGTTCTCATGTCCTGCACGTCCCAAGTGCCCAATGACACATGACTACCAACAGGTGCTGCTTAATATTTCAGGAGAGATGTATCGAGCCTTGCTGATGGACAAATTGGAGTAGTTGCTAATAGCAACCTGTTACTTCATAGACTGTGCTAGATAAATGACAGAGGGGGGTGCACTAATGCAAACATGCGGTAAAACCCCCGTTTTCTGGGTTTTTACCGCATTTTGAGATGCACTAAAAGCCCCACCACCAGGTTACCGAGATGAGAGGTATCGCCAGCAAAACCTGCCTATGGGCTTCTTACACAACCCACCCCGCCCTGCACCCCCCTCCGCCGCACTGCCGCACCCTGCCCCCCCCCTGAGTCCAGGCAGCATACTGCTGTACCAGTGACCTCCTCCATCCCCTTCTGGGTGCAGGGAGGAGGTGGAGCCCGCCCCGCAGCCGCATCAGCCAGGTAAAGGAGCAGGGGGAGCCGCTGAGGAGCCACCCGGGACCCGCTGCCATCGCCGGGCACATCACAAAGGGCAGCTGTTAACGCCAGAGCTGTCCTTTGCGATAATTATCTATGTGGTAGCCGGCGATGTGCGGCGGAGAGGGGCTGCGGTGTATCCCGCCTAGAAGCTGAATAGTTACTTTGGGCAACTTCTCCACTTTATCTGTTTACAAAGCTTGATACATTTCCCCCCTATGTGCACGAAGGGCCTGATTCAAATGCTAGGCTGCGTATATTCACTGGCTACCGAATGCGCGCCCACCCCACCATGAGCAGATGTGTACCTTTACACCTCCGCTCGATTGCACCCGCACAGAGGAAAAATCATGGTGTTGACCCAATGACCCATACACTACGGTACACAGGTCCTGTTGTGTTCTGATAGGTCATTATTGAGGCACGTACAACTCTGCCGACTTGCCGGGAGCAGCACACAGGGTCCCTTCCCGCGGAGCCCCGCCCACAGCCCACTGATAACTAATCGGTCGCAATCGAATCTCGTACGACGGTCTCTATGGACACTACAGTAGGTCTATAAGCATTAGGACAACAAGCATTAGGTCGACACCACTAGGTCGACATGTATGATGGTCGACACAACTGAAGATCGACATGCAGGAAGGTCAACATGACTGAATGTTGACATGGGTTAGGTTGACAGGGTCATTAGGTCGACACAAGCAGTAGGTTGACAGTCAAAAGTTCAACATGGAGTTTTTTACTTTTTTTGAGCTGACGTGTCGACAGGCAGTATGCATGGCGAGCACAGGTGAGGCGGTGGTACGTTTTTGGTGTCCATGTCGACATAACATGTGCCAACAGGCGGTATTTTATGCCTTGCCATCCACTAGGGCATGGTGGGAGAATAAAATAGGGAGCCATGCGAGGTGAGGCGGTGGTACATTTTTGGTGTCCATGTCGACATGACATGTGCCGACAGGCGGTATTTCATGCCCTGCCATCCACTAGGGTGTGGAAGGAGAATAAAATAGTGTGCCGACCGCAGCGAGCCATGTGAGGGGATGCGGTGCTACAGTTCATTGTCCATGTCCACTGTGTCGACATTCGGGTAAAAAAAAGGCAAAAAAAACCCCATGTCGACCTTTTGACTGTTGACCTTACACATGCCGACCTAACGCTTGTGTCAACCTAATGACCCTGTTGACCTAAACCATGTCGACGTTCAGTCATGTCGACCTTCCTGAATGCCAACCTTCAGTCATTTTGCCCTTCATGCATGTCGACCTAGTGGTGTAGACCTAATGCTTGTCGACCTAGTTGCTGTCTATCCTATGATCCATACCCCATACGACTGTCTCTGCCGACATCAATGGGAGCAGCGCACAGAACCCTTCCTGCAGAGCCCCGCCCACAGACCTCTGATAAGTAATCGGTCGCTATCGAGTCATGTACGATTGTCTCTGCCCGCTTGCCTGGAGCAGCACATAGGAGCCCTGTTTGCGGAGCCCAGCCCACAGCCCACTTATGATGGCCATTCGTGATGATCCTTACCTTAGCCCAAAACCGGCCTGGTAAAATTCCCTACACAATGGTGAAAAATGCATCACAATCGGTTCAGCGGTTTCAGAGTTTATCTCAATCAAACAAACCAACCAACAAACAAACAAACAAAAACAAACAAAAACACACAAACAAACAGACGTTCCCATTTATAAAATGTATAGATGAGATGTTTCTCATACATAACCTCTGACTTTACCCCTTTAGCACTGTTTGTGTTATTGTCCCCAATTTATAGATTATATGGGGGAAATTTACTAAAGGAAATTTGTAAAAAAATAGGTGTATTTGTATCCAGAAATACACTTATTTTTGACATTTACTATCCCGAAAATACGGCAATTTGTATTCGTATTGATGTGCTAACAATACGAATACAAATTGCCGTATTTTCGGGATAGTAAATGTCAGAAATAACGGTATTTCTGGATACAAATACACCTATTTTTTACAAATTTCCTTTAGTAAATTTCCCCCTATATATTTAAAAAAAATGACGCTCTCTTCCCCTGCGCCCTATTTTTTCCTATAAATGGCAAATGCTGCTCTGCACCTCTCCGTCTGTAAAAGGCTACCAGCGAGGGATGTTCCGTTATACAGAGAGACAGCTGAAGAGGTGTAATTTTACAGCTCTCGCTGGCTTGTCAGGCCCATGATTGAGATGGACAGGAGGCAGTAGAATGGCCCAGGACTGTAAGTGACAAAGACAGGTGCAAGGCGAGGCTTGGGGGGCTAGCTAGTAATACAAAAGGGAGGTTGCAGGGCCTTACAGGGGCATACAGCAAGGACGGCAGGTCAGAGAACGCCAGCAGCAGCGAAGCTCCTTAGCCTAGTGTTAAAAAGGACTTGTAGAGGGGCGAAGAGGGCTAGTGACTTGGTTCTGCTTAATCCTGCCAGGAAGGGCTGTCTAGCAGCCATAGCATATATCAGCAGAGACTGTAACCTAGAATATTTATTATACTTTCTTTCTTTGTTTTGTTTTTTTTGTTTGTTTCTATTTGTAAATATTGTTTTAGCACGTCTGCAGTTTTGTATCGTGCCGCAGAAAAGCGCTCAGCTAGGTAAGACATATGAAAGGGCCTCAATGTAGGGTAAGGTACGCCGCCGTCCTATCAGCACCCGTCACTCAAATCTGAGTGACAATCAGACCTTGCGGCACGGAGAGTCTGGGAAGCAGAACGCTGGGATGTCGTTGTACAGGTAATTATGTGCGCAGTATACTGTACTGTGTGTTCTGCTGCTGCTGCTTTCCTGTAATTTACAGAATATTTTTATCCCCCATGTTTGCCCGACTTGGTGACTTATTCTTAGCTCATTGCATCACTATACTTTATTACTGCTGTAAGTGACGCGATTCATTTTATTTTTCCATATGCAGAGTGATTTGGGCGTGGGTACGGGTTAAGGGCTGTCAGTCCTATCACTTGCCTCACAAGTTTTTTTTTTTCCCCTTTTATGATTATTCAGTAGGAATCTCAGTAATTGGACAGAGCGTATGCTGATGATTTGCATAACGCCTTATTTTTAGGGGAAACGGCGTTCGAGAGTTTGGATCATGTCAAATAGATACAGGGCAGACAATGTGTAAACCCCAGCCCCCCCCCCCCCCCCCCCACACCCCCCACACCATTATAAATTACAGATACAGACTATCACTACTTTAAGATCTGTGATATTGTGGTGAATAGTAAATAATTCCCAAAAGACGGACAAATATACCTGGGGAAATGTTAAGTAATGTGGAAATTCTTTGCAATTATTCTTTTTTTTTCCATCCAATGTTTAATGATATTTGTTATACTTCCAATCATCATTGTAGCTGCTTAATGCATTAATATCACTTTAGCTTTTGAATGAATGTGACAGAAGCTACAATTGGGGGCGATTGCCCGTTATATTGCTGGAACATCGGTCAGCGTGTACCAGTGATATATCTGTGAGCGGCGTCGTTCACATATACTGTATATCGCGTTGGCTATGCAACACAGCCAATGCCCGATATATCTAAAATATATATCGGTGCATCTTGCTGTGTGTGTGTGTGCGGACACCCACAACAGGAGCTGGCGGTGACTGACAGCTCAACCAGGTGGGCGCTTGAAAGTGCGCCCACCCAGTTGCGACATCAGGCAGGACGGATCGGGCAGTGTGTAGGGAAAGTGAAAACCATGCTGCTTAATCTGATGTGATATAGGGCCTTATTCTAGTTCACTCTTTCTGCCAAAATCCGTCTTAGATGGACAAAACCATGTGCACTGCAGGTGGGGCAGATGTAACTTGTGCAGAGAGAATTAGATTTGGGTGGGGTTTTTCTTCAAAGTGAGATCTATATTGCATTGTAAAAATAAAGCAGCCAATATTTACCCTGCACAGAAACAAAATAACTCACACAAATCTAAAGGTGCGTACACATGGGGCAATATGATCGCTTCCAATATATTGCTAGCAATATATTGCTCAGCAATCATATTGCCCCGTGTCCCGGGTGAAGAGGCAGGTGCTGGGTGAAGAGGCAGGGGATGTCGCTGGTCGGAGGAGCATGCTCCTCCGACCAGCGACCATTCAGGGGCTGAAAACGGGAGCGCGCATCCGGCGATTTATCGCTGGTGCACACTCCAATCACTGGCAATATGGCCGCTTAGCGACCATATTCCCAGCGATTTCAGCCCCTATCGCCCCCGTGTGTACACAGCATAATTCTCTCTGCACGTTTTACATCTGCCCCCCTGCAGTGCACATGGTTTTGTCCATCTAAGAAGGATTTTGTCAGAAAGAGTGAACTAGAATAAGGCCCATAGATCTGCAAATCAATGGATCTACAGATCTGTGTTCTAGTCTGTACCCAGCTTAACACTCATCAACCAATCAGATCCAAGCTGTTATTTTTGAAACACCAGTTGTAAATTGAAAGCTCATGTCTGATTGATCAATGCATTATGCTAGTAAATAAAACATATTGTCCTTTAAACTATTTAGATCTTGAATTGGGTGTATTAAAAAAAAAATGATGTGACCACAAATATTTCCTAGTTTTGTCTTCCTGCGTCTTAAACTAAAAATATTCTATTTCATTAACTAAATGCAAAATGTGGTTTGGACACCGCGACGTTGCCTATAGATGTTTGGTTATTTTGTGCTGGTATTCTCAGCGCTGTAGCTATTTTTGTGCTACTGTATAAGTGACTGGTTACTATAGTGCGTCTGTATTTTTGGGCTCGTTTGCTGTGTTACAGACAGCTGTGTGCCAGTTTGCTGTCTGGACAGTTATTATGTCCTGTCCGGACATGTGGTCTAGTCACATGACAGCTGGGTGACTATAAAAGAGAAAATGATGTTCTCAGTTCTTAAACTTTTCTACAGTTTAAAAAAAAAAAAAAGTTTCAGCTGTTTGTGTTTAGGAAAGTGACTGGGTAATTAAATCCAATCATTATAGAATTTATTACCAATGTCCACCAATATTAATGGCAGTATACCCACAAATTTAATTGCACTGTTTAAATAAGTACATCATGGGGTGTCAGTCCCCCCCCCCCCCCCCCCCCCCCACACACACACACACAAACAAACACACATCCTTCTTGAACCTCCATCTGTTGTTTGCAACACTTAGCATCCTTAGCATTCTCTAACACAGGAATGGGGAACCTTTGTCCATCCAGCTGCTGTTCAACTACACATCCCAGCATGGCGTGCTGCAGTTTTGCTATTTGGCCATGCTAAAACTGTTGCAGGGCATGCTGGGATGTGTAACTCAACAACAGCTTAGGGGGGGCAAAGGTTCCCCCATCCCTGCTCTAACAGTAATGCACACAAGGAGGGGGGGTGTACAGAAACCCCCCTGACATGGGAGAGAAGGCAAGCATAAAATATTACAAAGCCAATATGGTTAGATTCTATTAGAATCGTGTCATTTCAGCCCTGCCCCTTCCCAATAGTCCTGCAAATTGCTGCATTTTGCCACAAAGGTTTAGTAAAATTGCTATATTTGGGGGAGGCCCCCTTCCCTGAAAAATCATTGTTATTAAACAATAAATGTGATTGGTATAACCACGGCTCCTGTCCAATCAGATGCTGCATGAATTACACACCTCCACCCATGGCAGGAGTAAGTCACTCATCCAGCCTTCACTGCCACAATAAACCCCCCTCCTTCCCCTGGGTCAAGGTTAGCACCTTGGGGGCGGTACTATGGAAAAAGGGGTTGTCCAACTCTGCCGGCATGTCATACACAAAGTAAGCGGCCTCATTGCAGCACAAATATGTTGGGAAAACAATTGGAAATGTTGGGAAAAAAAGTGTTTTTGGCAGCGCGTTATCTGTAATTATTATTATTATTTCATACTGGTATATGTGTGAAGGGCATTGTGGGGATTTCAGACAAAGGCGTCCTTTTTCTCACTTGAGATAACATGCTTCTTTATATGCCCATATGGTATTACACGTCTATGGAATGTAAGGAAGTGTGTGGTTTCAATGAGACCTGCTGCATCTTGGATGAACCCTTCCAGCCAATCGCTGTCTGTTTCAATGTCGCTTACAGACAGTGCCAGTGAGCTGATATACCGTACCCATCAGGTGGTTATCTGTGAGTGGCGGCTTTAACGAGGTCAAGACAGGGGGCGTTCAAGCTGTCAAAAGAGTGTTAATAATTTAGTACAGAATGTAACTTTATAAAAATCCATCCATCAGGCACTAAACTACATTACCCAGAATGCTCAGCTTGCCTCTAAGCATCAATGGGGTATGTCGGTCATATACGGTACATCTAGTATTAAAACTGTTAATTTCCCTGCATGACTGTAAGGAATATACTCCAAATAAATTCAGTTTTATTCCTATAGAATGACTAAATATGTGTGTGCTATATTTTTCCTGTTTCAGTGCTTCTCATTCCTGGTCCTCAGAATCCTAAAGAGTTCATGTTACCCAGATTACCTAGCAGAGGCACAGGTGTATTCATTACTCCCTGACAATGGTGGCTGGCTGCAGCCCATGGGCCCGTTTATACATATGAACATACATGCAGAGATGTAAGCAACATACGCCCTGTCGCCGCTGCGCCCTGGGTTTAGCCGCCGCTGAACCTGGGGTGCAGCACTTGGCTCCGCTATCCTTCAAAGCCCACCACCAGACTCCTGTGAAATCTAGCCAATGGGAGCCTGGGGGTGGATTTAGAAGGAGAGCGATTCCCAGTGCTCCCGGTTACTGCAGTGGCGTCTGTGAAATATATGGTGCTTCAGATAACTGGAGACATGCAGCCAACACATATGTTGCAAACATGCCTGCATGTATGTTCATATGTGCTAACCGGGTCTCCCCTGCCCGGGGACTGTAGCCACTACTGTGGTTGAGTAATGACTACACCTGTGCTTCTGCTCAATGATGTGGGGAATGTAAACTCTTTGGATCTCGTAGTTGGTGCATATAGTGTACACTGTGGATAATCCAATCTGTGTGTATTTGGCATAGTAACGTTTTGAGCAATTAATTCTTATTTTGTTCAAAACATGACATACTCTGACTTGATTCAGACCTGACCGCTGGGCTGTGAGTGTTTGGTGCCAAGCGAGTAAGCCAGGGCCTACTCAGCGCTGCAATGTAGTGGGGGAGAAGGAGGCGCTTATGACATCAGCCGCCCTCCCAATGGCTGGGGAACACCTACGTTTTCTGGGGCACTCCCAAAAAACGCATGGTTACCGCCCCCAAATGGCCATAGGGTGTCAATCACCCTATGAGCAGCCAGCAAAGGCCCTGCAGCGTCTACCTGCCTACACAATTACTCACAGTCTAGCAAACAGGTCGGAATAAGGCCCTATGTCTCTAAGTAACACATCAGTCAATCAATCTTATTATGGAGCTCATTCTGGTTGGCTCGCTAAGCAGTGTTAGTTCGCTCCTTTGCGAGCCCTTTAACGCAGCCCACTGGACGTGCGAATGCCCGGCCCCTGCCGCACAGCGAATGTACCCACTGCACTGCGAATGGATGTTTTGCATAAACACCCGTTCGCAGCTGGCGTGCGGGCCCGAAAACATTCGATGCTTGCAAATCTAAGTAACTCTCTGCTGAGTTAGATCTGCGCCGTCCTGCTCCAAGAACAGGGCGGGAAACATAAAATGATACAGCATCTGTTCATTTGTTCATCATAGTTGTAATAGACACATGGGGCCAAATGTAATAGGGTGAGAGTTTCAGAAAGTGAGAGATTTTGTGAGAGTTTTCCCCTTTTTTTTTAAAGCAGCAATCAATTAAATAGCAGAATCCGTCTGGTTTTGCCATGTAATTGATTGCTGCTTTAAAAAAAGGGGAAAACTCTCCCAAAATCTCTCACTTTCTGAAACTCTCACCCTATTACATTTGGCCCATGACGTATTCAAACCCTACGCGTTTCATCTAAAAAATACTTCATCAGGGGTCAACGTACAAACAGTATGTCGGAGAATAAATGGTCACAGTGGATCCCTTTTTATAACAGGTTGTGTTAAATACAGTGTATCTCCTGTAAAATCAAATGGTGATGAGTGGCTCATGTACTTTCTGTTTTACAAGGAATGTTTCGTATGGATTCAAGGCCAAGTGTAGAATCCACCGGTGTGTCTCCTCAACAGCCAGTGTCAGATTAATATATGTTCACAAAGATTCCGCAACCATGAAGCTTATCTAAAGCGTACCATATGTGGGCAGAGGAACCAAACCTATATGTCCCCCAGTGTTGTCCCCTAAACGATCAACAGCAAACCAGGTCATACAGTAGTGGTCTCTTGTTTCATTTTTGGTGACTTGAAACCTAATTCTCTTATCCAGCATGACCTGGTTTGTTGCGGATTGTTTGCAACACAGCATTACATGGCGGGGAGTTCCAGATCGGATCTGGATCATAGGTTGACAGTGTTTAGGTCGAAACTATATGGTCAACATGTTTGATATACTCTTGGCTCGACCTTGACAAAAGGTCGACGTGGTAACGTTCGATGCATGAAAAGGTCAACATGAGTTTTTTACAATTTTATGCCTTATGTTCTACGTGGACTACAATTGGGAATAATAAAGTGTGCAGAGCGCAAGTGAAATGAGCCATGCAAGGGTACGCACTACACTAATTGGGGGTCCATGTAGACAGGTGTTCACATTGACCCAAAATAGCTGAAAAACTCATGTCTACGGTTTTCTTGTCAACCTTTTGGCCTCTCGACCTTTTTGAGTTGACCAACTGATTGTTGACCTAGACAATTTCAACCAGGGGTTAAAGTGTGTGTGTGTGGGGGGGGGGGGGGGGGGGGGGCAGGGTTTGACTGAGTTCCACCACCTGTAATTGTAGATGGATCAGGCTTCACCTCGCCCACGGCACTGCACAATAATTCCAACAGAAAAGCATGTTCCACCACCCATGTTAATAGGTGATTCAGGTGGCATGTGTCACTAACAAGCTGGAACCACCTCCTCCTCCTAAGATCCTGGTGGCTCCATGGTTGTTCTCCACCAATGGTGCACCCCTCCTGGTACTCAAGTGAAAATTAGTTCCACCACATCTCCAAGACCTGCTTTTGACCCTTTGATCCACACTTTTTATGTCAAATTAATCTGAACTGACTGATGGTATTACACCAGAGGTGGCTCAGCGATGTGAGGATAGAATAATGGGGGATCCGACATTCCAGCAGGCGTAGGACGCCATGGTCAGATGCAGACATTGACCTGGCCATACAGTAGGGTTAGAGCGTATGCCCCTACAAGCCCCATTTGGCTGGAGTGCTTTGAACAATGCCGTTATACATATATTAAGTATCACACTGATGACTTAGCTACGAGAGGCGGCTGAGCGACCTCCTCAGCAGGCATGATGTAGGAAATAGCTGGCGTGTCAGTCTGCACGCATGTAAAGGTCAGGTTCCCAGCTGTCCCTCCTGTCCGATCTGCTATAATACCCAAACATGATCTTCTTAGTCCTACTTGGAATGTGTGGTCTGAGTGCTCCTCTGGGCTTTTCATTAATGGTCCACCTTAGAAGGTCACTTGACATTGTGCAATGGATCTGGGCTGGGGCAATCAATCAGGCTTGTGCTGGTGATTGACAGGAGCGGAACCGTACAGCAGTTGCCCTGATATCTTATATGCACGACACTGGTGTCACCTGCCCCGTATTGCTGAGGACTGGGTAAGAGCGCTGGCTGACTTTTAAGTGTCAGCCGGCTGCCTGGCGGGGAAAGTCACCAAGTTGTGCGTCACCTACAGCATATGTGTTCTAAAAATATCTGGGGTCAGCTCCTTGTTCCTACGCTGCAGAATTAGATCCAGTTTATATCAATCCGCATCCTGGACTGTAGGTCCCTGATGAGTTCTCCCATCTCGGCTGCTACAGTCGGTGGTATATTATATATCTATATTATTTTATTAGCTTATGTAGCATAGGGTTAGATTCAGTAAAGCAAAGAAGCAAGTAACTTTGTGTCAACGCCTGTGTCAACGCCTGCTCCGAATTCGGCGGATAGTGAGCGCTGGCCTAGGCTGACCTTTTTTAGCGAAGACGAATGATTTCTCCTCCTTTACTTGTTCGTTAGGCTGCAAATATACGCAGCATAGCAAACAGGTCTGAATGAGGCCCTTTGTAAAGACACGCCACTGACAATAGAGACGTTGCTATGGGCAACATCTGCTATTTTCATACAATTTACTCCCAAAGAGATTTATGTTCATTTTATAAAATTATAGGTAGAAGCTTACTGGTTGCTAGGGGCAATGGGGGTTATTTTGGTTCACTCTTTATGACAAATTCCTTCTTAGATGAACAAAACCATGTGCACTGCAGGTGGGGCAGATCTTACTTGTGCAGAGAGAGTTAGATTTGGTTGGGGTTTTACTTCAAATCGAGATCAATATTACAGTGTAAAAATAAAGCAGTCTGTATTTTTCCTGCACAGAAACAAAATAACTCACCCAAATCTAGTTCTCTCTGTACATTTTACATCTGCCCCCCCCCCTGTATTGCACATGGTTTTGTCCAATTAAGAAGGAATTTTCAAAAAGGATGAACCAAAATAACCCCCAATGTCTCCATTGGTCTACTTCAATATTTTCATTACTCCTTACACATACTTGCCTACTTTAAGTGTCTCCTCTGTGTTTTTTTTTTTTTTTTTTTTCTGGGGGGGGGGGGGTTTGTCATCATTAAACCCCACCTCCTATCATGCAAATGCCATGATTCGGGGGCTCTTTGGGGAGGGAATGGTACGGAATGACGCATATTTGACTGTCAGAGGGAGAGGGTGCAGGTGCTGGTGCGGCGGCCCCATTAATTGCGAGAAGCTTGCCCACCCATCCGGGGAGTCAGTAGGGTAGGTAAGTATGCAATTACATCATCCCCAAAATTCAGAAGATGCTACAGTATACGATGTATATATTATGCTTCTGCGCAATGTCCCTGTATTCTGTTACTGTATAGGACTACGTTTGTTTAATACATCTGACCACTAAATATTTATTTTGCACATTGAGTTAACCGCCGTGCATTCTCTTCCAGGTTCGGTGACACGCACGGACAGGGGACTCTACGGAAGAAATCGGGACGTTTTGGGGTGTGGTCTACAGGCTGCTATGGCTGGTCAAACGGAACCAAGTCCGAATTCCCTGGAGGTTTGGTCCCCTTCAACCAGCTATGGCAGTGCTGAACACTCCAGCCACTGACCAAGGTGCCTCTTCAGCCAACGGATCATACAGAACGCCCAAACAGAATTTGTTTCTTACCGGAACCTTTGTTTCTTTGTATGCATACAACTTTATTTATAAACCCAATGATGACGTATATTATAGTGATGTACATGATGGTGAAAAAAAAATCCACAAAGCTGTGATTACAATCTACACTGAGCATAATGCAGCAGGTGTCCAGACTTTTCTCTTGCAGAAGAACTAAACATAACATATATCTACTCATATACATGGTGGAGGCGGCCATTTTGAACTAAAATTCTATGTAATTCATAAGGAACCGGCAACAACACCAAGGCCTGAGAAGAGAGCAATAGTACATATTTGTCAGCTGTCCCTAACTTCTATGGACACCACTAGCGTTTTATAACGTTGTACTTGTCCCTGTTTTTTTTTTTTAACTACTGGTTAATATAATGTTTTTTTTTTTATTTTTTTTATTTATACAAAGCTTCCAATCTATTATTATACCCAGGGCTTTATAGACTTGCATCTGTTAAAGAAGAATTAAATTATACATAAAAAACCCGGTATCCGGATTGGTCACAGATAATGTCTAGGTCCACAGTCAATAAGTCGACATTAAAAGGTAGACATTCACTAGATCGACTCTGACAAAATGTTGACATGCACTAAGCTGGCATTGACAAAAGGTCGACATTCACTAGGTCAACATTCAAACAAAGATCACACCAGCAAAATGTTGACATGGCAATGGTTGACACATGAAAAAATTAAACCATGAGGACTCCGATTGGGAACGGTAAAGTTTGCCGGAGGCAGCGTGGTATCTGGGCTGAAGCATGGTGAGCAAAGCGAGCCCAGCCAGGGTATTTGCTACACTAATTGGGGGTGCACATGCTCAGGTATCGACCTTGACACCAAAAAAACACGAAAAGCTCATTTCGACCTTTTCAAACTTGTGCGTGTCAACCATTTGTTAATGTCAACTTTGTGCACGTCAACTTTTTTGGTGTTGACCTATTGACTGTCTGTGAGTTAAACCACACCCATTAAAAACACCCATAATAAGGTCCAGTGGTAAAATGAGGACAGCAGTCCACCAAGATCTGCTGCGGCTGACTCGCTAATAACAGACTTTCATGGACATCAAGTATGGGGGTGATTCCATTCTCCACAATGTGAAGGCCCTCCATAGTTATGTATCCTAACCAGTGGCGGCTCCGGAGGATGGGCTGCAGCACAGTTCAAAATTCAAATAGGGGAGCCACACCCACTGCCACCAACTGTCATTCCAAACGGACTCACTGGCAGTGGGCGTGGCTCCCCTATTGGAACGTTAAACTTTGCTGTAGCCCCTCCCTCTGGAGCCGCCACTGGTCCTCACTCAGTTTCTCTTGCATCCAATAGCGGAGTGCAGTTGGACCTCACGGTGGCACATTCTGGAGAATTGAATGAACCCCTAGGTTTGCATTGAAGAATATATTGTAAATGTCGGTATAGAGCTATTGTGCTGTATGTGTGCATTCCAGACTGCTGGTATTGTGTGGGGATGCGGTCATTTGGTCTACAGCATGATGGTCGACAGTCATTAGGTCATCACCATTAGGTCGACATGGGAAAAGGTCAACATGGGAACAGGTCGATATGGTTCTAGGTCAAAAGGTCATTAGTTCGACATGTCTTTAGTTCAACAGGTCATTAGTTGGACAGTGTCTAGGTCGACAGTCAAAAGGTCGACATTGAGTTTTTCACTGTTCTTTAAACCGACATGTGCCGACAGGCGGTATTTCATGCCCTACCATCCACTAGGGCGTGGTGGGAGAATAAAATAGTGTGCCGAGCGCAGCGAGGCACCGTGCCCGACGCATAGCAAGCGCAGCGAGCGATGCGAGGGGATGCGGTGCACTTTAAACTCTGTCCATGTCGACTGTGTTGACATTCAGGTAAAAAAAAACTGTGAAAAACACCATGTTGACCTTTTGAATGTTGAAATAAACATTGTTGAATTAATGACCTGTCTAACTAATGAGCTGTCGAACTAATGACCTGTCACCTAGAACCATGTCGACCTTTTCCCATGTCGACCTAATGGCATCGACCTAATGGCTGAAGACCAAATGATCCCAACCGTTGTACAGTATGTGTCTACAATTTACATGTGTATGATATAACAATAACCTTTATATACAGTATGACTATTCCAGTGTAACTTTACATTTATTAAATTCTATTTTTCCTGCATTTTATAATTGTTTGAAATAAATATGTGTTGATTATTGTGCAATAAAGAAATACTCGCCACATCTTATTACGTATTTCCTACCTGGGGACTGCAGAGAATATCGGAGGTGACATTCAGATTGGCCTAAGGTCATCAGTGGTTTATTGCCTTCATTTACAGGAGGAAGTGTATCAAGTCGTGGAAAGGTGTAAAAGCCAAGAGCAACCAATCAGCTGCAGCGTCTGCCGGCTCCAGGTTACATCGGAGATCTCACGATTGTAGAGAGATTTCATGTATGCTCGTGGAGCCAGATGGGGGAGAGACACGGGGCATCAGTATTAGGCTGGCGCATTAATATGTGCTAAAGAGGGTATAGCTGGAAGGGGGGAGTTTTAACCCCCCCCCCCCCCCCCCCCCCGATCTGGCACACAAGATGTTAATTCATGTTGTAGGTGTGGCTTCATGGCTCGCCTCGGTAAGGAGGTGAAGCAGGAAGTGTGGACACATGCAGGTATAATACATTTACCCCATGAAGAAGGTGATGCTGAGAGGCAATGAGTTAGAGAATAGAATTGATAGGGAGAGGGAGTGGGTGACGGGTTACAGAGAGAGACAGTGGGTGTCAGAGAGAGGCAGTGCATGGTAGGGTAACAGAGAGAGGCAGTGGGTGTCAGAGAGAGGCAGTGCATGGCAGGGTAACACAAGAGAGGCAGTGGGTGTCAGAGAGAGGCAGTGCATGGCAGGGTAACAGAGAGATGCAGTGGGTGTCAGGGAGAGGCAGTGCATGGCAGGGTAACAGTGAGAGGTAGTGAGTGATGGGGTGAAGTTGACAGGGAGAAGTTGACGGAGAGGAAGTGGATGACAAAATAGTAGAGCTTGACAAGACCAGGGAGCAGGTGACACGGAGAGCCAGGGGGTGACGTGGAAGAGTGACATGGAGAGGAGTGGTGGGATATTTGGGAAGAATGGATAGGGTAATAATCTAAGACTTGAAGATAAAAGGGAACATGTATGATGCCACATTTTTCTATGGTCATTTTAACAAGAATATAATAACTATATTCTATAATATTATTACACAGGGGAATTTAATAGACATAACCCCAAATAAGGTGTAATTAATGTTCTATAACAGGACCTAGTCCAATGGTGGACCTCACAAATAGTTAGTGGTCATTTTGAAAACATGGCGTGATGGGGCTGCGCTGCCTCTCTGCGTTGTCAATTGATTAAAGGGTCCTTGATTCTTTCCGATCCTTATACATAGGACTATAGTTACGCCACTGAACTACAGCAAAATCCCACCAGATTGGTCAAGACGACATAATTTAGACTTTATAGCCCAAAAGTATGTTCTATCACTGTCCAAGAGATCCTATGCACATTATTATGCTAAGGTACAGCAGGAGTATCTGTAAGTGACAAGAGAATCAGACTTCAGGAGCAGCAACTACAGCCAGAATCACCTGGAAGGTAAATCATACTTGCCTACCGGCCCCTCTCCATCAGGGAGAAAATGTTCTGTTCCTGGGCTTCCCTGGTAATGTATGATTGCCAGCACCTGTGGTGACACCTTTCTTATCAATTACCTAGCTCCCCACAGGTGATGGCAATCATACATTACCAGGGAAGTCCAGGAACTGAGCATTTTCTCCCGCATGGAGAGGGTCAGGTAGGCAAGTATTACATTTTTTGATTTTGCATAACGAACCGCCTTGTCATTGGTAAATTGATCATTGTGCATTGTGTTGAGGTATCAGCCCAATGTGTGCGCAGTTTTTGCAGGCCTGAGACAGAGCAGGTGTATGCTGTCTGAGGGTCTAGGCCTGTTTTGGTGAGGTTATACAGGTGAAGTTAGTTGGTATGATTGAGCTAGAACAGCGGTATTGCTGCCCATACACGCTGCTTTGTCAGCATGCGTTCCGTGCTGTACTAGCACGGATCAAATCGCATTGCATTGTATGTGCACACGTTGTGCATGCAATGCGATGCGATTTGATGAGAACTAGGTACAAAAAGTATGTGCAAGCACATACGTTTTGTACTGTGCGATGAGGTGCGCGGGAGCGCGCACCTCAAAGCAAACATCGGGTCAGCCCTGACAGCAGCGTGTATGGGCTGCTTATGACCTTGTCATCAGATAATGCATTTAGGTTTAAAATCCCCCTACACACATGGCGTGTGGAGCGTCTGTGATGCCTGATTACACTGGTGAGTGTGTTCAGTTTCTTGTCGTTGAGTCCTTTCAGTCTGGTGGCAGAGTCTAGACAGAGCAACTGCTGTCGATTTTTTTAACCTTTTCAGGTCCAACAGCTAGTCAGGCTCAACAGCCCTAGCGCTAGTAGCAGATCCAGCGGTGAGACACTTTACAATAAGAACATTAACATCGTTCACCATTCAGTGTAGACCAATTTTGAATTAAAAAAATAAATAAATAAAATGACAATTCATTGGTACTTATGTAATATCTGGGCTCCCGTTTTTCTTATGAGACCGCGTCCCCTCGCGGGGCTCGCTGCGCTCGCCACGCTTCGGGCACGGTGGCTCGCTGCACTCGCCACACTATATAAAATCAACTCCATGCGTAGTTGGATAGTAGGGGTATGAAAAAATGGGGTGCATTTAACATGGGAGCCCAGATATTACATAAGTACCAATTCATTAAACATTTAAGCCAGACTGTTTGAATTGCAAAAAAAAAATTTGGACTGCAAATGGTTGAGCATCATGATTGTGTTCAAAATCATTTTAAATATAAGCACAAGCGAACCTGCTGCTGATGAGGTCATCTATTGTGTATTGTTCTATTTTGGGCCAAGTTTGCTTCATGTTTAGTAACACAATTCTTAGTAAATTAGTGAAATGTCTTCCTGTCTATAAAAACTATAATGGTTCAGTTTACGGTCTATTGATATCTATTTTCACGTAAACTGGCTATCTCTATTCTTCTCATGTTTTTTGCCCATGTTTGGCTTTAGTAAATATCCAAGTAACAAAAAGTGGCTAAACTAATGCAATCTTGTCCAAACATAAATCTTAAAAAAACAGATGGAGCCGGCTCTATCTTGGCAGTGGATGGCGATTCTACCACCATCCACCGGCTACCGCCAGGGGCACCCACGCATGAGAGGCTCTCGGGCCCCGTGGCAACAGGGCTTGGCGGGGGTCCCCGCTGCCTCCCCCCGACGTTGCCACAGGTCCCCCTCGCCACCCCAACCCCACGCCCCCGAACTGGGCAGCGTCTCCCTGAAGCGGAGACGGGCAGGGAGATGCTGCCCAGCCGCCGTGATACTGGGACGTGTGTGCGCGAACGGTGAACTGGCGTTTTTACCTCTACTATAGAATTACCTTCTACCATGTGGTTTTTCTGATTTTATTGCTAATGCCTGTGGAGGCCAATCCCGGGCCATTGACTACAATTATCACATGCAGGGACAGCTCTGTCCTTGCAATGGGTCTCCCCAGCACCATCATTGTATTTTCTGTAAAAAAAAAAAAAATACCCTGCTCCTGTGCTGCGCATGCACCGTCGCTGTGCCTCTACCAACACTGCTGGCAACCCCCTCCCCATCACAATGATCTCCCCCATGCTGTGACCTCCATCCTCATACTTACCAAGGCTCCCTGCTTCTGTGATCTCCCTGCACTGTATAGTGAGCTGCTGTTTTGCATCCTCCCTTTACTGCACCGGATCACTGATCATCAAACCGTTGGTTTATATTTACATTTAATTTTTTTTTAAAAATCATAACACGCCCCTCCTGTGGTCCCTGGCGATCTTTCCGCTTGCTTTCATATAGTGAATGGCTGCCACGCCACCACACTGATTGGTGGATAGCTCCAGCCACCCACCAACCAGCATGCTGACAGCCATTCACTGCCTGGTTGCAGGCTAGGAAGCAGGAAGAGCATGTTGCACTCTGATTGGTGGATACCTCCACCCACCAATCAGCATGCTGACAGCTAGTCACTGCCTGGTTGCAGGCTAGGAAGCAGGAAGAGAATGCTGCACTCTGATTGGTGGATACCTCCACCCACCCACGAATCAGCATGCTGACAGCTATTCACTGTCTGTTTGCAGGCTAGAAAGAATGCTGCCTGGCCATTCTGATTGTGTGGTATCCACAATCATGGTGACAGGCAGCTTCTCTACTGCCTCCCAAGAAACTCTGGAGGCAGATGCCCACAACCCAATCTGCCCCAGATGAAAGGCCCCTAGAATCGAGAGGCCCTTGGGCAGCTGCCCATTGAGCCCATATGTTAAGTTGTTTCTTCCTACCAGCTCTCTAACTATCCACTTACCTCTCGCCTCCCTTTTACCTCCAGCTAGTTGAGTGTATTGTCTACAACTTCTTTATCACCTTTCTGTCCTGCACAGGGCTGGTGTACAGGTTAATGGACCTTAGGCATACTGCCCCCCCCCCCTCCCTGCTCCCCAATTACCCCCTTCACAGACAGTAAGGTAACAATGTGTAGGTGGTATTATATAAGTATCCTCGCCGACTGCCTGCGTGGAATACAGGAATAAACAGGGCACTGTTGTCTGTATTGCATTCTGCCTGGTGTACAGTTACCAGGTATCCGTGTTGATGCAGCTCTGCCTGCTAAGTTCAAATGTATTGTTGAATTTTTTTTTTATGTGTGTAGCTTGTGTCCTATCCTGATGGAGGGAGAGTATAGTTACCTACCCCCTTGCCCTCCTCTTCCCTCCCTATCCACAGCCTAAACCTCCCCCCCCCCCCCCACACACACACACACAGTGGTGTAGCTAGGTTCCACGGTGCCCGGAGCAAGGGCATGTTTCGCGCCCCTCCCCCGGTATAATAAAAGGAAACCACGGGCTGCTCCCCTGTATAATAATACTAATAGGACCCCACAGCCGGCTGCTGTAATAGTGAGCTGCATACCTCCCAACAGTCCCGATTTCAGCGGGACAGTCCCGATTATCAGGGCCTGTCCCGCTGTCCCTCCCGCGGCCAGCAGTGTCCCGCAGTGAGGGGGGGCTGTTGGGAGTCCCCCCTGTCGGCTTTCTAAGCAGCGCACAGCGTCTATTCCGGCAGCCAGCGGGCTGGGGGCATGGCTAGAGGCTCACGCCCCCATAGCGGCAAAATGGAATTAGGCCATGCCCCCTGAATTTTCGACGCGCCGACGGCGCGCAGCAGCTTTGTCCTGGCTCCTGGACATGAAAAGTTGGGAGGTATGAGCTGGGAGCAAAGGAAGAAGCCCCAGCCCACTATCCTACCCTCCACACGCTGTCCAGCCTCCAGCCGCTCACCACTTGACCTCTGGATAGGGACTCTGGTGCCAGGGATGCGGCACCATGACGTTGATGCCCGTTGTGCCCGGCATCAGTCAGTGGGGAAAGTTAAAAAACGGCGAGCGCTCTCACATCACATATGCACTGGTTTGGGATGCCGGAGGCAGGGATGCGGCACCATAACGTTGATGACGTTGTGACATCATGGCGCCGCATCCCTGCCTCCAGCGTCCCAAACCGGCGCATGCGCAGTGAGAGTGCTCGCCGGGTTTTAACTTTCCCCACTGACTTGATGCCAGGCACAGCGGGGGAGCAGGGCGGGGGTTAAAGGAGGTAGATGTACTGCACTCACCTAGTGGGTGTGTTTTTAGGCGCTGCTTAGCCACAGGGGTATCCCGACCCCTGTTGGTCATAAGTGGAAAGAGAAGGGTGGGCTCAAGCGCTGCCTCTGTAATGGTCTGCTGTACTAGAAATAAATGCAGGATAGTGGTGTGAGCTGATTGTGGTATATATGCAAGAATGAGTGAGAGGTTGATTAAATAAATGCAAGGGTGTTTATTGATGAAAATTCATAAACAACTTCCAAATATAAAGGTTTTTGCTCATGTATGCCTTTGTGCTTCCCCCTCAGGGAATGAGGACATCAGGGGATCCCTTTATACCATAAGCCCGGATGGGGTTTATGTCCCTTAGCAAGTGTGTGTGTGGTAATGTCCCAGGGCTGAGTCCGTAATGTAGGAGCCGGACTGGAGGCAAAGCCTGGGGGTAGGCTCCCCTGACAGGGTTTGTAGGGAGCTGACTAGCAGGATAGTCATAGGAGGGGTGTCTAAGGAGAGGGTCATAAGGGGAGGGGCTTAACGGGGTGTTGGAGGGGTTTATAAGCAGGGTTCAGGCGGGAAATAGGGGTCACTGGGAGATTTTCTCAACAGCTCCCACCCACCCTTCCCTAATTTTTATAGTTTAGGTAGAATGTTTGATAGGATGTCTTTTTGTCACAGTGGCCTGTGCGGAGGGGGGTCCTCGAGGTTGGTGGCATTGAGGCTTAATTATGCGGCGGGGAGGGCCCCATGAGGGGGCTGGACTCCCCTGGGTGAGGTTAATTAATGAGCACTGGGTGTGTACAATTGGTACCCTCGAGCCAATCGCTATCGGCTGGGGGTAAGAGCTCCTGGAAGTGCTTAGAGGTGTGGATATATATTTATTGAGGGCCTCGGGGACCACCTTCCGTGGGAATGTTTTTGGGTTATTGTTAAAAATTGTATTGTTTCAATAAGATGGCTGCTGTGGCCAATTTTATCCAACAAGAGAGTTATGTCATTGTGGGGGGATAATTGGGCACAGCGATTAGACAATACCCTGTCATGTCTTGCACAAGTCTGCATATGATAGGGTTTAAGCAGGAAGCGGCGTCCCGCTAACCTGCTTCTTACCCTGTCAGCGATGAGGAGATTAAAATCACTGGCTCCGGCTCCTTGTTGTTTGCCCGCCTGCACTGTGCATGCCGATCCTCTCAGGGAGTTCCTCCTCCCTTCTCGTCTCACCATGCCCCGTGTGCTATGTGTCAGGAGGCGCTGCAGCCACAGCGTCCCATGTCCTGCTATGCGTGTCTGCCCGGATCCACCTGTAGTGTCCGGATCGGGGCTTCCGGGTATCCGTGAGACCAACAATGATGCCTGGCGCCGCATCACTAGTAGCAGGGCAGGGGAGCCGGCGCCAGAGCTCCGGGGCCAGGTGACATGTCGGCGCCCGGAGCTGGTGCTCCACCGGCTCCGCCCTAGCTATGCCTCTGCCCACACACACCTGCAGCCACTATGTCATCCCCATGTGCCCAAATTATTTAAGACGCTCCTCCCCGACCTGACCCCACCCCACACAGTATACACATATGTCATCCCGGCAGTCATATATATTATATATTACTGAGTATTCCTCTTTGAAAGAGGCTGTTGGAAGTTGCTATATATTACAAATAACTATAAAGATTATAGAAATGTCATTAACATGGGCACTTGTGTATTACCTGGGCGCCCGATATTTTCATCGGGTCGGAAAAATTGCGTCAATCGCATCGCATGCAACCAACTCGCATGCGATGCGATGCAATGTGATCGACGCAGGTTTTCCATAGGAATCAATGTTAAATGATCCCAAATGGTCCCTGAGACCATTAGGGTCAATGTGAAATGCCCCCCAGCCCCCCCCCCCCCCCATTGTTTGTATGCCCCCACATTGTTAATGCCACCCCACCATCAACGCCAACCCGAAGCGTGGCAGCGGTACGCGTCCTCCGACCTTTTCATACATCCACTATCCACTTTGGCGTGGAGATGATTTTATATAGTGTGGCGTGCGTAGCGAGCCACCGTGCCCGAAGCGCGGCGAGCGCAGCGAGCCCCGCGAGGGGACGCGCAATACTTCAGTGGTATAACGTGTCCCCTCGCAGGGCTCGCTGCGCTCGCCATGCTTCAGGCTCGCCACACTATATAAAATCGACTCCATGCCGACGTGGATAGTGGGGGTATGAAAAGGTCAGAGGGCGCATACCGCCGCCCCTCACGGGCTCGCTGCGCTCGCCACACTTCGGGTTGTCATTGATGGTGGGGGGGCCTGGGGGGCATTTCACATTGACTCTAATGGTCTCAGGGACCATTTGGGACCATTTAACATTGATTCCTATGGAAAATCGCATCAATCGCATCGCATCGAAATGCGATTTGGTTGCATGCAATGCGATTGATGCGATTTTATCGCGGAAAATCGCGTTGATCGCATCACATTGCATGCCTTAAGTTAAGGCATGCAATTAACAATATCGGGCGCCCAGATAATACACAAGTACCTTAACATGTAGCCTACAGTATGAGTGTTTGAACTATCCCTTCATCCAGCTGCAAACTCTGAAAAAGGTCATAATGTAGCAGAATTTGTGCTGTGACTTCTGAGCACATGCTATACTGTAATGTACCACAAGATGGCAGTCAAACCACATAACTGGAGAACTAGTAAACCAGTTTCAGTTTCCTACATTATAATAGTGGAGCTGAAATGACTAATTTGAGTTTTTCAGCTCAAAATCGCTCATTTTGGCCATTTTGAACGATTCCACAATATGAAAGACTACTAGTGCTTGCTGTACACACTGACAGTCTCTCTGTCTCAGCAATGTGATCAGGTCAGGTTCAGCTTCATGACATTGCACTTTAATCAAAGTCTTCTTTTTCTTCTTCTTCTTCTTCTTATTATTATTGTTATTATTTTATTTTATAAGGCGCCACAAGTGTTTTGCAGCGCCGTACAATGGAACAGTACAGGGAGACAAACTTAACATTACAGTAAATGAATAACAAAATAGAGTACAGGTCATAGGTGCCGATTCTGTGGGTGCTCAAGGGCCCGAGCACCCACAGGAGTTAATGAGCACCCACGTGCCCGTAACTCAAGAGTCCCAATGCCAGGCCGCTGTATTTGCTTGTTGAGCCTTTCAACAGGATTGAGCACCCACCAGCAAAAACATACATCGGCACCTCTGGTACAGGTAAATGATACTTGCCTTTCTGGGAGAAACCCGGAGAGGACAACCGGATCTCCAGGTCAGGGGGCGGGGACAGGGTTGATGACGCAAAGCGAAATGACGCGATTTGCGTCATTTTAGTCCCGCCCCTTGCCGCGGACACGCGAAAACCGGTAATTAGTGCGGCACGGTAGGGGGGTGTGGGGGCTGCCTGACAAATGCAGGATTGCCAAAATTCCCGGGGGGCCTGGAGGGGGACCCAATATTCGGGAGCCTCCCGGCAATTCCGGGAGTGTAGGCAAGTCTGAGGTAAAATGAATGCCACAATTCAATTCGCATTACAGCTTAAATGTAAGTAGTGAGGATTTGATCAATGTGCTACTAGAGGCTTGTGGCCAATGATGGAGATGTGTATGCAGACGAAGATGGTCACTGAGTGTTGGAGTATAGGAGAGCTGTGAGTGACATGTGAAGAGAAGAGGCTTTGACAACAGGAGGGAAGAGGGCCCTGCTCGGAGGAGCTTACACTCTAGTAGGAAGGGGAGACAGACAGATTACATGAGGTGCAAGCAAGTGGGAGGTGGCATGTGGCAGGGGTCGGAGGACAAGCCTCAGAACTAAGGGGGTTATTCTGGTTCACTCCTTCTGGCAAATTCCTTCTTAGATGGACAAACCCTTGTGCACTGCAGGGGGGCAGATGTAACATGTGCAGAGACAGTTCGATTTGGGTGAGTTATTTTGTTTCTGTGCAGGGAAAATACTGACTGCTTTATTTTTACACTGCAATATAGATTTCATTTTAAAGTAAAACCCCAGCCAAATCTAACTCTCTCTGCACAAGTTACATCTACCCAGTGGTGTAGCTAGGTGTCATGGTGCCCAGAGCAAGGGTATGTTTTGCGCCCCCTCCCCCAATTTATAGTAGGCGGGGCTCTTGTGCGGAAAAAAGGGGGCGCAGCCTAACATTATACCACACACTGTAATGGCCATTGTACATTTTTGGGAACTTTGTAATACCCATTACACATAATGCCACATGCCGTAATGCCAATTACAAATAAGGCCACACATGATGCCCATTACATACTATATAACATACTGTAATGCCCATTACACATCTGACACATAAGCAGTGGCGTAGCTACAGGGGTCGCAGCGGTCGCACCTGCGACCGGGCCCCTGAGCCACGGGGGCCCAGCCCCCGCCACTGTCTAGGGATGGACATCGATGGTCGATGTTTCGGAAACATCGATGGTTTTCTTTCGATGTTAGTGTTTTTGCCATTTAATGGTGACCTTCCGATGTTTGTCACCATCGAATGCTAATCATTCGATGGTGTACCGATGGTGGCTTATTTTTGTAATTCCCAAAAGCTATGCCTCCCCTGGCTGCTGTGTCTGTGTCAGGGAAACTTCCTAGGTTCGTTGGAGGCTGTCTGACTTTCTCTCTGCTTCACTCCCTCTCCCTCTCTATGGTTGCTGTAGCTGCTAGGCAACAGGGCCCACTGCTAGTTCTGATTGGCTCTCACTGACTCAGAGAGCCAATCAGAGCACAAACCTCACCCTGCAGCACCAGTCACTCAAACAGCAGCAAATTTCACAGACACACTGAGCTCTGGAGGATTCAGAGAGGAGTAGACGTCACTGAATGTTATACCAGCTCAGGCAAGCTACAATAATAATAATAATAATAGGTACACAATACAACTAGCTACAGATATTTGTGAATGTCAGTCACATACAACACTCATTAATATACTGCATTAGTATTACCAGGCAGCAACCACTATATGATCATCAGTGAAGTGTTGGTCAGAGATTGTCTGTTTCTGTGAATATAGTGAGGAACAATATACACAGTCCTGGGGTACCAGTGGAATGGACCAAGCTAAAGGTGCCCATACACTGCTGCGAGGCCTCGCAGCAGTGTACGGACACCCGACAGCCTGCAAGCTGCCAGGACCTTCTCGGAAGCACGGACGCATGCGATCCGTTGTGATGGATGCATGCGTCCCTGCTTCCGGCCCGCCTCACCGCCAGGAGGAACGGGTGGACGGCCTGCCGGTCCGACCACCTGGTCGGGTCCGATGCGCACGGGACCCAACGGTATGTCAGGGAGAGGCGATTTGGTCCGATTTAACGTGGCGATTGGTCGCAATTGGCCAAAATCAGACCAAATCGCCTCAGTGTAGGGGCACCTTAACTGTTTTTATATATAGTGAACTATTTTTTTATATTACGTGACCTGGTCACTCAGCGACTGAA
>NC_139219.1:318217226-318467805 GCF_055691185.1 Crinia signifera | reverse complement strand
TAAGGGGGGGAGAATAGGGTAGAGACACAACCCCCCTTAGAAGGAGGGAACATAGGTCAGAAACACATATTCCCCCTTCCCCTCCAGAGGTGCCAGCTTCATCACCCAAATCTAGAAAAAACGTGCTCCCTTACCCACCCCCTGCAGCAGAAGCAGTGTCAGCATCATACATCAGACACCCTGCTTGCCTGCCTGATCCATTGCCAGCACACACATAGGAAAACAGCCCCGCCCTGGCTCCCCTCTCACCTGTACTTGAGGCACCACGCACCCTTGGTAGCTCCATATGACCCCTGGAACCTCTGGTTCATGGTCCTGGTGATGGGTGACCGTGTCTTTCCTGCAGGGTTTGGGAGGCCATACAAAGCCACACATCAAGAAAATGGCCACCCGGACTTATTTCAAGGCTCCCGCTGGACTGCTAGCCAATAGGCGCACGCAGTCCAGCGGCCACAAATACTGCTCCTGATTGGCAGCTGCCGGAGACTTGACTTTGCGTCCTGACTTCTCTGCGGCCCGACTGTGGCTCATACAGCTGATTGTGAGATACAGCCGGGACGCGCAGTGGTCAGGACACAGGACACAGGGGAGCGAGTGAGAAGGCAAGCTAGGTGGGCGGGGGAGCCGGCGGCAGAGTGGCTTCGGCACCCTGTGATTTTTCACGGCACCTGGAGCTCGTGCTCCGCCGGCTCCACCCTCCCTACGCCCCTGCATCTGCCCCTCCTGCAGTGCATATGTTTTTGTCCTAAGAAGGAATTTGCAAGAAGAAGTGGACCAGAATAACCCCCTAAGTTATGCAGTGGAAGGGTACGCTTTCTTATTGACCAAATCAGTGGTTCCAATTTTTTTTTGACTCATGGCACCCTAGAAAATCATATTTTTTTATGGCACCCCTAAGCCAAAAGTTTTTATTGAGAAATTTTGTTTGTTTTTTTTAAAGAAAACGATGTTGATATTTCATCCTTAGGTTTAGTGTGTGGTGAGGGACAGGATTTGCTTCTGTTTGTCCATATATTAATACTTGGCAGCCACAAGCACTGGTTTTCTATATTACATTAACCATAAATAAGTTGAATTGGTCCTGGACCACCAGCCCAGGGCACCCCTGCAAATGTCCCGAGGCACCGGAGGGTGCCACGGCACACAGTTTGGGAACCACTCTTCAGTTTGGGGCACTGAAAACTCACCTATTCATCAAAGCGTACCATTCCACTGCATAAACCAGCTGGTTCTCCGACCCCTGCCTTTTTACATCCTGCTATCTAACCACCACCCCCTCGCTTGCACCTCTTGTAATCTGTCTGTCTCCCCTTCCTACTAGATTGTAAGATCCTCTGAGCAGGGACCTCTTCCCTCCTGTAGTCAAAGCCCTCTTCTCTTCACATGTCACTCACAGCTCTCCTATACTCCAACACTCAGTGACCATCTTTGTCTGCATACTCCTCTCCTATCCAGAATGTCAGTGTGTTCTCACTCGGCAAGTGGCAGGAAACAACACCAGCACATGCACACTGCTGGTTGTGGCAATTGCCAAGCCGGTTGCTTGGCAATACTTGGGACCATCGGTGCACATGTGCAGGAGTTGTATTCTGCCGTATCTCTACCTGGTGGCATCCCTGAGGTTTCTAGACAACCAGGAAGATGGGTGAATGGGTTCACTAATCAGTTAGATGGACATGAGGCTTGTAGTTCAGAGGCTGGTCTGTGGTTACTGCTGTGATTGGCTGTACACTCCTTTATATTGCTCTAAGCCCAGCTGTTCCTCGCCGGTTATAGCTTCTGTCCTCAGAAGGTGTCCCAGCTTCCTGAAAACCTTGTATCCTGGAAACCTGCCTTGTAGCTTGAAAACCTGCCTTGTCTTGGCTTGGATCTTGAGAACCTGCCTTGCCTTGTATCTTGAAAACCTGCCTTGCAAGATGCTGAAAACCTGCCTTGTATCCTGAAAACCTGCCTTGTATCCTGAAAACCTGCCTTGGCTTGGCTTGTATCTTGAGAACATGCCATGCCTTGTATCCTGAAAACCTGCCTTGCCTTGTATCCTGAAAACCTGCTTTGTCTTGTATCTGGAAAATTTGCCTCGCATTGTATTCTGTATGCTTGCACTGCCTGGAGTCCTGCATTACTGGTTTTATCCTCCAGCCAGAGGTAACCAGTGTTCCATGGCTTTACCATTCAGCCAGAGATATCCTGCATTGCTGGCTTCATCCTCCTTCCATAGGTATTTGGTATTCCTGTTGAAACATCCAGCCTAGTAATCCTGCACACAAGGAGCAGCCTACAATCTATCATTTCACACCGTGCTGATGTGAACCACTCGACCCGTGTCCTACACCTTATATATTCCAGCTTAGGTGCATCATAACACTAACACCAGCTCTAGGTGGGCTGGGTATTACATGTATTCAATGCTGGATGATCTCCATGTGCATGTGTCTATGGTTTTCTAGAACACTTGGCGTGCTTCTAGAACTTGCTCTACACGAGTTCTATTGATTAAAACTTGAATCTCTTCCCATCATAAGGATTCTGATGTCTACTTTGAGCAAGAACTTACCCCGATACTCTGCTGTGTCAACTTGGCTCCTAAATCAAGGACAACTTGAGCAGTCACCTGATTTTGATATAGGTAAACTGGGTAAACATAAGGGTTCAATAGTTGTGTGGGGACTCCCCCTTCTCAACACTTACTAGACCTTAAACTATGAATTACTTGGATCTTCTATTGCCTGATATTCTTGACCACTGGGTCCAAATACGACCTTACACTGCAATATTGTTTTAGAACTAGGTTTGGAAGTATGAGTTTGGATTCTGACTTCTCCCACTCCTCCATTGGGAACCACAATTCTTTGGTGACCCTGAAAGAGTTCAGTACAGTAGTTCACTGGAGGACCTTCTTCTCAGGAGGCTGCACCATCCCCAGTTGAAGGCTTACTATTCAGTTTCACTCTGAAACTGAATAGTTCCATTCCGGATCCAGATAAAAAGGTAGGAATGTAAGCAGGGGCGTAAGATCATCTCAGTCACCCGGAGGCCAGTTGGAGTTTGGTGCCCCATACCCGAAATATGGTGTCTGTCAACATTCACCTGTTCGTATAATCTCAGAGTCCAGCAGCATTGCTTGTCGCAGCACAGGCTCAGTGGTACCAGGCGATAGCCATCCTGTCCCCTATTGCAGGTGCTTGCAGGGCTCCTTGTATAGAGCCAATTAACTAGAGGGGCACTTCACAGGTGCTGCTTTACATGCAGGTGCCTCATTCAGGGCTTGGAGCCCGGAGGCTGGAGCTTCCACTGTCTCTCATAAATCAGAGACCAAGGTGGCCCATAGCAAAAAATCAGATGAAAATCTGTATGATATTTTATAGGATGAAATCATAGAGAGATTCTGTCTGGTTGCTATTGTTAGCATCACCTCTTTTCATATTTAGCAGCATTATTAAGTTACCCCTTGGCTTCGATACTTAAATGTACCACTTTGCCTGAATCACTTGATAAAGTAAAAAAAACAGCAAGCCCGGCCCCACCAAATATCCTGCAATATCTCTCCAGGAAGTTTCCATAACTTTGAAGCTATGAGTCATTTAATACCTAGAGGGGAGAGGCAGAGTCCAGAGTTTGCCTTACAGTGTAAGGATTATATAATACAGTTATTGGGCGGGATGTACTAAGCTAAAAAATGTTTTCTGGGGTTATACCGCATTTTTTATTGTACGTATACCCGTCCGCCATGTCATCGCAGGGTATCGTCACCTTTGGGCCTATGGGCTTCTGTCGCCACCCGCCTTTAAACCTGCCCCTCCCCCCCGGCTTACCTACCTGCCGGTCCTCCTGGACCCGGAAGATAAACCCCTCCTCCCCGTAGCAACGCAGCCAGACGTCCTTCCAGCTGCAGGGGGGAGGAGAAGGCGCTGGGGACAGCCTGATTAGGATTCCTGGCTGAGGGGAGGAGGAGGCGTCCAGGGAGGTGATAGAGAACCACCGCACACCACATCACAGGTATCGCGGGGGGCTTCCGTCACCGCACTGCGATGCTAGCCGCATATGTAATACATATGTGCTAGCATCGCTGCGGCCGGATGGTGAGAGGCGGCGATGTATATTAATACATCCTGCCCCTAGTCTTATATGCAGGAAATTTGCAAATAAGTAATTTTAATTCTATGCAGTGGTTAAGGAATCCACGGAAGGACTTGGGATCTGCATCAGGATTCAGGATTTATGGGAAGATTAGGTATATTCACACAAAGGTCAATTTGTTTCAACTGTATAGACAAATATTATAACCAAGCGCAGGGCACTAATTGTAGTCCCAGGCTGCCGCTTATAAGGGATACTCAACCCTTAAGGAGAACAATAGTCGAAGGAAAGCAGTGTAAGCGGCGCTTTCGAGACTACAATTCAAGTATCAAAATGTAATTTATTTTTATGTATAAAAAAACAATAAATACAATATACAGTACCACCGGCCGGCAGAAAATATAATTATCCCAACATATATAGACAAAAATTATTGTTAAAAAGACATTATTACTGCATAATCAGATAGCTCCTCCACATTTAAAGTATTCCAGCTAATAAACCCAGCTGGGTTATTTTTCCTTTTTTAAGGGCTCTTTTTTAGCCTTAGATGAAATTTTGCAAGGAATACTAATAAAAACAGCAATGTCCTGTTTATTTCAGGGAGAGTTAGTAATACTCTTATCCAGCATCAAGCAAATATGGTAAGCAGGTTAGTCAGTCGTACTTTATCATTTTTAGTTAGTCCCTTTAGACCAAGCAAAAACAAGCGTTTTTAGTGCTCATTCATTCAGCAGATTAGTAAAGAATAACTTCTATACTTATGCTCAGTTGAACCCAGGCAGTAGGGTTGAAATTGTACTCCACTGGGGGCAAGATGCGGTTCACCTGGAGCGGGTCACCGGCTGCTGGTCTTTCCAATTCTCGCAGCCCTCTCAGGGACTCCCAGCTCTGGTGTTAGTGTCCCTCGTCTCGAATGGTGGGGGTACGGTGCGGCTCACCTGGAGCGGGTCCCCGGCTGCTGGTCTTCCCGTATTTGTGCAGCCTTTTCAAGGACTCCCAGCTCCGGCGTTGGTTTCCCCGGCTCGAGTAGTAGCAGTAATCGGAAGTGACGGTGAGATGGATGAAGCGTTTCCCCGCCTTCAATACGTCAGCGGCTTCATCAGAACTGCCATGGACCCGCTCCAGGTGAGCCGCACCGTACCCCCACCATTCGAGACGAGGGACACTAACACCAAAGCTGGGAGTCCCTGAGAGGGCTGCGAGAATTGGAGAGACCAGCAGCCGGGGACCCGCTCCAGGTGAACCGCATCTTGCCCCCAGTGGAGTACAATTTCAACCCTACTGCCTGGGTTCAACTGAGCATAAGTATAGAAGTTATTCTTTACTAATCTGCTGAATGAATGAGCACTAAAAACGCTTGTTTTTGCTTGGTCTAAAGGGACTAACTAAAAATGATAAAGTACGACTGACTAACCTGCTTACCATATTTGCTTGATGCTGGATAAGAGTATTACTAACTCTCCCTGAAATAAACAGGACATTGCTGTTTTTATTAGTATTCCTTGCAAAATTTCATCTAAGGCTAAAAAAGAGCCCTTAAAAAAGGAAAAATAACCCAGCTGGGTTTATTAGCTGGAATACTTTAAATGTGGAGGAGCTATCTGATTATGCAGTAATAATGTCTTTTTAACAATAATTTTTGTCTATATATGTTGGGATAATTATATTTTCTGCCGGCCGGTGGTACTGTATATTGTATTTATTGTTTTTTTATACATAAAAATAAATTACATTTTGATACTTGAATTGTAGTTTCTAAAGCGCCGCTTACACTGCTTTCCTTCGACTATTGTTTCAACTGTGCATGCATCCAACTTGCTAATAACTCACACAGGGAATGCGTCCCATGCTGTGTATACAGCATACTTGCTACTTTTTTAGTTACCTCTCCGGTAGAAGCCCAAAGAGGAGACTCTCTGCAGCACTTCCAGGTGGTGGGGGGCGGAGTTTGATGTCTTTAAGCCCCGCCCTCATAATGATAAATGCGGTGATTCGCAGCTCTTCGGGATAAATGGCATGATTTGTCATTTTATACCCGCCCCACCCTGGTGAGGTGGCTGCGGGTGAGGCTGATGCGATGGCCAAGAATGCATGAGGCTTGCCTGACCTTCCTGAGGGGCGGGAGGGGGACACGATTTTTGTGAACCTCCCGGCCATTCCGGGAGGATAGGTAAGTATGTTATACACCGACTCTCATGTCCCTGTTTTACAGACCACGCCCACTTGGATTGTAGCCCCGGACATCCCTTTGGCACAGCAGGTCCTTATTTACCAGTTGGCAAAGTTGGGAGGTACTGTATGCTAAATCCCATGCACACATATATGATTCTGACGTGAACTTATGTGGGTATACAGGCTTTTATGGGACCGGGTGGTTGGCCCTTTCAAAATGAAACTGTAAAGGTGGCCATACACACGCAGATTTATCTGCAGATCTGGCTGGTTGGAACAAAAACATGGTTATGGATGAGAGCAAATGACAGTTGACCATTTGCTTGGAAATGCTGGAAAACTGACAAACTGTCACTCATCCATAACCATGTTTTTGTTCCAACCAGCCAGATCTTCAGATAAATCTTACTAGTGTATGGGCACCTTTAATGAGATTCGATCACCTGATCCCAGTGATTGCAGGAGCGGTATACATTATTTTTTTGGCTAACAAAACTTTATTGGCACAGCATACACATGTACATATATACACTGATTGTTGGACTGATATAGAAAGAATGGACAGATAATTATATACATGTGTACCCCACTTTCTCTGAGTGCTATACCATCAAAACTCAAGCAGATATTGTAAGACGTTAACAAAGTGTCACCGAAAGTTCAGGGAGTGACAAATCCTTGTTGATGGAAAGGCGTATCCATATATACAATGTAGGGATAACAAGGCTATTAAATAATAAATTCTTTAGAAAGCAATAATGTATAGTGTATTGCAATGTAATCTGACACCAGCTGAACGATGTTCTACAGAATAAACAACATAACTAAGATAACACAATCTAATATAGACCATAAACATGAAGCAATTTTATATATGTTAAATTTTAAGAGTGAAATCGGGGTACAGCAGACACCTGTATCTTCTGCCTCAGTGTAACACCCCCTGACGGGAAATGTAGACAAGATTTGCCAATCTGCTTCTGGACACAACTCACTCCATGCGGGCTCCGCCTGCTGCTAGGCAACAAGGGTCTTCAGGATGCTGCGTTCCTGGTTGCCTAGTAATTTCATGTAAGTGCTGATTCGTGCAGAACTTCAACTGTCCATTGTTATATTATTAATTACCCACCTCCTCTGGGACTATTGGTGTTCGGTGGGAAAGTCATTTCCAGCTAGCACATCCCTGCTTCCTATAGTTTTTGTCCCACACCATTTTCTCTGTTCCGGTCCATGAGATTATTATTATTATTATTATTATAATTTTATTTATAAGACGCCACAAGTGTTTCACAGCGCCGTACAAAGGAACAGTACAGGGAGACAAAACTTGGCATAACATTGAATAAATAACAAAAACAGAGTACAGGTAAAGAGCGCCACAGTTCAATACACATTACAGTTTAAATGTAAGTAGTGAGGACTCAATCAACGTACTACTAGAGCAGGCTTTCCCAACCACGGTCCTCAAGGCACACCAACAGTGCAGGTTTTGTAAATATCCAGGCTTGAGCTCAGGTGACTTAATTAGTATCTGAGGGATTCTGATTAAACCATCTGTGCTGAAGCCTGGATATCACTAAAACGTGTACTGTTGGTGTCAGTGACGTGCGGTGAGGTCAATGACTGGTGAGGCACTGGCTAGTATCAGCCAGATTTACACACAAACACACATACAGTATAGACCGGATAGGTTTAACATTTAATTGAAATTGAACAATAACAAACAGTACAGCTCCCTGCATCTCAACAGGATTTACAGAAAATAAGAACTTATAGCCAACAGCATGTTGCCAGTGGTGATAGTCACACACCCTGGTTGTATAGGGAGGGTTGAGGGTAGGCGGCCAAGGGCGCCTACCTGGTGCAGGCAGAGGCTGCAGGGGGGAGGACACAGCCCTCTCTTGTCGCTGCTTACTTGTAAATGAAGTCCATTCGCCTATCCTTCTGGACAAATATTTCAGTGACTTTGCTATAGAAATCTTTTCTGTTTTCTTTTAGTTTTAGAAGTCTTTCTGTCTCAATAGAGAAGATTGCCAGGGATGAAAGTCGTCCTTGATCCGTCCTATTACGGGTGTAGGTTTCCAGTCGTTTCAAAGCAGAGAATGACCTTTCAACGGATGCTGTTGTAGCCGGTATAGTGAGCACCAACTGGAGTAGCTTTACCGCCTCGGGAACTGTTTGCACAAGATCATTCTGAGACAAAAAGCTGAGGAGTTGTCCAGGTGATTTGCATTCGTTCCTCACCATTTCTGTGCTGTACAATCCGATAAGTTAAGCCTTTAGTTTAACAAAGTATTTGGCATAATTTGATAGGCTCTTTAGTTTTGTGTCATCAAAATGTTGTGACATGTTAGAAAATTTTGTGCAGTCAACCAAACCCAGGAAATGTAGTTCAGCCAAATTATCAAACCTAGCCTTCATTTGAACACTGACATTGTCCAAAATGTTATAAAACATTCTTCGCCTCTCATCTCTCCTCACCTGGTTACCACGAGCATTGTGTCACGTATTCGTGCAAAGCAGAATCCAATGTCCATTACTTTATTCTGCAGCACACGAAAGAGTGCGTCGGTTTCACTGAAAATGCCCTCATATGCCATTTTTGTCAGGACTCGGGGGTCCGTGGACTCACCTACCGGCAGTGATCTGGTGGTCACACGGACGCCCCGGGTCTCTGCGTCTCTCAGGCGCCGCGAGTCAGGGCAGGGGAGCAGCCGGACGTCAGAAGCGTCCTCTGTGGCTTCCGGACGCCAGGCGTCGGGGGTTGCTAGGCAACCAGCCCGGCGCGCTACGTCCGGCAGTAGCAACAGAGCTCCCCGGCGGGTTGCTAGGCAACCGCAGACGCCGGGCGGCTCTAAGCTGAGTCCTTTCTGTTTTTAAGCAGTCAGGACGCCGGGCAGTTGGCGCCTTTTCTTTAGCACCTATCACTAGGGTAGGGGCTTGGCCCTGCTGCCTCATTTCATTGGCTCAGCGCACTTTATCAGGTGTCTGAGAATTATCTCAGACGCCGGTGATAGAAGCCTGTTACTGGCTGCTCAGTTGCCTCCGTTGCAGACAGACTTTTCTGAGGACATTAGGCATACTACGCTCCAGCCCAGACCTTCATCCATCTCACCCCCTGGGTGCCATGAGTTGCCTTGGGCTACCGCCGTGTAGTATTGTTACTCTCTTGTGCCCTATTGGAGGTGGGCCTTGTTCCTCCGTATCATTTGTGGGAATCATTCCCTATGTTAGTTGTGGTGGTCACAACTTCCTTTGGCTGTGGAGTGGTCTCACAGTTATAGTGTGACTAGGGTCACTTATTGGTTGCGACGGTGTCGCAGTTTCATTTGTATGGTTATCAGTTCATTGGTATTTTGTTTGTATACCCCTTTTTGGATACCCTGTGGGTTCAGTCCACACACTTCTTTGTAGTTACCCTCCCAGAGTTCCTTGGGGGCCCCTGCCTCGGGTACACTTTAGTTAGTCATCCCCTTGTTCTCTCCTAGCCTTGGTGGGCACGTTGTCTCCTCTCAAGACCAGGTGGCATCGGGGTTGGAGCCTGACTAACGGGCTCCTTCGGACGCGGCTACTATTGGCGAAGCCTAGTACCGCACGTGTCCGCCAACGCTAGTCCGAGGCAACGGAGGTAGGGTTGGCAGGGGAGTACCCCAGGATCCTAACCGTATCACCGGCCCTACTTATAGTTGGAGTTTTTCTCTGTAACATCTTCCAACATGAACCCTGCTGAGCAGGTTCAGGGTTTAACCCAGATGATGCAGGACCTCACCCTCCGGGTATCAGTACAGGAAGGTATTACGCGTGCCGCCCAGAACACGGTCCCTGAACCAAAGTTAAACCTTCCCAGTAGGTTTTCAGGTGACCGAAGAGAGTTCTTTAATTTCCGAGAGTCTTGCAGATTATACTTTCGGTTAAGACCCAGATCTTCGGGCACCCAGGCCCAACAGGTGGGGATCATAATATCTTTACTTCATGGAGACCCCCAAACATGGGCATTTGGTTTAAAAGCAGGGGATGAGGCGTTGTCTTCAGTGGATAACTTTTTTAAAGCTTTAGGGCTGTTATACGATGACCCGGATCGAGAAGCATCCGCTGAGAGTCATCTAAGAGCTCTAAAACAGGGCAGAAATCCCGCGGAGGCCTATTGCACAGAATTTCGCAGATGGGCTAACGATTGCGGGTGGAATGACCCAGCGCTACGAAGCCAATTTAGACTGGGGCTATCAGAGTCCATCAAGGATAGTCTCTTACAATACCCAGTTCCTACCACTTTGGATAAACTCATGGAGCTAGTTATTAAAATTGACAGACGGTTTAGGGAGCGTAAAGCAGAGAAGGTGTCTGCGGCAATCCCCCACACTGCCGTCTATTCTTCGGCAGAAGAGCTGGATGAACCCATGGAAGTAGGCCTGTCTAGGATCCCAGCTGGAGGAGGGGTTCGCCGAAGAAACCTTGCTGTCTGTTTTTTATGTAACAGAAGGGGACATTTTGTCCAAAATTGCCCTCAGCGTCAGGGAAACTCTCGGACCTAGCGAATGGTGAGGAGGTTCGCTCAGGTCTTCAATTGGTCTCCTCGCAGAACTCTATGATGGTACCGGCGAAAATTTCCTGGGGAGATTCCGCTGAGCCTCTTATGGCTTTTATTGACAGCGGAGCCGCAGGGAATTTTCTTGATGTTTCTTTGGCTAAAACCTTAGGTATTCCTCCAGTGAAACTAGACAGGGCCATCTCCATTCGTGGTTTGGACGGTAATTCGTTACCTAATGGCCAGGTAGTTAATTGTACACCGCCTATGCTGTTAACAATGGGTGCGTTACACCAAGAACACATAGTCTTTCTTCTCACACATTGTCCCATGGTCCCCCTAGTACTGGGTCATCCGTGGCTTGTCAAACACAGTCCGGTAATCAACTGGCAAACGGGGGAGATTGCTAGTTGGGGTTCTGATTGTTTTTCTCAGTGTTTATTACACCCGCTTTGGGTTGCCACAGTTTTGAGTGAAGGTCTTCCAGAGGTTTATAGAGACTATGGGGATGTGTTTTCCAAAGGAAAAGCAGATACTCTTCCTCCGCATCGACCCTATGATTGTACCATTACTTTAATTCCCGGGTCCCCATGGCCTAAAACTAGATTATATGCCCTTAGTGCTCCTGAGACTAAGGCCATGGAAGAGTATTTGTCCGAAAGTCTTTCCAAGGGGTTTATACGACCATCTAGGTCCCCTCTCAGTGCAGGGTTTTTCTTTGTTGGGAAAAAAGATGGTTCGTTGAGACCTTGCATTGACTACAGAGCTTTGAATAAGATTTCTATCAGGAATACCTACCCTCTCCCACTCATTTCGGTACTGTTTGATCAGCTCAGAAGAGCTACTATTTTTTCCAAGATTGATCTCAGGGGGACGTACAATCTTATTCGTATTAAATCCGGGGATGAGTGGAAGACTGCTTTTAGCACGCTTTACGGTCACTACGAGTATTTGGTAATGCCGTTTGGCTTATCAAACGCCCCAGCAGTCTTTCAAGACTTCATCAATGACGTTCTCCGAGACTTCCTTGGGAAATTCGTGGTTGTATATCTCGACGATATATTAATCTTTTCGTCTTCAGTCACCCAACACTACTCTCAAGTCCGTCAGGTGTTACAAAGGCTGCGGGAGAATAAGTTATACGCCAAGTTTGAAAAATGTGAGTTCCATGTCTCTGAAATAGCATTTTTGGGTTACATTATCTTACCCAAAGGGTTCTCCATGGAACCCAAAAAACTTAAAGCCATTTTAGAGTGGGAGCGGCCTAGGAATCTCAAAGCGGTGCAGAGATTTCTAGGTTTCGCCAACTATTATCGGCGTTTCATACATGCATTCGCAGAGTTGGTGGCGCCTATTGTAGCGCTCACCAAAAAAGGAGCCGACCCCGCGGAATGGTCTCCTCAAGCGGAACAGTCCTTCCAGCTTCTCAAACAGGCCTTTGTGGCAGCCCCGGTGCTGCGCCATCCCAACCCGGAGTTACCTTTTTTGGTGGAGGTAGATGCCTCAGAGGTCGGGGTGGGGGCCGTCTTGTCACAACAGGATCCTAACTCAGGAGAGGTACATCCATGCGCCTTCATGTCTAGGAAGTTCTCTCAAGCAGAGGCTAATTACGACATCGGCAATCGGGAGTTGCTGGCAGTCAAATGTGCGCTGGAGGAGTGGAGACATTGGCTCGAAGGTGCTAAACATATGATCTCCATCCTCACTGACCACAAAAATCTCCAGTACATCGAGTCTGCCAAACGGTTAAACTCCCGTCAAGCCCGATGGGCATTATTTTTTGCCCGCTTTAATTTTCTTATCACATACAGGCCAGGCGCAAAGAATATCAAGGCTGACGCCTTGTCGCGATCTTTTATGGCCTCACAGGAAGTTTGGGCCCCAGTAGTCCCCATCATTCCTGCCAGATGTATTCATGCGGGGGTTTTGCAAGATTGGCAGACCCAGTTAGAGCAGGTTCAGGGGCAAGCTCCAGAGGAGACTCCGGTCGATCGCCTTTTTGTTCCCTCTTCTTTAAGAAAAGATATTCTTCTTGAGTTTCATAACAGTAAACTGGCGGGACACCCCGGGATTTGGAAAACACACAAGCTTCTTTCTCGCTCTGTGTGGTGGCCGCAGATGTTGAAAGATGTTAAAGAGTTCGTTTTGTCATGTCCGGTGTGTGCGCAACATAAGGTGCCCAGATCATTGCCATTGGGCAAACTATTACCTTTAGGAACTCCGTGGAGGCCATGGTCTCATGTTTCCATGGATTTTTTGGTGGAATTACCGTTGTCCGCAGGTCACCAGGCGATATGGGTGGTCATGGACCGCTTTAGTAAGATGGCACACTTTGTGGCACTTACCAGGTTGCCATCAGCCAAGGAATTAGTCGGCTTATTTATCCGGCATGTGTTCAGACTACACGGTCTGCCCACGGACATTGTGTCAGACCGGGGGCCACAATTTGTTGCCCAATTTTGGCGGTTGTTCTGTAAGGAAATGGGGATCAAACTCAGTCTCACATCAGGGTATCACCCTCAGTCCAACGGACAGACTGAGAGACTCAACCAATCCCTCAAGCAATATTTGCGTTATTATGCCTCTAAGCTTCAGGACAACTGGGTGGAGCATCTTCCGCTAGCGGAAATTGCCTACAATAACGCTTGTCATTCGGCATCTAAAGTCTCTCCTTTTTTCGCGGTGCTGGGATGTCATCCCAGGGCTAATGCTTTGGATCCAAATTTTTTTTCCTCTTCCTCTTTGTCTCCTGCCACGCATCTCAAAAAGATTTGGCGTGAGGTCCGTAATGTCTTGCAGAGAACCTTGCTCAAGGAGAAAAGAAGAGTGGATCTTAATAGGCGACATTGCCCCTTTAAAGTCGGGGATAAAGTATGGTTGTCAACCCACAATATCAGATTGAGACAACCTTCGACCAAATTGGGCCCTAGGTTTATAGGACCCTTCAGGATTATAAAGAAAATTAATCCTGTCGCCTTCTGTCTTTTGTTACCCCGGTCTTTGAGAATCAATAACACGTTTCACTGTTCTCTCCTAAAACCGTTTGTTGCTTCCAAAAAGTTTCCCCGCAAGACTGGTCAAGGTTCTTCTCCTGTCATGATTCGAGGACAACAGGAGTTCCAGGTGGAGAGAATTTTAGATTCTAAAAGGTCTCGCGGTCGACTCCAATTTTTGGATCAGAAGATAGATCTTGGGTCACTGATGAGGACCTACATGCTCCTAGGCTTAAGAAACTGTTTTTTAGACAGTTTCCGCATAAGCCCGGATTTAGGGGTTCTGTAACCCCTTCTCGAGGGGGGGGTACTGTCAGGACTCGGGGGTCCGTGGACTCACCTACCAGCAGTGATTGGGTGGTCACACGGACGCCCCGGGTCTCTGCGTCTCTCAGGCGCCGCGAGTCAGGGCAGGGGAGCAGCCGGACGTCAGAAGCGTCCTCTGTGGCTTCCGGACGCCGGGCGTCGGGGGTTGCTAGGCAACCAGCCCGGCGCGCTACGTCCGGCAGTAGCAACAGAGCTCCCCGGCGGGTTGCTAGGCAACCGCAGACGCCGGGCGGCTCTAAGCTGAGTCCTGGCTGTTTCTAAGCAGTCAGGACGCCGGGCAGTTGGCGCCTTTTCTTTAGCACCTATCAAAGGGTAGGGGCTTGGCCCTGCTGCCTCATTTCATTGGCTCAGCGCACTTTATCAGGTGTCTGAGAATTATCTCAGACGCCGGTGATAGAAGCCTGTTACTGGCTGCTCAGTTGCCTCCGTTGCAGACAGACTTCTCTGAGGACATTAGGCATACTACGCTCCAGCCCAGACCTTCATCCATCTCACCCCCTGGGTGCCGTGAGTTGCCTTGGGCTACCGCCGTGTAGCATTGTTACTCTCTTGTGCCCTATTGGAGGTGGGCCTTGTTCCTCCGTATCATTTGTGGGAATCATTCCCTATGTTAGTTGTGGTGGTCACAACTTCCTTTGGCTGTGAAGTGGTCTCACAGTTATAGTGTGACTAGGGTCACTTATTGGTTGCGACGGTGTCGCAGTTTCATTTGTATGGTTATCAGTTCATTGGTATTTTGTTTGTATACCCCTTTTTGGATACCCTGTGGGTTCAGTCCACACACTTCTTTGTAGTTACCCTCCCAGAGTTCCTTGGGGGCCCCTGCCTTGGGTACACTTTAGTTAGTCATCCCCTTGTTCTCTCCTAGCCTTGGTGGGCGCGTTGTCTCCTCTCAAGACCAGGTGGCATCGGGGTTGGAGCCTGACTAACGGGCTCCTTCGGACGCGGCTATTATTGTCGAAGCCTAGTACCGCACGTGTCCGCCAACGCTAGTCCGAGGCAACGGAGGTAGGGTTGGCAGGGGAGTACCCCAGGATCCTAACAATTATGAAGAAGCAGGATGCTTTTGACAGCCAGTGATCATATCCACTGGCCATGATCCGGGTCTCATTGTCCCAACTATTGGGATTTTCTTGTATAACCTTAAACATAGCGCGTATATCAGACTGGTACATGCTGATAGTCTGCACTAGTCTAGAGTTTGAGCTCCATCGCGTGGGTGCTGCTCTTGGCAAACGTCTCTTCACGACATCATCAAGTAGGTGAGTGCGCTTGGTCGACTTATTGAAAAATGCCGAAAGTCCCTCAAGTGTTGTAAAAAAAATGTGACATTTAGGCATTTATTTTGCTGAATGCGAGAGCACCAGGTTTAATTTGTGTGCATAACAATGGGTAAACATTGCCTCAGGTATCTTTTCTTTAATCCTGGCCTGTACGCCATTAAGATCTGATGCCATCACATCGGCTCCATCGTAAGTCTGAGCTACCAGCTTATTAATGCAGTTGTACTTCCCCAACACTCCCAAAATATAATCAGCAATTGCCGGTGCTCGCCTGTCTTCACTCACATCATCAAAACCTAAAAATGCCTCCTTTACCTCACTTTTAGCAACATAACGCAGAACCGCAGAGATCTGGGCTTTGTTTGTAACATCGGTTGTCTCATCCACTTCAACGGCAACAAATTGGGCTGCATTTATCTCCTCTTTCACATCATTGAGGATCACTTCACCAACTGCTTCAATCAAATCATTTTGAATTCTATTGGATAAGCCAGAAAACACAGTGGATGTCTCCAAATGTCTTGATAACTTTTCATCTTTTTCAGCAAAGACTTGTAACAGCTCCACATAGTTGCCCCGATTTAAAGAGCTTGTACTCTCATCATTTCCACGGAATGCTAGCTCCTGTTTGCCTAGGAAACAAGTGGCATTAATAAGGGATTTTAAGATCTCCCGGTTCTCCTTAACCTTAGCATTATGCATGCTGATATTTACTCTCCGCTGTTCATTTAAAGCCAGATCTATCCTTGTGATCCCAAAATGTTTTCAGAGTAATTTGGCTTTGGATGTGAGCTGTGGAGTTTTCATGCTTTCTGAGACTTCTAGGTAAATTCTTCAAGTCAGAAAATCCTGCATTAGTCCAAACATTGTCGGTGGTGGTGAACAGAAGGCAGGGAAAGCAGAAAAGGCGATTCCTTGTAGCGCAGCCACACAACCAGTCTTTTCGCTGGTACCACTCCATTTGAAATGTCCTTGTAATTTTCTTCCGTCCTGCCGTTTGTTGTAGGCCCTTAAGCTCAGGCATTGGCCTACCATTATTGATCACGCCCTGTTTCCCCTGAAAGTCCAACTTGGAAAACTGTTTAAGATTGGTTATCGCATCTGTTTCCATTTTTGAAAGTATGGCAAACTTTGTGCAAACTAACTCTAATGAAATCTAAGGAAGAAAATGAGAAATACATTCATAAGTTGAGTATCCCTTATCCAAATATCCGTTATCCAAATTATTCCGAAAAACATACATTCCAGAAAGTGAAAACATTTTTTTTTTGCTTAAAGCACTACTGGGGATATCTGCAACAGCACTACTGAGGACATGATATATAACTGGCACTACTGGGGACATCTGCAACAGCACTACTGAGGACATGATATATAACTGGCACTACTGGGGACATCTGCAACAGCACTACTGAGGACATGATATGTAACTGGCCAACACTGGGGACATGATATGTAACAGCCACTGCTGAGGACATGATATGTAACTGGCCACCACTGGGGACATGATATGAAACTGCCACTGCTGGGGACATGATATGTAACTGGCCACCACTGGGGACATGATATATAACTGCCACTGCTGGGGACATGATATATAGTTACATAGTTACATAGTAGGTAAGGCTGAAAAAAGACTTGCGTCCATCTAGTTCAACCTGGTATAGATATCCATTGCTGATTTGGTAGGTTCTGGTATTTTACAGACAAATTATATTTCTTATTTGTACCCATGGATGTTTTTCTCCAGTAAATGTTTGTCCAACTTTGCCTTGAACGCATTTAATGAGCCAGCCGTTACCACCTCTCTGGGAAGAGAGTTCCAGAGTTTGACTGTTCTGACCGTAAAGAAATTCTTTCTACTAGCTAAATTAAATCTTTTTTCTTCTATGCCCTCGTGTCCTAGATTCCTTTCTAGTAGAAAAGAGGGTGTGTGACAGTTCCTTATATTGGCCCTTGATATACTTGTACATGTTGAGCATGTCCCCCCTTAAACGTCTCTTTTCCAATGTAAATAGTCCCAAATTGCTTAATCTCTCCCCGTAACTTAAATTCTCCATTCCCCTAATAAGCTTTGATGCTCGCCTTTGGACTTTTTCTAATTCTATGATGTCCTTTTTATAGTGTGGGGCCCAGAACTGTACTTCATACTCGAGGTGAGGTCTCACCAATGCTTTATATAGTGGCATAATTACCCTTGAGTCCCTAGTTTCCATTCCCCTCTTAATACATGCCAGAATTTTGTTGGCCTTTTTTTGTAGCTACATTACAATGGGCACTACATCCCAGTTTGCTGTCTATTTGGACTCCTAGATCCTTTTCAAGTAAACATCCACTGCTGGGGACATGATATGTAACAGCCACTGCTGGGGACATGATATGTAACCGGCACTACTGGGGACATGATATGTAACCGAAACTAATGGGGACATGATATGTAACCGGCACTACTGGGGACATTGAATGTAACTGGCACTACTGGGGACATTGAATGTAACTGGCACTACTGGGGACATGATATGTAACCGGCACTACTGGGGACATGATATGTAACCGGCACTACTGGGGACATGATATGTAACCGACACTAATGGGGACATGATATGTATGAAAAGAGAAAGAGAAGAATGTCCTTTTGTTAGGTGCACCTCAAAGAATTAGACTCTAAAATATAACCTTTATTCTTCATTGGTAAAAGGCTGCAAACATATTAAAACCATATAACAAACAGGGGTGGGTTCACACACATAAAAGATGGGGTGGCAGGCAGGTGTTTGCTGAAAATTCTTTTAGATAATTGCGTATAAGGTAATTGCACAGTGTGTGACATGATATGTAACTGGCACTACTGAGGGCATGATATGTAACTGGCACTACTGGGGACATGTTATGTAACTGGCACCACTGGGGGCATGATATGTAACCGGCACTACTGGGGACATTTGTAACAGCCACTGCTGGGGACATGATATGTAACTGGCACTAAATATGTGCAAGAAAATCATTGCTTGGCATTTAAATTCAGTATCTGAGTCTTTTGGTAAACATTGACAAATATCTCATGCAAAATAGACCAGGTCCAGCCTGGCCAGTTTGACAAAACCATGAACAGTTCAGTGACATCTGTGCATGTTTCTGTCTAGAAAAGTAAAAAAAAAAATGCATAGGGTCCCCCCTCCCGAGCATAACCATCCCCGGGCTCATCGATCCAGTCCTGGTTTCCCAAATACGGGGGGGGGGGGGGGGGGAATTGTCGGGTTCCCCCATATTTAAGAGACCAGCACCAGGCTCTTAGACCGGTCCTGGTTCCAAAAAATACGGGGGACAAAAAATTGCGGGTCCCCCATATCTTGGATCCAGCACCGGGCTCCAACAGCCAGCAGTGTCATGCTACAGCTGGGGGACACTTTTTATGCAAGGTCCCCCAGCCATAGCATGATCACCCTGGCTGGTCAGCCCTGGAAGGAGTACCTGGGGGAGTGGGGACCCCCCCAATAAAGGGGTCCCCCACCCCCAGGCTTCACCCATCCCGGGCTGAAGCCCGGGGCTGTCCCCGGTGTCCCAGGGCGGTGGACACCGGGCTGATAAAAATAAGTGTAAAAGTATTGGGTTCTGCTGAGGAACAACCTTCCCCTGTATGCAGGGACTTGGAGAACCACAAGTCCCAGCATACAGGGCATTAATGGGCCTGCTGGGACTTGAAGTTCCACAGCAGAACCAATACGCCAATAAAAACACCCACACCGTGTAAAGTAAATTTTATTAACACAGCAGTCTTCACCTTTCGGGCGGCAGCCAATAAGCTCTTTTGCGTGGCCGCCGCCGTGCCAGGGCTTCCGGTGTCTTCACCTGGCGGGCGGCAGCCAATAAGCTCTTTTGCGTGGCCGCCACCGTGCCAGGGCTTCCGGTGTCTTCACCTGGCGGGCGGCAGCCAATAAGCTCTTTTGCATGGCTGCCACCGTGCCAGGGCTTCCAGCATCTTCATCTGTTGGGCACCAGACTTCCTTTATTCTTCTTTCTTCAGGAGCTCTTCTCTGCTCCATTCCTGCTGGCAGACTGTCTGCTGCTGGCTCACACTGGCTCTTATAAAACCTGTGAGGGGGCGGAGCCAAGACAAGCAGCACTCTGATTGGCTCCTGGTGGCCATCTTGAAATTTCAAATATTATTGAGTCCAGACGCCGCTGCCGCTAGTTCTATGCCCCAAAATATAAATAGTAATTAGTGTTACCCCTGCACTACAAGTCCCAGCAACTGACTGATCATGCTGGGACTTGTAGTGTAAGGATCACTAATTACTATCTGCGCAGCCTGTCTCGCTGCCTTGGCTCTTCCCCGCATCACATGCGGGGAAGAGAACTGAAAGAGAACTGCGGGACCACGGGCAGAGTGGGGGTAGCAGCCGTGCAGATGAAATACCTGCCGGCCCGCTAATGCCCCGCCAATTACTGCTAATGCCCCGCTGTCAGGGGCATCGGCGGTAGTTGCTACTGCGGATGCCGGCTTCTCCTAGCCGGCACCGCTACTGTCCCTACCCGCCAGCGCTGCTGCTGCCCAGCTTAGTTAAATTTGAAATTAAAATCACTGTGTGTATGTGTGTGTGTGGGGGGGGGGGACTTGGGAGTGGGTGGAAATGCAATGTTTTAATATACAGTAATAGTGTCTGTGTGTGTGTGTGTGTGTGTGTGTGTGTGTGTGTGTGAGTGCAGTGAGTGTTAACTAAACACTTACATGCTGATGCTGTCCCTGCCTGCAGACACTGACTGTGCAGCTTATGGGCTGCGGATAAAGGCTGTCAGTGAGTGACAGCCTGCATCCGTCCCTGTCATTGAGGCAAAGGAATAGATGCCGCATCCCCATAGGATTTTAATGGGCTTCTCAGCCTCTTTTCTCCCTGCGGGTTATGCCCGCCCCCAGCTGCCTGACAGTTTTCTGTTGTCAGCAGGAGGCACAGCTCCCGCTGCCGCCCAGCCTCCCCACAGTGTCCCACCTCATGACTAATTAAAGAAAAAATCAAATAAGATATTTATAACAACAGCATATGTGTTATTATGTTATAAATATCATCTTTGTATTTTTTTTTTTAATCAGTTATGACAGGTGAGGCTCTGCCTCCCCTGCCTGCACATCCCTGGTTGGTGTGCCTTGAGGACCGTGGTTGGGAAAGCCTGTACTAGAGGCTTGTGGCCAATGATTGAGATGAGTATGCAGACGAAGAGTGTTTGAGTATAGGAGAGCTGTGAGTGACATGTGAAGAGAAGTGGGCTTTGACAACAGGAGGGAAGAGGGCCCTGCTCAGAGGAGCTTACAATCTAGTAGGAAGGGGAGACAGACAGATCACAAGAGGTGCAAGCAAGTGGGTGGTGGCTAGATAGCAGGATGTAAACAGGCAAGGGGTCGGAGAACCATCTAGTTTATGCAGTGGAAGGGTACGCTTTGATGAATAGGTGAGTTTACAGTAGTGTCCTAATGGATACTCTAACCGTCTCTTCATTTTCTTGACCTGACCTTGACCTGACAGGTGCTTCTCCGTAATCCGGCGATCCTGAACTACCTGTCCTACCTATGCTGCTCCGCAATCTGGCAGTTCTGTGTTACCTGACCCGCCGGTGCTGCTCTGCAATCTGGCAATCCCGTGACCTGACATGTCGATGCTGCTCTGCCACCCGGCATTCCTGTTCTACCTGTCGTGCCAATGCTATTCAGCAATGTTGATATCATGTGCTAGCGCTCCTGCCTTTGCTGCTCCGCAATCTTACAATCAGGTGCTACCCATACTGCCAGTGCTGCTCTGCCATCCGGCAATCCTGTCCTACCTTACTGCCGTTGCTGCTCCATACTATCTCTTGAGTCACTTAATACACTCCATAATATTCTGTTTCCTGTCATTTTGATTAGCTGATTAGCCTGTGTATTCTCTCCAGTCGATATTTAACCCTGTGGATGCCTATATGGAAGAAAGAGGACCGGTCTACACTGGATATAGGTGAGAATTTTTATTTTTTATTGCAGTTACCCTATGAATTCTAGTGGAGGAGAAGGACTAAAGGGCAGAGTGGGAATATAGGTGAGTATGTAAGTATGAAGTTGTGCATGTATGTTTAATAAACTTTTACTTTGTGTAAATATTGTAATATTTATTCTACAGGAGGAACTGTAAAACCCCACTGGCACTAGGTATGGCATACCTGCAGTCACTGGCTATGGTGCATCACACTTACTTTCCACCGGCTGGTCATGGGTAAGGCACAGGTACCAGGGCGTCCCCTGAATAATCAGGAGTTTAATTACAGTTGCATTGTGGGAGTGGACTACAGGTGTCAGTGCAGAAAGAATTGGGCGCCAGGCCATCTCATAAAACAGCAATAAACGGTTTATTTAACATATAGCAGGGACGAAGCAGGGAAAACTTCTGAGCACTCTCCTCCAGCACAAAGCATAATGGTTACAGCAGGTCACTTATCATTCCATCTCCTCCAGCACATTAATCATATTGGTTACATCGGTTACCTCAAGGCACCTCCTCCAGCACATCACTTAATTGCAGCGGCATAAATATGGCAAACAGCAGGACATACCAGGGCATCCTGGGACCAGTAGTGCTACACATCACAGGTTACTGTCTCTCTCATACATAACAAGGACTCTTGTCAATGGGGGGCTACTCAGCATGCCGCGTGGCTTCGACCACTCACCCAGATACGTCCTCTCCTGAGACTCACACCTGGCACTCTAGGGCACTTCTAGGGCACCTCTACAGGTGGGCATCACCCTCTCACTGGACTCTGAGTACTGCTGCTCTCACACTGCGATCTCTCTCTCTCTGTCAGGTGCCTTGCTGGGACTGGCAGCACTCCCCACATGTGCTGTGAGGGGCTGCATTCTCCTCATGTTGCTCTGCAGAAAAGCACCCACATGTGCTGCTGCTCTCTCTATAGAAGGGGTGCAACTCATGACTGCTGGGGACCATGGAAATGACAGTTAGCCATTCCATGGCCCCAGCAACCATCCATGCACCTTCTCCTTCACTCCAAACTTGTGCTGAATCTGCTACTTTCAATTCTAACTACAATTCCTGTCTTCCCCCTCTGCAGGGGGTTTGCATGTGATCACTGCCTGATCTCCAAACTTCTCCCAATCAGTGCACAGGAAATAGACCTAGCTATGCATGATAAAACTAAATAGTATTAACTCTTGCAGTACCAGGGTATTACAGAACTACAGGTACCATAGGGACCTTGAATGCCCTGCATGCTGGTACTTGTGGTTCTCCATTTACCAGCATGTGGGTGTGGCCTGTATTTCCATAGGTAAAACACAATTTTAATTCTAACTTATACACTTATCAACTCGGCACCCACGGCCGATGGGTGCCAGGGATAGCCGATGGCTTTATCCCTGCCTCTTGGATGCCATGGAGTGGGGGACCCCATTATAGGTGTTGTCCTCACTCCCCCAGGGACCCCAGGCAGGGCTGAATAGTTGATTGGTAATGCCATAGCTGCAGGAACCCATATATGTTCCCTTGCTGTGGCATTACCTTACTGACTAGTGGAACCTGGTGCTGGTCACAAAAATATTATGGGGGACCACTATATCTCCCCCCCCCCATATGTTTGAAACAAGGATCAGCCCATGAGACTGGTTCTGGTTCTTTAACCCCTTGAGTGGTGGGTTTTTCTCGGGCAGGACAAACCTACCAGGGCAGTCCTGCCCCAGAAATAACTACCACAGACTTTAGGGGCAGCCCTCCTCCCCCTGTTGCTCAACCCCATCCAGTCCCGACTCTCCACCCCGGATCACCGTAGCTATTCACAGCAATGACCAGGCGGCATTGAGGATGTTCGGGGGGACTTGGGAGCAGCCCAGAACTTTCCCAAGCGGGGCCTGCCACCGGCGCCTGCTCACTGCAGTGAAAGGGGCAGAGGAGTACGATCTCCGGAGCGGAGGGACGGGGGGGGGGGGGGAGGGTGGTAACAGGAGGGGTGAAAAATGACAAGGGGGGTGCTCCTAGAGGTAGTGAGCCAGTGGTGCACAGTTGGAGGCAACCTTATATACTTTTCCCCTGTAATTTTAGAACCAGCACTGGCTCTTGGACAGTGCTGGGTGGACCTTTGTTGGCATAGCGTGCTTTACCCATACAGTCAGGACAATCAGTAGGCACACACCGGAAAGCTCTTTGTGGTATGACTTGTTTATATAATGAAACTGGAACTGATCATAATACAAACTGATAATCAGAAAAAGAAACCTGTATATGAGCAGCAAACACTACATGCTCTATCTCTCTCCTTCCTGTTACTTTCAGATCTCCTTCACAGTAGCAGATTACTGAAATGCTAGTCCTCATGTGTCCCCACTATCTGCCACATCTGCAGTCTCGTCAGTCTAGAGGTAGGGGTTAAACTCCCACTTCAGACCACCTCCTTCCAGTCCACCTCTATACATTATGTAGTATCAAGCTGCTTTTAGTTGATGTCCCTTGTCAGGCAGAGATAGGAGCTGAAGGTGCGTACACACGGGGGGGGGGGGGGGATTTTGTGTAATATTGCGGGAAATATGGTCGCTGAGCAACCATATTGCCTGCGATGGGAGTGTGTACCGCTCCCGTTTTTACCCCTGTAGTGATCGCTGGTCGCAGGAACATGCTCCTGCGACCAGCTGATTTCCACTGCTGGGCTCCACCCGGCAGTTTCTTTTCCATCTCTGGTCGCTGATGAACAGGAGACACAGAGCAATATATTGCTCAGCAATATATTGCTAGCAATATATTGCTGAGCAATATATCTCCTCATGTGTACGGGGCTTAAGGGTCTTTCTACACAGCCACCAGCAGACTTTTCCAGGGAGCACCTACAAGCTCAGCAAAGAAGTGAACTTAACTCAGCCTCACTGAGTTTGGGTCGTTGCCAAACCTCTCAGTAGGTCGAGTAAAGACCCTACCTATTTCCTGCTACCACTTTTGTCCATGCCGACCTTGGGGTTTATACATTAAAATGGGCGTTCTTTATTACCTTATAAATCAGGGATGGCCAAACTGGTCAAGATCTACCAGCAGTCCACATTTCCCAGACCACCTAGCATGTGCACAGCTGTAGTCATTACTAACTGTCACATTTCCCAGATCACCTAGCTTGTGCACAGGTGCAGTCATTACCAACTGTCACATTTCCCAGACCACCTATCATGTGCACAGCTGTAGTCATTACTAACTGTCACATTTTCCAGACCACCTAGCTTGTGCACAGGTGCAGTCATTACTAACTGTCACATTTCCCAGACCACCTAGCATGTGCACAGCTGTAGTCATTACTAACTGTCACATTTCCCAGATCACCTAGCTTGTGCACAGGTGCAGTCATTACTAACTGTCACATTCCCCAGACCACCTAGCATGTGCACAGCTGTAGTCATTACTAACTGTCACATTCCCAGACCACCTAGCTGGTGCACAGGTGCAGTCATTACTAATTGTCACATTTTCAAACATGCTGCATTCATTCCTACGACAGATCCACCGGTGACCTGGAATACATTAACTGTTGGTAGATCTCGAGGACCAGTTTGACCACCCCTGGTCTAGAAGCTAAGTTACAGTAGAAATATGTTTTTTGTATAGGTTTGGTTCATGCCTTCCCTATCTACCTTGATTGCAGGTCATTGATAACTCCAACACATAAATTCGCCGAGAGCCTACTGTATGTGCACATAAAATGGTTTTAAATGCTTATTATCAGCAATAAAGCTATGATTGCTATAAGCCTGCGCTATCTACGTTCTCTTTATGGGCCAGATGTATCAAGCATCAAAAAATGATCAAATGGAGAGTGATAAACAACCAGCCAATCAGCTCTTACCTGTCATTTTTTGGTCCTATGTTATTAAAACAGAAAAACTTTCACGGAACAATGGCGCTAATTAGTGGTCTGGTGATAATAATGATCATCTTTGCATCGCATCGCATGGTACTATAACGCGGCATGCGATGCGATTTAACTACGGAGAATAGCCCAGTACGCAAAATTGGTGCTAGCCACCCTTCTAGGAAACAAGTACCCTCAGTTGCTGTGGTATTTATTTAATATTTAATTCGGAACTTACTGAATTGCAATATTGCCTTAGCAGCACAATCCTTTGAGTTCTATTTTCCAAATACATGCTAATGTTTTCATTTTATCGAAGCAACGTGGTCACATATAGCAGGAATATGCTGTCTGCAAAAAGCTTTATATTCACACCTTTTTGAAGCGGTAATTCCTGCACTCCAGGGCGCAGGCATTGGGCTCGCTCATGTGGCTCTACTAATACAAAACAATACAAATAAGTGGCGCAGGTGTGATATCCACAGGGCATGGTTGAAACTAGGATATTTGTCCCCATGGGGCAAGGCAGTTATTTGTCTCCATTTCGTCTCTCCATCCAACCTCCCTGCATGCACGTATGGGTATCGCATTAAGCACCTGGGGCAACTGTTTGGGGGACACAAGAAGGGTCTCTGGTGCTGGGGGCAGGTGGAAGAGGGGTAATATTTTGAATTGGGGAGAGGCAAATAAAATAAATTATAGTTTTTTTTTTCTTTGCACTTGGCAGTTCTCTGACAGGTAGGAGCACACAGAGCTTGCAGTGATGTGAGGACCCTACGGCTTGAGCAGGACCCTGACAGCGACTCTTACAAACCTCCTGGACACTGTAGCTAGAATGGGACCCAGGCACTGGGGATCATGAACGTGGTGGGGAGGACTCTCCTGGACTATGTGGCTGGAGCTGGACCACAGTGACGGTCACAGAGGATCAACTGGAATGTGCCTGGGGTTGTTGGTGTAGTAGACCCTTCCACCAGGTGTTGATCAGTGTCTGTCTACTTATTGTTCAGTTGGGGAGAAGCTTTGATTTTCCCAACAAGTTGGCTTAGGTGTTTTATGGTGTGTGGGAGAAAATTGCTGGATGAAACAATATTATATTGGGTAGATGAAACAATATTTTGGCTGATAGTTGGCTGGTTGGAATGATATGTTGGCTGAGAGTTGGCTGGTTGGAATGATATTTTGACTAATAGTTGGCTGGTTGGAATTATATTTTGGATGATAGTTGGCTGGTTGGAATGATATGTTGGCTGAGAGTTGGCTGGTTGGAATGATATTTTGAATGATAGTTGGCTGATTGGAATGATATTTTGGCAGATAGTTGGCTGATTGGAATGATATTTTGGCCGATAGTTGGCTGGTTGGAATGATATTTTGGATGATAGTTGGCTGGTTGAATTGATATTTTGGATGATAGTTGGCCGGTTGAATTTATGTTTTGGTTGATAGTTGGCTGGTTGGAATGATATTTTGAATAGTAGTTGGCTGGTTGGAATGATATTTTTGATAATAGTTGGCTGTTGGAATGATATTTTGGCTGATAGTTGGCTGGTTGGAATGATATTTTGGCTGATAGTTGGCTAGTTGGAATGATATTTTTGATGATAGTTGGCTGGTTGGAAGGATATTTTTGATGATAGTTGGCTGTTGGAATGATATTTTGGCAGATAGTTGGCTGGTTGGAATTATATTTCGGCTGATAGTTGGCTGGTTGGAATGATATTTTTGATGATAGTTGGCTGGTTGTAATGATATTTTGGCTGATAGTTGGCTGGTTGGAATGATATTTTGTCTGATAGTTGGCTAGTTGGAATGATATTTTGGCTGATAGTTGGCTGGTTGTCATGATATTTTGGCTGATAGTTGGCTGGTTGGAATGATATTTTGGCTGATAGTTGGCTAGTTGGAATGATATTTTGGCTGATAGTTGGCTGGTTGGAATGATATTTTGGCTGATAGTTGGCTGGTTGGAATGATATTTTGGCTGATAGTTGGCTGGTTGGAATGATATTTTGGCTGATAGTTGGCTGGTTGGAATGATATTTTGGCTGGTTGTAATGATATTTTGGCTGATAGTTGGCTGTTTTTTTTTTTTAAACAGAAACAACAATAATCTGCTGGCAGTCATGAGCAAGCCATTTGGCGAAATGCGCATTAACAATAGAGAGTTGGTTTATGCACAGAACCTAATTGGTTACTTACAGTATGACAATATTTAGGCTCCTGAACTTTATTCGCAGTTGGGACAATTGACACAGACACTGTCAGCAACTTATATAAAAAGCATGTTATTCTATTTGGTGCACTTGCAATTGTATTTAATATTTATTTCAACTATATCATTTTTGTGTTTGTTTTGAGCCACCATAGAACTGTTTCCCTCCTGTATTCGCTACTCATTAATATTCAGTGAACTCTCTCGTGACTAGGAGGATCTCAACCCCGCACTGGGAACTTTATGCTCTGTAACATTATGTTATCTCGCTGACATTGTTTATTCTGTAGAGCGCTATACAGTTGGCGTTCTTGTATTCCTCTATGTATAATTGCTTTCTAAAGAATTTATTATTTTATAGCCTTGCTATCACTATATTGTTCAGTATATGTGGGTATGTCTTTCCATCAACAGAGATGTGTGACTCACTGAACTTTGTGTGACTCTCTGTGAATGTGTTACATTATGTTCTTCAGTGATAGATACTGTATATTGCTCAGTAAGGCTTATGTTTTATGTGTGAGTTAAGCTGGGCACACACTATGCAATGTATCCAGATACATCATGGTGAGGAGGACCTGGGGGTGCACCCAGGGCCGTCGACAGGGGGTTGCCAGGGGTACAGTTGTCCCGGGCCCCGGCCTCTGGAGAGGCCCAGGCAGCTGCCCACAGTGGCACGGTAGCACCCCACCTGCACCTGCACAAATCCCCCCACCCGGCGCCGGAGGCCAGGCGCGCACAATACACAGTGCAGCCTGCAGAGCGCCGAGCCTAGGATACAGAGGGGCTCGGCGCTCTGCAGGCTGCACTGTGCAGTGAGTGCTCCGTGCCCCGAGTCCCAGAGGGAGAAGATGCTACGCGAGGGGGGGTGCCGGTGCACGCGAGGGTGGAGTGCCTCTGGGGGCCCTGTCTGAAGGTCAGTCCCATGCCCCAACATTACTAGTAGCGGCCCTGGGTGCGCCATCATCAACAAGTGCAAGAACACTTGCCGATGCCATCAGTGACTGAGTGGGTGCAGGGGCCATGCTATATTCCGCAGCATAGCCCTATCATTACGATTCATGTCGTAATGATAAATTGTCAATAAAATCGGATAGTGTGTACCTAGCTTAGCAGTCATCTGTATATCATTTCAGTGTGTACAGTATATTCATTAGAAGCCACATTACCTTCAAATTGTAAGGTACATAAAGGATGCTATATGTAGTCCTCCTCAAATCTCAGTGCGTTACAGAAAAGTTACCTCATTTATTACGTGAATTATTACGGTCTCAGCTCGCTAGAGAAATGTTAGATTAGAGAGTGGAGATTTGATTAACCCTTTCAATGCCAACATCTCTGTGAGCGATGTGCAAAATATCCGCTAAAAATACCAGCGTCTCTCACATTTGTTATATAAATTCAAAAGAAAGATATGTTTTGTAAAAAAAGATTATATTTCCTATATAAGGAAACATTACAGCTCATTATCATGAATATAAATGTTTGTTTGCCAATTTTCCCAACTATTTTGGCAAATTCTCTTGGCGCTCAAAGGGTTCAACATTCTTAGCTTGTTGGACATTTTTGTGTAAATTTCATATTCTATTCTTCTGTCTATAGTAACTAATTGTATAATTTACTGAGAAACTTAATTAAAGTTATATATGTAATTTAATTGCTTTATTTACTTAGAGACAAAACCAAATGAGAATAATAAGTAATAATCTCTCAGATTTTCTCTCAGATTTTCAAAAAGAAGAATAATTTTTGGAGAAAAATACAGTACAAACAGAAAACAGGAATTGGATGGAGAGAAAAGAAGAATAAAAGTTATATTTTAATATATTAATAGTTCGCCTCCAAGTATCTTATTTCCTATTCGTATGACCTAATGTATTGTTATGTTCTTGATTCCACGGTACCAACTCATGTTGAGTAACACCATGGATTAATATAGAATTCTTCTCCAAAGATATAGATTTTTTTTTATTATTATTTTCTTTTTGTTTTTGTTTTTAACCTACAGTATGTAGTTTAACAAAATAGTAGACCAGTGAAGTATCACCCTTACCTTTTGGGTATATGTTTCAGCACGGTTAATACCTATAAATACATTTTACAAAATCGAATCTTTCTGGCTAATAAGTAGGTATCTTTTTCTAGCAAAATCTCGTCCCCTAAATATTTTATCAGTACCCGGACAGATCTTGGTAATGCTTGGTTTTAAATACGCATATACTTGGTTTCACATACTGTATTAGTCATTGCATTATCAACAATCATATACATCTCTTACACCCAGGCTCATTTTCTTTGCTTTATCTATGAAATTGGAATAGAACAATCTTATTTATTACTACTATGTCCACATTCTTCCTAAAAAATTAACTAATAACCAGAGAGAAAATACCAGTTAATCTAAAAAATATATGTCTTTATCAGTTCCTGATAACATTTCAGCTGGCAACTGGGAGGAGTAGATACTCAAACTAAGTACAAAAAAGAATTACTGTAGATATCTTGGAAACTATCACAAACATAAGATCAGCCCTAGAGGTCCATCAGATGTAGCCCTCTGCCCGCAGTGCCGGCCGCCCCCCCCCCCCCCCCCCCCTCGCACACTGTACCCCCCACATGGCTGCGAATGGATGATTTACATAATCATCCATTTGCAGGCGGGGAGAAATCATTCGATGGTTGCCGACCATCGAATGATTTCTCCCGCCCCAGTTCAGAGAGACCTATATAGTCACTCTAAACCGCAGACGCTCTGTGCAAGGACGGGGCGGGCAGCTGACATCCGGTGTCAGCTGCCCGTCCCCCGCATATCCGTCACAGCCTCAATAGCCTGAGAACGCCCAGCGTTCTTATTGGAACACATATGGAATGCTGGGCGTTCCCATATTCTAATGAGGCTGCCCGGTGCCCCCTGCCTTTCTCCGCCCCCTGCTCGGCATGTAGGTTGCATGCACCCGGCGAACCGAAAGTTTGGAAATGTGCCTGTGCATGTGCAGACGCAAATCATCGGTCCTCCTTGCGAGCAGATTAACGCCTACCCCACCGACTGCACATCCCCTGCCGCCCGATCCCCTGTGAAGGGCTGCGAATGGTTGTGTATGAGTATACATCCATTTTGCTAGCGCCCACACAGAAGTTACTTACCATCGAAGGAGTTCTCCTCCTCTCCTTGTGGGGGCATGCAGCTTGCACTTGACCCAGGATTCTCTTGGCGGTTTCTGGGTTTGAAGCAAAATTTGGCTGGGGGAGGACGTCAAACACCAGCAAATCCCTCAGTTCAGATGAGGAGCCGCATTTGTAAATAAACACATGCGGCCTCTCTAGTACGATGGTACAGGTTTATGTGTCCTTGTTTTAACCCCATGGATGCCAACTTGTAAAGAAGAGGACGCGTTCTGCGCCAGAGGCCCTGGTGAGTATAATTTGCTTCAACAGGTACCTGATCGGATCCTACTGGAGATCAGGATGGTGCTTTAGTGGAATCCATAGGTAAGTATGTACAGATGGAACCACCTTCAGCATTGCTGAGCGCTTGCCAGATACCCCTAGCTGGCAATCACTGGAAGAGGGTGGCAATGTGCGGGCCGGTGCAAGGGAATGTGTGACCAGCTCACTCGCTCATCCCCGTCAACAAGGCGGTGGGGAGCGGGGACAGGGTGCTTCCGTGCCCATCTCCATTTCTTATCCATATAAGGCAACACATATTTTATTCAAAAAGAAACAGCCACTGATATTTCAGGATATATCACACTTCCACCACTACAATAGAGATTATGTCCAAACTGGAATTTTTTAGACTAAAAAAGAAAGTGCTCAGAAGTATATGTGTGAAGAACTGAGAGAAATACAACATTGTAATATAGCAGTTAAGAAGGTTAGACTAATGAAACACATCACTAATACAAGGAAATAACTAAAACAAGAAAGTAAATGTAAAAAACAAGGTAATAACTAAGGCCCTTATTCTGATCGGTGCGGCCGGATCCGAATATGCGGCCAGGACCGTGCGTCCTAAACCCCGCCAACTCCGTCCGAACGCGGTAAGAAGCTGTCCGAACGGACCGCACGTGTATTTCTCATGAATACACCTCCTCCATCTCAGGGAACCTCCCCCATCATTCGATGGTCGCAGACCATCGAATGCAGGACCGAGTGGCCAGGCAGCTCCCGCAACCTGAGACCACACGGGCATTTCTCCGTGCAAAATCAGGGATCTGGGCGGGCAGCTGACATCCGGCAATGTCATATGTCCGCCCCCTACACGTGCGTCACGGCCGCATTACCATACGTACACCCAGCGTTTTCATGGGAACGCCCATGAAACGCAGGGTGTAAACATATGGTAATGAGTCCAAACAGCCCTTCACACCCCTCTCCACCCCCTGTTCGTAGTGTACACATTTCATGCGGAATTTGGCCGTGCGTCCCGCTCGCACATGCGCAGAGACAAAAGCCTAAATTAGGTTTATAGGGAATTTCTGCTGAGAATTAAGTTAATTGAAAGACATCATCCTCCTCTTTAATGAGGATCTAACAGAACATTTTGTCCAGAAGGTCTTTATGAGCTGAAGCAGGTTTAGAACTCTTAAGGGGTGTACACACGTAGCGATTTTTGCTAGTGAGTGATGTTGACTAGGCGATTTATATTAAGTAATTTTGACTATAAGCATCAACAATTTTGGACTAAGCGATTTTGTCTATGGATGATTTTGACTCTACTAGAATTAACCTACTGGATTGATATTTAGTTGCAGATCACCTAATGACTATCGCCCTCAGTAGTGAACACCATCTATTTTGACTAGACAGCCAGCAATCTAGTCCAAATTTCCTTGCCTGGCAATTATGTTTTACTAAGCGTTATTCACTTAAGCGGGATCATGCATCGCTCACACCCATAGGGCGATTTGTCTAACCTTGTCAGCCATTTTTACTAACCTTCTAAGCAATTTAAAAGATTATTTCAAAAGAGCTATGGGGCCTACACATGGGATGATTTCAGCCCATTTTCTAAGCGATCTGATTGGGCCACTCCAGAAGGCATATTTTCTTCTGTTGAAGCCATTCTGTTTATGATCTACTTCTGTGCTTTGGGTCGTTGTCCTGTTACATCTCCCATCTCAGTTGGGATGAGGTTTTGATGTTGGTGTGCTGTGCCTTTTTTGTCTCTACACATACTGTTGTGTGTTCCTTCCAAACAACTCAACTTTGGTTTCATCTGTCCACAGAATATTTTGCCAGTAGTGCTGTGGAACATCCAGGTGCTCTTTTGCAAACTTCAAATGTGCAGGAATGTTTTTTTGTGGACAGCAATGGCTTCCTCTGTGGTGTCCTCCCATGAACTTTATTCCTGTTTAGCATTTTACATTTCGTAAATTCGTCAACAGAGATGTTAGCATGTGCCAGAGATTTCTGTAAGTCTTTAGCTGACACTCTAGGATTCTTTTTCACCTCATTGAGCATTCTGCATTTTGCGCTGTGCTCTTTCATCTTTATGCAAGTCAACAATTTTTAATCGTAGGTCTTCTGAGAGCTCTTTTGTGCGAGGCATGGTTCACATCAGGCAATGCTTCTTGAGAATTGGTGTGTTTTTTATAGGGCAGGACAGCTTTCACCAACACCTCCAATCTTGTCTTATTGATTGGACTCCAGGCTGACTGACTCCTGACTTCAATGAACCTTTTGAAGAAGTCCTTAGCATAGGGGTTCACATACTTCTTCCACCGTGCACTGTGAATGTTTACATGGTGTGTTAAAAATAAATGAGAACATACAGTATACTGTAATTGTATATATATATATATATAGTCAGAGATATTTTTTCACACCGTGTTTTTATGCATACTTCTTGTACCCCTCCCCCTTATTGTATGAAATAAAATCCCTAATCTGTTTTTATATACATTGATACACATAGTCTTGTGATTTATAGCCTAATCACATGTCAACGAGTTCCAAATATCTCTGACTATCCATTACCCACAGTGCTAAGAGTCCACCACCATTTTTGACTGGACTTGTGCTGACGCCCCATAATGTAGGGGGTGTTTTTTTTCTACCTATACCTACCTGTAGCCCCACTGTTCTATCTATCTTGGTGCTGAATCACATTTCTTTTTCTATCTATCTATCTATCTATCTATCTATCTATCTATATATATATATATATATATATATATATATATATATATATATATATATATATATATATATATATATAGGCAAGTTATCCGCACTCAATTCAAGTAGATTTCAACCCGATTGTGCTCCAATCCAAGGTACAGCAAAAGTCCATTGAAATAAGGAAAAAAGGAGAGCACTCACCAATTCACAGCTGACAAAGTCCTTTTAAAATTACTTACATCTTTATTATAACATTGGAAAAAGAATCAGGCGTCAACGTTTCGGTCTGTCTTGCAGACCTTTGTCAAGACATCAGGCCATAGGTACAATAGATCCTACTCCATCAGAGACCTAGGTCTCTGATGGAGTAGGATCTCTTGGTCTTGGTCTGGTCAAAAACATGTACTAGTTGACATATTAGATCAACATAATTGCACCAACCATGTGGTTAAATTTACCTATGTGATTAGTCCTGAAACTGACCGCAATTTGGTACTACTTCACAGCAGTTGTCACCCACTACCCTTACATCGCGGGTCGGATAACAAGCGATCCTGAAGAAACAATTGTAACCTTTGATAAGATGATACAACGATTTTTAGATCGGGGGTACAGACAACAAGATTTATCTGCTGCAAAATCGAAGGTCTTAGCATTCTCCAGACAAGATTGCCTGAGTGGCAACAGACAAACTTCCGATAGAACTGAAGATAATATTATTCCACGGATTAACCGATTCAGTTCTAGTAGTGGCACCATTAGTAAACGTATAAAAAAGTTCTGGCCGATTGTTAACACAGATGGTGAATTGCCGCCTTGAAGAACACACGATTGATGCCCGCATACTCACGTAGATCTAATCTACGTGATCAGCTTGTTAAACTTGACGTGTCTGGGTTCCAGACACGTCCAGCACCAACACATTTTTTAACTAAAGCTAATGGGTGCTACCGCTGTGTGGGTTGCATGACGTGTAGCTCTCTCCTTGTAGACAATCACTTTGTGCACTCATACAGCGGAAAGAAGTTCTATATCAGACACGTCATTACCTGTACTACCAAATATATCATATATGTGATCTATTGTCCATGCGGATTTCAGTATGTGGGGAAGACTGAAACTACAATTCGTGAACTTATGGCAAATCACAAAACTGCCATCCGGGCGTCTATTGCCACAGGAAAGAGTGACCAGCCGGTAGCCCGGCATTGGGCACTAGCTGGCCACACTGTTGCCAGCTTATGGGTGAATTTAATTGACCATCTGCCCCCGCTCAAACGGGGAGGTGATAGAGGCAGGTTACTATTGCGAATGGAGAGCAGATGGATTATGAAACTTGAGACGCTAGCACCGAAAGGTCTTAATGAAAAACTGGGATTTTTTTGTTTTTTATAAAACCCAGTGTATATTTGAATGATCTTTGGGTGCATGTATATATATTAACTTATGGGGAATATTGATTGGTCTAACATTGTAACCTTGTGTCATTTGTATATGATTTTGTAACTTTATTACAATTTAATCTTTAGTATAGGGCGTATATCGCTTTTTGCACACAAATATATGCATAATTAAATTCCTATAAAATGTATTTTCCAGTGGATGACTTGTTTTTAATTGTTAACACTATGTTGACATTGTTTTTAATTTATATGTGAGGCGCTGCTGATCCTGTGAGGCGACCACGCCTGAGAAACAAACAGGTTGATTATTTCACCTGTGCGGGACATCAGGTGAGGTTAGCAGCAGGTAGCATGTAGCCACTTGATTGGTGGAGGTGTGGTTTAATGTTGTATATATATATGTATGTGTTGATCAGTATGCTTTGTTCCCTGATGACGGGAGTGACCTCCCGAAACATGTTGGATTAAAGCCTTGTTTCTTTGCACTTATCAAGTCTTGTGAGTGCCGCAATTATTTGTTCATCTATCCTGGACTCAAGTCTATAGAAGGCACCCAAGCAGTTCACCTGTAGCAACAAGTAGACGAGTGCCGGGTTCTACACATATATATGTATATATATATATATATATATATATATATATATATACATATATGTGTGTGTATACACACACAGTATATATAATTGATACTGTATACACATACATATATATGACTTGTTTGTTTGACATTTGAGTGAACCGCTATATTAGTTGTTGTATAATCACAGTATGTCTGAGGGCAGCTCCGTTCCCCAGAAGTTAAAATCTAAACAAGTGTAACCTTTAACTAGTTATCTGATATAATGCCAGATTACAGCTACAAGTGCAGTCAGGCTGTCAGTATGCTCCTGGAGTGGTGATAACAGGTAAACTGCTGTGACATCCATTATATTGCCCCAAGGCTGTCAATGGGACCATAACAGGAGTTCATAGGAGGCTGCATTGGTTATGACATAAAACAAACATGCAGCATTATCCCTTATAAATCACACAATATAAGTCACAAACATTTACTAGTCCCGCTACACATGCTGGCCAAACCCTCCCTCTGCCCTACACTGCGCTTGGTCATACAAACATAACAGGACTTGCTAGCGATGCGGGTTTCGCTGATAATTCGTCAGGCCTAGTAAGATAGCATCAGCGAAACGTGCGTTGGTGTTTTACATTCTTTGGTAGAAGAGTTACGGTATGACGTGATTTATTATATATTGTGCTATATTTATTATTATTATTTCTCATGGTAAACAACATATATTACAAATATGTGTTCCAGTAACATGCCATCTGTCAAACTGGGTAGTAACAAACCGACATAGAGGCAGGAGGGCCCTGCTCGCAAACTTACAATCTAAAAGATGAAGACTCATTGGCCAATTCCCTTATCCACTTGCACTGTTTGTGACCACACCAGGCTATGTGTTGTCTGATGCACCCAATCAGAATCGCAGAGTGGCCGGCTGCATCCTGGGCTATACCTTCTGCATCACTGAGGAATCGGATATGTCAGAACAGCAGGAATCCTTACCTTGTGGCTGCCAGAGGTGCTGAGTGGAGGGGAGGGAATACTAATTGTCTGAGCCCAGACCTATTGAAGGTAACCAGTGGGGTCCCTGCATGTGCTGAGCTGTAGGTCCATAGAAGCTACCCAAATTGTATGTCTTATTGAAGTGCACTTACGCTATATAAAAAGGAATTTTTAATGTTATTGATATGTGTTTTTGTTATTAAATAATTATACTGTATATTATTTATATATGATTTGAGTGCAGCAGCGCCACCTAGTGGTGTCAGCTTATAGCTGCTACCACATTACACTAATGCCTTCAGTATACAGAGGCACACAATCCCTCTGATAGGTGGCTGCAGCTGATTTAAAAATAATTGTAAACTTACCACCAGTCACACCAGCGCTACTGTGTGACCTATGGTCACTATCTTTCATCCCCCCCAGCACAGCTCATTTGGTACCCGGGCAGTAGGGCAGAAGGAGCTGGAGATGTCTGTTGCTGGGGCCCAGGGAACCAGTGACCAATGGGGCTGGAGTAGAAGAGGTTGAGAGGTGGTCCAATTACCTGTCATCCAGAAGTGCAGAAAGAAGCAAGGCCGGATTTGAGCCTAGGCCCGTGAGGCACCGGCCTCAGGGCGGCACCAATTAAGGGCAGCAGGCAGGCTGAAATTCTGTTAAATAGCAGCATGGCAGAGCGGGTGGGCAGCGGCGAGTAACAAGCGCCGCCGCAGACATAAATTTTCATATGTCGGCGGCAGCGCCGCTCGTCACCCGCCACTGCCCACCCACTCTGCCATGCACATTACATCACTACTTAGTGGCTGGGTCCGACGGTCCCCCGGCGCGTCCGGAAATGGCTCAGGCTCACTGCTGCCAGCTCCCGCCCTTTGGCTACTCTACACACACAGTCTATTGGCTGCTGTGTATCCAGCAGCTGAGCTGACCGGCGTGCAGATCCTCCCTGCACTCAGTCAGTCACAGTGTGTGAGCCGGAGAGAGACTGACGGAGACACTGTGCTAATCACTGTACTAATAAGTGCCTCCCTCCCTCCGGGTCCTCCGTACAGTGAGCAGTCCAGAGTGCTTAAAAAAATATTAAGGTGGGCTACAGTTAAATTTTAATGAAATATATAAATAATAATGTATATACATATATGATTACATTAAAATAGGGGGGGGCACAAAAATGTTGTGCCTAGGGGCGGCCTGACCCCTAAATTCGCCCCTGGAAAGGAGTACTATTGGGGAAGCCGCTGTGACCCGTGGAACAGAAGAATCCACTGGAGACCCGGGAAGTTATTAATAGCAGTGGACTCCCATTTTTCCCCAATGCTTACATTGTTTAAACGTTATTTATGGGGTAAGCACCTCTGTTGAACTCTTAATTAAAAGCTCATCTATTGCATAAAATGTGTGCACTACAACTACCACAGTGCCTTGCATGCATTAAGTCTAATACTGGACTGAACAATTTTTCATTTTTTTCCCCATAGCTCAGAAAGTTTAAGACCTTGTCACTGTGCTGTATATGCTGGGACAAGTACCCTTTGGAGGGGAAGAGAAAGTGTTATCACTGTCTTGTTAATATGTATTATTGTTTTAATATTATAATAAAATAGAGTTATATTTTGTATTTGTGTGATGATTGTGTCTGGGAGGTAAACCTCACAAAAGGACCTGCCATACTGATCTTAAATGAATGTGGTCCATTAAAGTACCCCATGTTTCATCTCATGTTCCGGAATTGACGTTGGATTATTAGATGCACAAATATACGTTTCTAAGAATGCAGTTTTACCCTCACTGAATGCTCAGAAAAATCGGGTGGTGCTTCTAGCCCCGGATGGTGGTCAAGGACCCATCACATTTTACTTTTTTTACACCAAAACTGACATCTCATTATTGGCTAATTAAAAACTTCAAAGGGTTTCTAAACCAAGGGCTCTATTTTTTGGAGCCCAGCGTCTAGTTGTGAAATACTCAGTGATGCGATGCAGAAGATGAGTTTGGGGCCGGAGCTGGTGGCATCGGCCCTCCTTTAAAACAACAGAGAACCACCTGCATTTTCTTCAACACTCCCAGAAAACGGCCAGGTGCCGCCCCCAAATGTCAGCCGGCTGTCAATCATCTTAAGAACGGCCAGCGATGAAAAGCCATCTCTGGCTCTGTTCACAGGATGGTCTTGTGCAGGCGCACAACGAAGCGTGTGCATGCGCAGTCGATAATCTGCAGGCCTGAAATTCACAGCCCTAAGAATGGGTCTGAAGTCCCAAGTTCTAACATTTTTACCCAAAAATAGGGATTACCCAAACTTTTCACCTGCTCAGAGGTGGTGAAGAGAAATTTCATGTTACAGTATGTGCCAAGAATAATGTATCTAGGGAACTTTGATCCCCCATAAAATCATATAACTTTCTGACCCATACAGGAATACGTTATGTCTTCCCAGAGCCTGATAAAATCTGGAGGACACTTTTTACAGCTTTCTTCGCTGGAGTGCGTACATCAGATAAGTGATATCGCAGTGTAACCTCCGGCAAACTTGTCTGATCAATAATAAGGAAAGTGAGAAGGTATTTGTAATAAAGAGAAACGGGTCTTTGGAAATACAATAATTAATATTCATATTCTACTATTAGTGACAGTGTGGAGGAAATTTACAAAGAAGGCCAATTATGGACGATTTCGTATACAAACCGATATGACCGGGATGAGCCTTAATCATCCAAAAAATGAACGGAGAATACAGATTTACTAAGCTGCCGTATTCTCCAGAATTGTATGGTCTGATGGTGAAGCCATTCATATTTGGCTGCAGAATTTACAACAAATACGTACAACCTGCCAGCATCACACGGCAAAAGATAGTTATAAAGGTTTTGTCAAGGCTTTTCAGATGACTCATATGGCTCAAGAGATACAGTATAGACAAAGTTCCTTTTTATCTTTGCTGAAATTAGTATAGTGCAGTGGTTCCCAAACTTTTTTGCATCACGGCACCCTAGATTATCAGAATATTTGTCACAGCACCCCTAGGTGCAAAGTTTGCTACCGAGAATTTCAGAAAACAATATTAAATTAAATAAGTTGTGCGTATATGTCATACTTAGGTCCAGTTATGTGACGAGGGACAGGATTCACTTCTGTTCGTCCACATATTTAAAATCTGAAAGCCACCAGCACTGTTTTTTGCCTATTACATTGACCAAAAATAGTTTGAATCGGTTCTGGACAACCAAACGAGGCACCCCTGCAAGTGCTCCGAGGCACCCCAGGGAGCCTAGGCGCACAGTTTGGGAACCACTGGTATAGTGTATATTGTTAGTCTGTAGCAGCGCTCAAATATGTAGACACACACACACTGTTTCTTTTTCAAGCAATAAGCTGTTCGAAAGCTGGAATGAATTATATGTCCATCCAAATAAGCTCAGTGTGGCAGCAAATCAATGATCATTCATGCAGGTTAGAAAAGCATTATACTTAGGCTTGTAGCTGCAAAGTCACAAAGTTTGCCACATAGGTGGTCATTCTGGTTGATTCGCAAGGCTGCGAAGCCGCAGCCTTGCAAATCCACCAAACCCCACCTGGCGAATGTCTGTACCCCCTGCCCCCCCCCCCCCCCCCCCCCCTGAAGTGTGGCTTCGCCCACACAGGCTGCGAATGGATGTTTAGCATAAACATCCATCCGTATGCTGCGGGTAACCAACCCACATCGTTCGATGGTCGGTGACTTTTCAAGTCACTTCCATATGCATCCACGCACACCCGCTTCACCGCCTCATTACCATGAGAACGCCCATCGTTGTCATGGGAACGCACATGAGCATGGGAACGCCCATGGTAATGGGGCAGCCCAGCACCCCCGCCCTTCTCCACCCCCAACATGCCGTGTAGGGTGCGTGCAACTAACGAACCGAAAGTTCACCGTGGGTGCACGCACCCTAAGGGCGGTATTCAATGTGAATACCTGCGAGGTGCAGCGAATCCTTTTTAGGATTCGCTGCACATTCGCCACGTTCCGGAGCCGGCGGGCTCCGGTATTCAACGAGTCAGGGGCAGTGAGCCCCTGACTGGCGAATATGAGCTCCTGCGGCGATTGCCGCAGGGAGCCTCAGGACGGTGCCAGGCAGAGAGATGGTAGTCTCTCTGCCTAGCCCAGACCTTTGTGGGGGGTTAGGTGTGCTCCCCGGGTGCCAGGCAGCACAGGCTGCCCCCCCCGGGGGTGCCAGCAGGCGAGCGTATATTCACTACACAGGATCGTAATGATCGTGCAGTGAATATATGAATATGTAATGAGCGGCTCCGCTCTGGCGCCACCTGCTGGCTGCTGTGTAAAAAAAAAAAAAAAAAAAAAAAATATTATTTTTAAAATTAAATATATATTCATGTGCTTACAGCACATGAATAAAAATAGCATGCCCCTCCTCAGAATAAAATTCCTGATTTTTTGACACCAAATGTAAAAAACAAAACACTTTATTTTAAAAGTTCACATTCCACTTCACCATAAAAAGATAGCGATTGCTACTCGGTGAATCATGGCGAAAAAAACCTTCAAATGTATTCGCCATCTGGTCATTGAATAGGGTGATTCACCGTTTTTGACAGAAATTCGCCAAACAGCACAAATTCGCCATAAAAACCTGGCGAATCAGGCTCATTGAATACCGCCCTAAGTCTGCACATGCACAGCAACAACCACAACATTGTGCGAATGCACGGAGGACCGAATGAACGAGAATAACCCCCATACTGTAAGTTGTTTAGATTTCAAGCAGTGTGCTGTTTAGATAGCTAGAATGAATTATAAGTCCATCCAACCAGAATGAGTTAATTTATAAGCTAAGTATCGCAGCAATTCAATGTGCATTCAGATTAGAAGAGCAGTATACTTAGGTTTTGTAGCTGCAGATTTATAGAATTTGTATTCCACTTAGGGGTAAAACCTTGCACACCAGGATCGGGTTCCCGACTGCTGGTGCCTCCTATTCTTGCAGCCTTTTCTGGAATGCCCGACTCTGGTATAAGGGTCTCCCGGTCAGCAGCGGCTGTGGGTCTCAAAGAATCCTCGATGACGCGTTTCCCCGCCTCTCTCTTAGCCAGAGGCTTCCTCCGATGGCTTTTTCATTTATAAACAGTATTCTCTAGTTTGTTATTTGTATTCTTATTAATGTTTCGCTGTTCTCGAGTCTTCAACATGACTTTACTGTTATCCTGCTCTAGGCCCCTAAGTTCATAGCTGCTAGACATAAAGTTTGCAAGTGATTTTAGAGGAAAATTAATAATTAAGTTTTCTTTTTTTTTACATTCTTTTTACTGTCCCTTTGCCTCTAGCCGCCCCTACGGGTGCGTTGTCTGTGCCTCCTCTCGCTGCTCGAGTTAATACCCCTAAAGGGGGTTTACCACTGGAGGTGTCGGTCATAGTTTCTGATTCACTCGTGGAGGACTTAGTGACATTCTATTGATCAAATCTTCCCAATCCTCTTTCCAAGGATCCCACCGGACAATACAAAATAAAAGTAGACCGCATACTTGCGGTCTAATTCTATTGGATTAAAGAAACCACACAGAAAAGCTTAACTTGTCAACATCCCAAAGTCCTTGTATTACTGTATATACCGTCACAAAGGTACACAAGACCCCGGTGTCATCCCTGGCAGACCAATAATATCTGCCAGGGATTCACTATACAGTTCCATCGCAAAGTACCCAGATTTCTTTGTGCAACCCTTAATCATGCGTCAAACAACTCTCTTAAAGGACTTAAATACACATTAATAGAGAAACTGAACACATTCACCAATTTACCAAAATTGTTCTGTGTACAATAGAGGTAGTCTCATTTTCTGGGCCACCAAGAAGTATGACAGGCTCCGATAAAATTTTTGGGGTGTGGCCTAAATGTGGGAGGCATGGACACACCCCCTTATTAGAGAAAAACGACACCAAATAGAGGGGGAGTGTAATAATTCCCCCCCCCCCCCTGCCAAGCAGCACAGCACACACCTACAGCAGATGCTGTCACTGTGCTGACAGGCTCAGCATGAGTTCTAATGATGCTGCTGCCCGGGATGAGGGGGAGTTGGACCATGCCCCCCCAAGGTAATTAATAATTAGTACCCCCATCTTGTAGGCCCTGCTCATTGTACACAAGTATACCACAAAATAGAGGAATATAGGGCATGGGAAATGTCTTATCTGCACAAGAAGACTACAAAGGTCCACCCATCCATCGATTTATAACTCTACTAGAAAAAACACTAACAAGTAATTACTTTTTGTTTAATTTTTTTTTTTTTTTTTTACAAAAGCAGGGCTATGCAATGGGATTGGATGTTGCACCATCCTTTGCAAATATTTTCATGTTAACTTTAGAAAAATATCTTCTAGGAAAATTAAAATTTTGTACAACATGCTGCTTTTTTTTCTCACGCTGTTTTTAAAAGAATACAGCACAGTGGGCACGGAGGTAGTGAGAACAGCCAAGAAATATTGGCCATTCATTAACACTGATGTCAACATTAAATCAATAGTCTAATCCCAGCTTCTGGTAGGACACAAGAGAGGTAAAAATGTAATAAACTGGATCATGCATAATGACATTCCCCTAAATTCAGTGTAAAACAAACCACCTTCCTGGGGAGGAAACGGGATGCTATCGGTGCACGGGGTGCACATCATGCAGTTTTATGGAACGAGGAAACTAAAATATGGTACTTATGTATTATCTGGACTCCCATGTTAAATGCACCCCATTTTTCCATACCCCCACTATCCAACTACGCATGGAGTTGATTTTATATAGTGTGGCGAGCACAGCGAGCCACCGTGCCCGAAGCGTGGTGAGCGCAGTGAGCCCCGCGAGGGGACGCGGTCTCATAAGAAAAACGGGAGTCAAGATATTACATAAGTACTTAAAATATTAGCAAAGTCTTATTCCAGCACTGCCTGGGGGGGAGATTCTCTAAGAATCTCCGCCCCCCTTCGCCGCCCATCGCATATTTAATTATCGCATATGCTGTAACATATGCGATAACTAAGGCAAAGGACAGCTCTTGCGTCCCAGCAGGTCCCGGCGGCTCTCCCCTCCCTCCCACACCCGGCGCTGCTGCTGCTGCGCCGGGCTCTCCTCCTCCCTGCACACGGAAGAGGATCAGTGCAGGGAGGAGGTCACAGGTCCGGGCAGCACTGCGCTGTGCTGCCCGGACACAGGTGAGGGGCGATGCGGGGCGGCGGGGGGTCGGTGCGGGGCGGCGGAGGGTTGCGATAGAAGCCCATTGGCTTCTATGGGGCATCGCCAGATTTTTCTGGCGATGCCCCCCGCCGCGGTAACCCGGCGGGGGATGCTTACAGCATCCCAAAATGCGGTAAAAACCCCGATAACGGGGTTTTTACCGCATTTTTAGCTTAGAGAATCTCCCCCTGGGTAACTAAATGAAGCAGATTGCACAAAGGGGCATCTGCTAGGGAAATTTTAATTTGCGATGTGATATATATATATATATATATATTTGAAATAACATGGGGGGGGGGGATGTAATAGGGTGCGAGAATCAGAGAGTGAGAGATTTGGTGAGAATTATCTGTTGTTTTTTTTTTTAAGGCAGCAATCATTTACACTTGCAAAACCAGGTTGATTTTACAGTGTAAATGATTGCCACTTAAAAAAAAAAAAAAACAGATAATTCTCACCAAATCTCTCACTTTCTGATTCTCACACCCTCTTACATCCCCCCCACATTGGCTAAATGTAAATAGTTTAATCTACAGAAATTCAATCGTAAAATAATATTAAAGGTTAAACTATATACATACATACCATACACAAACCTTAATCAGCTCACATTAATCTTTTAGAACTGGTCACTGATCAATTTATACATCTCCATTTGATTCTAAATAAATAATTTCCATCTGGCCAGAACTGATTGTTTAACAATTGAATAAAAGAGAAAATATAGTGAATTCCATGGTGGGATTGTAACCAGTTTGACCATTGCTGTTTTTAGCTTAATCACAGGAACGTTCTGCAGTTCTGAATTATTGTGGCAGTATGGATGGTGTAATGGTTAGCATTACTGCCTCACAGCACTGAGGTCATGGGTTAGTTTCCCACCAAGGTCCTAACTGTGCGGAGTTTGTATATACTCCCCGTGCTTGTATGGGTTTCCTCCAGGTACTCCGGTTTCCTCCAACAATCCAAAAATATACTGGTAGGCTAATTGGCTCCCAACAAAATTAGCCGTAGAATGAGTGTGTTTATGACCCTTATTCTGGTTGGTGCGGATATGTCCGCGTGCGTTCGTTCCGCCGATGTTTTGTGTTTGCGCATGTGCAGAGGCATATCTGCGCATGTGCGAAAGGGACATATGTCCAAATTCCGCATGAATTGTTTACACTGCGAACAGGGGGAGGAGAGGGGCGTGAAGGGCTGTTTGGCCTCATTAACATATGCATACGCCCTGCGTTTCATGGGCGTTCCCATGAAAACGCTGGGTGTACGTATGGCAATGAGGCCGTGACGCACGTGTAGGGGTGGACATATGACATTGCCGGATGTCAGCTGCCCGCCCAGATCCCTGCTTTTGCACGGAGAAATGCCCGAGTGGTCTGAGCTCGCGGGAGCTGCCTGACCGCTCGGTCCTGCATTCGATGGTCTGCGACCATCGAATGATGGGGGAGGTTCCCAGAGATGGAGGAGGTGTATACATGAGAAATCCACTCGTGCTCCGTGCGGTCAGCGGCTTACCGCATTCGGACGCAGTGAGCGATCCGTACGGAAGGCGGGGTTTAGGACGCACGATCCTGGCCAAATATTCGGCTCCGGCCGAACAGACCAGAATAAGGCCCTATATATGAAGGGAAATATAGATTGTAAGCTCCACTGGCAGGGACGGATGTGAATGTTCAAATGTTCTCCATAAAGCGCTGTGGAATATGTGTGCGCTATATACAGTAAATAACTGTTAATAATAATAATAATAATCTTCCTACAGTAATTTACAGTAGCTGTATTATGTTTTGTGACCACAAGAGGGCCTCATCAGACAACTGTAATTAAAACAGGCACTGCACTTAAAAACAAACATATAGACGCGTATATTTCCTAATGTTTGAGTTAGATTTTTGGTGATTTTAGATGAAAGTTGCTTTAAAATTTAGCATTTAATTGAATGTACAATTGAATATAAAACCAACTCCTACGTAAAACAAATATCGTCAAAACATCAGAACTTTTAAATAAACAAATATAAGATCCCCTGGTTTGCTGACATTTGATTTTAAAATTGAACACATAATTGAAAGACAAGTCCACAATGTAATAGACTAATAGCAAACAAGCAATTTTATTCTATAAACCCTCATTAAAATGCCTATAAGGCATATATACATTTATTGTGTTTGTACCTTCACAAAAACCTTAACCCCTTCAGTGGTAGTCCCGAGAATTTTCCAGGCTATGCTTCAGTGCATAGTTTTAAAAACCTCTTGTGTGTCCTTGGGGGTAGCCAATTGAAATTAGGACCCATCGGTTGCGCAAACTAGAATCAGGGGAACCACAGCAGCTATATGTTTTGTCCAATAGAAATAGACTACACAAAAAATTGTCTCTCCTGGAACATCTAAAATAACTGTCCGTTATGGTCTAGTGACTGCAACAATTAAGGCCTACTTAGCTTATCATCCTCTTGCAACCGGTGCTAATTGCCAGTTTTTTTTAAACACTGTTTATTGTATTGTCCCATAAAACAATCATATACAAATAGTACACAAGGTTTTGGTCTTTCTTTTTAAAAATTTCCAAGTAAATATGCAAATCACAGGATGTACCAATCGTATATATGATTAATATATGGGGGCCAAATTTAATAGGGTGTCAGAATCAATAACAGAGGCTTTGGGAGAGTTTTCGCAAAATTTTAAAGTGGCAATCAATTACATGGCAAAAATCAACCTTTTTTGGGGGGGGGGGGGGGGGGGGGGGGGGTATAAATGATTTCTGCTTTAAAAAAAATGGAAAAACTCTCCCAAAAACTCTCACATTCTGATTCTCACTCCCCATTACATTTGGCTCATAGCATCACATTATAATGTTTGCAAACTAAAATAGACAATAACAACTGTAGTATACAACATAAATACTGAATGTACTATTATATACCTGTATACGATATCCTTCTTTTCTAAAAATCTCTCCAACCAACAAATAATTTTGATATATTAAGTAGACCTATTATTCCATATACTGTAGTATAGAAGGCAATAAGGTACTCTTTACCTAGAAGGGCGCCCATCGTGGCCATCTCGGGCATTGAATGCACTAAAAAATCGGGTGCGATGCGACCGACGAGATGCCCGAGATTTCCCATAGGGAACAATGTTAAATGTCTCAATTGACCCAATTTTCCTGTTCAATGCCTCAATTGACCCGATTTTTCCATAGGAAACAATGTTAAATGGGCCACAGAGGCCAAATAGGCACCCTGAAGTGTGAAATGGCCACCCCAATTGTTAACGCCACCCCACGATCAACGTCAACCCGAAGCGTGGCGAGCGCAGCGACCCCGCGAGGGGCGGCGGTACGCGTCCTACGACCTTTTCATACCCCCACTATCCACGTCGGCGGGCCGTGGGCCTCTGTGGGCCATTTAACATTGTTTCCTATGGAAAAATCGGGTCAATTGAGGCATTGAACAGGAAAATTGGGTCAATTGAGACATTTAACATTGTTCCCTATGGGAAATCGCGGGCATCGCGTCGGTCGCATCGCACCCGATTTTTTAGTGCATTCAATGCCCGAGATGGCCACGATTTTTTACTAACGATGCCCACGATCAAAATCGTGGGCGCCGTTCTAAGTAAAGAGTACCGGCAATAATAAAAAAAAGCATTAACTCAAAATAAACAGAAATAAATCTCACCATCAATTTTCCAGTGTATGACAGTGCAAGATTATCCTGTAAACTCGAGGAGCTAAGATTCTACAACAGGAACCAGGAAGTATATTTAAATAATTTGTCCATATGTTTTCATGTATCTATTTCCAACATATCTAAATAGATCTATAATATCTAAATAGATACCCCATTTTTCAAAAACCTCTGAACTCTCTTCTCGATATCGGGAAGCGTAGCCTGTCTTTTAAAATGTAAAATATGTAACATTTTATTTGTAACTTCTTCTAGTGTAGGAGCAGATCTATGTACCCAGTGAGTTAAAATAATTTTTTTTTGCTATAGTTTGTATTACTGTAATTTTTATTTTTCCAACGGCCCATGTCCCACAACTGAAAATTTGAAGAAAAAAAAAACAACAACTGGAACTCTTTTCCTGCAAGAAATCTGATTGAAGATATTTAAATGTCAATTGGTTCCTATTACTAGAACTTAATAATCTTTAAGTGAAGGGATATCTGGTATCCATGTTTCAAATGTCCTATTCCGCATTCTCCATGTATCTCTGCCCCGAAACCGTAAGAAATAATCTTTCAGCCTATACATACCAGGGCTGGATCAAGGCCTACTAGCACCCTGAGTGAGATTTTGTGAAGCTCCCTCCCCCCAGACGACTGTGCTCTATTATACATATGTCGCACACCGTGATGCTCCATTATACATATGCCACACGCCGTGATGCCCATTATACATATGCCACACACCGTGATGCCCATCAGTTCCGAATTTCCCATTAGGCACGTGAGGCACGTGCCTAGGGGCGGCACATGTTTGGGGGCGGCACTTGGATGCTTCTGTTGCTGCTGTCAGCCTGAAATGTACCAGTAACTGCACAATATCCACTGTACTGTTCCATATTCCATCTTGTATAGAGTGTACATGGATAGGGCATGCAGATACTGTCCCTGTAATCTGTCCTACTTACTTATTCTATTCTATCAAATGAGGGCTTATAAATAATCAATACAAATAATACAATTAGGCAGGGGGGAGGGCATTATTGTTGTGCCTACGGGCGCCCTCACTCCTAAATCCGCCCCTGATTTCCATTATACATATGCCACACACCGTGATGCCCATTATACATATGCTACACACTGTGATGCCCATTATACATATGCCACACATCATGACTCATTACACATTAAGCCACACACTGTGATGCCCATTACACATTATGCCACACATCAGTACCCATTACACATTAAGCCACACATCAGTACCCATTACACATTAAGCCACACACTGTGATGCCCATTACACATTATGCCACACATCATGATGCCCATTACACATGCCTAATGCCCATTATACATATGCCACACACCATGATGCCCATCATACATATGCCACACATCATGACCCATTACACATTAAGCCACACACTGTGATGCCCATTACATATTATGCCACACACCATGATGTCCATTACACATTATGCCACGCACCGTGATACCCATTACAAAGAGGGAATTCATGCTCGTTGCCAGGGGGAGTTAAATACTCATTGCCAAGGAGGAGTGAATTGCTCATTGTCAATGGGGCGTAAAATGCTCGTTGTCAAGGTCGAGTGAATTGCTCATTGCCCAGGGGGAGTGAAATTCTGACACTCATAGTAAGTTAGACTCTCCCACCGGACCGCAAACTCTCCCATTGGACCACGAGCCAATTGGAGCTTGTAGTGTGGCAGCCAACCAGGAGCCACCACTGCCGATCCTGATTGACTTTTGGACTGACTGACTTGGTTGTCGCCTAGTTGGCTGCCCTTAGGACAGCCGCTCCTAAAGAAAGTGCATGGAGCCTGCCCTGATACATACTGGTAGGCTAATTGGCTCTGAACAAAATTAACCCTAGAATGTCTGTGTGTGCATGTACATGTGGTAGGGAATATAAATTGTAAGCTTCACCAGCCCAGGGACTGATGTGAATGTTCAAGTATACTCTGTAAAGCGCTGCAGAATATGTGTGCGTTATATAAGAAACTGTTAAATAAATAATACTGTACTTGTACTAGTGGCTGTCATAATTGATTTATTTTTTTTCATTAAAAATTTTTATTGAAGCAATGCATTATAAGAATATTCATTAATTCATGTCAAAAATATATACATGTCTGAAATTAATTAAAACAAATTACAATGAGTCACAATTGTATAATTACTGTGCTCGTCTCCCCTAACCAACATCAGTACATTTAAGCATTCCTACAATACAAGTAAGATTCATGTAAAACATAGATTAGTTATAGTATAAGGTAAAGTGGGTTAATCTCATCGTTAAATTGAGGACATATTTTAGTGATTACATTTCCTAATGCTCCGGTCATGTACCATATGATATTATTAAAAGACTTATGAATTTGTTGTTTTATTTAAATTGACAATGTTGCTATATAACTTTCCCATGTAATAAAAAAGTTTTCTATTTTCTTATCTCTTTCCATTATCACCCCATCCAATTCTATTCTATAAATGAAAAATAATTTTTTTAAGATTTAAAGAGAGCTAAAGGAGGGTCAGCCCATATCTGCAAAACTGTCTTCCATGCTGCAGCACTTACAGCCAAGAGTAATTTTTTACTACCCTTTGTCATAGCTTGATCTGTATGAAAAATTCCAAAAAGTGCCCATTCAGGCATTAAGGGTAAATAATTGACCAAATTGCATCCAAAATCTTCTAATTAATGGGCACATCCATAAACATTGATACATGCCAGCTTCAGCTTCACCACATTTCCAGCAGTAATGTGAGTTTGACAAACCAATTAAAAATATATATATATATATTTTATGAAGAATATTGATAAACATTTCTTTAAATCTGGAAGAAGAAAGAACTTTGCATTGTTTAGTATGTGTCTTTAGAATAATTTCCAAATTTGTGTTTGTAAAGTGTGTTTTATAGGTAGCCAAACCCTCTGTTTTTATTAAGAAATCTAAATTTATTTGGAAAATGTATAAGCCATCGAGATAGAATTCTTGATTAATAGTTCTTTTTTAAGTATTTGTGTATATAGAATGAGAATGGCCTCACAACTGGAAACCTATCTATTGTCTCCTGGAACGTCAAGGGCCTTCTACTCTGTGTGTCAATCAGATCTCTGACTCTAAGAACCCCTCCCATTCTCCAAATGATATATGGATGACATGCTCTACCCCTTGGAAGTCTGGATTACCCAAAAAATGGAATGAATGTTGATCTATGAGCATTCAAATTGTTTTTATGTCTCATGTTAATCCAAAGTTTTTTTACAGGCCATAAAAGAGGATTTTCTTTAATATGGATTGCAGTTTCCTGATCGTACATGTATGGATAAGTAATTAGATCAACTCCTTGCACTTGAAATTCCCTTTCTAAATCTGTGTTTTCAAAATTGTGAATCCAATCAAGAAGATATCTGAATTGTGCAGCTTGGGAATACCAATTTATATTTTGGAAATGTATTCCCCCATTAAATTCTTGTTGTTGTAATTTAAGTAAGCTAATTCTAGTTTTTTTCCCCTGCCATATACATTTTCTAAATAAAATTAAAGTGTTAAACATCTTTACCTGAAATTATATTAGTAAGTACTTGAATTGTATACATAAGATGGGGAAAGACACAATTTTTATTAAATTTGCTCTTCCCAGATATGATAATTGTAAAGATCTCCAACTTTCCAGTTCAATGGTAATTTTTTAAATAATAGATGTTAAGTTAAAATTATATAATTGACTCGGAGTTCTGGGTATTTAAACTCCTAGATATGTTATGGATTCAGAGGACCGAGTGAGTGGTAGACCTCTGATGCCATCCTTTGCAATAATACCTGATCCCAATTCAAGAGCATATGCTTGTAAAATTTGAAAAATCTGAGATAAAGATTACTGGGGATTAGTTATATATAACAAGATATCATCATCAAAGGCCGTTAATTAGATTTCTTTCATATCAATAGTAATGCCCTTAAATTGAGTATAATTTTGCAAAAGACGAATCAAGGGGTCAATTGCCAAATTGAATAAAACAGACTTGAATACAGTTCTGAAAAATATGATACGGACTGATTAATTATATTATGATTATCTGTTCTAAGTTCGTCTGTCTGTCTATGTTTCAAAGAGGTAATAAAGCGGCTAGAATGTTTTTGTTTTTACATTGTGGCAAAAAAATGTCCTGTCTTGTTTTCCCATCTGTAATATTAAAAACGAGAAAAGACAATCTTTTTTCGACTGTGATAATAAAAAATCATTTAATACTTGCTTGGCTTGAGTATATTATTTAAAAGAGTCATTAGTAGATTGTTCAAGATAATTTTATAACGATTTATTCATAGAGTCGTGTAAAGAATTATAGGTAGCTGACATTTTCTTCTTTTGTCCAGCCACGTATTTGACCCCTAAGGACAGTTTTGGCAGTGCCCCAAAAGATAGTTGGTCTATTCTAAAATTCTAGATCATTGTCTAGGTAATTCAACCAATAATTTATAATAAATTTTTTGGTACTTGTGTATTTTGGCGGCTCCCATCGCATCGCATACCATAACGCATGCGATGGTATGCGATGCGACGCGATTTCGTTGGTTTGTGTACAATGGCATACAATTTTCAAATTGTATGCCATTGTACATGGCATACAATGCCATACGATGCAATGCGATTAAACATTGTATAAGCATGGGTGCTTATACAATGTTAAGCACCCTAATGGGTGCTTACAATGTTAAATGCACCCCCACGCCACCCCCCCACTATAATCGTGAACCCGAAGCGTGGCGAGCGCAGCGAGCCCGCAAGGGGCGGCGGTACGCGTCCTACGACCTTTTCATACCCCCACTATCCACGTCGGCATGGAGTTGAGAATAGATTAGTGTGGCGAGCGCAGCGAGCCACCGAGCCCGAAGCGCGGCGAGTGCAGCGAGCCCCGCGAGGGGACGCGGATACCTGTGAAGCCCGCGAAGGGACGCGGTACTTGTGGACAATCACGGCTCCCACGATGTGCATCGCATAGCAAAAAATCGCATGTGTTTTTTAACAGAAAAGCATCCAAATGCATTGAAATTAGTATAAAACATGTTCAATGGCCCCCAAATGTCATTTTCGAGGCTGTACCACCCCCACTATCAACGCGAACCTGTAGTGTGGCGAGCGCAGCGAGCCACCGAGCCCGAAGCGTGGCGAGCGCAGCGAGCCCTGCGAGGGGACACGGATACCTTCAAAGGTATACGCGTCCCCTCGCGGACTTCACAGGTGTCCGCGTCCCCTAGCGGGGCTCGCCACGCTTCGGGCTCGGTGGCTCGATGCGCTCGCCACACTTTCTATTCTCAACTCCACGCCAACGTGGATAGTGGGGGTATGAAAAGGTTGTGTTTCAAATCGCATGCGATTTTGTAAAAAATAATGGTTAAAAACCGCAAAAATCGCATCCAATCGCATGCCATCGCATGCCACTATATATGGCATGCGATGGCATGCGATGGGAGCCGTGATACTCCACAAGTACCAAAAATATTTATCTGTGGGGTTTAATAATTGGAGTTGGAGCAATGACATCATCACTTGCATTTAAATGCCTTTTATCTAAACTCAGAAAATGTTGATGTTGTAATAATATATTAGTCAATTCTTGCAGAAAAGCTGCAGTTCCTACATTTTGAGCATACATATTGATTAAAGTTTATTTTGTTTCCCCAAACGTCAGCATCTAAAATGAAATATCTACCATTTTGGTATTTTGTGGAGTTTACAATAGTATATTTTAATTCTTTATGAATAATACAACAGCAACACCTCTTGTCTTTCTATAATAATCAGCTGAGGTACATTTATCTATCCATGTGGCTTAAAGAGAAGATTCTGTTCCAATCTCCCAGTGGGTTAAATACTATATGGCGGTGAAATCCTTTCAAACGTGTCGTTATTCTTTGACGTTTAGGGGGGTATGCAATCGTCGTCGAGCATCTCCCGTGGGGGAGATGCTCGACGGGCCCTATTCAATGCTGTCTTCCCCGACAGCATTGAACAGGGTTTCCTGGCAGAATGAGCCCGACATCTCTAGCTGTTGGGCTCGTTCTGCCGAGAACAGCCGGGAAGTGACGAGCTGCCGGCTGCATCTCGTCACTTCCCGGCCGCAACTCGCTGCCATGCCCCCTTCTCATCCCGCTGCAGGCGGGACATTGAATCCCGCCTGCATGTTCTCGGTCGAGCTGACCGAGAACAGGACTGGGTCACGGCGGGCGAGCAAGCTCGTCTGCCGTGACCCGAAGATTGAATACCCCCCTTAATAGGGGAATTAAGGCTCCAGACATTCCAGGAAACCACCTTAAAACACGAGTCAGTAGGATGCGTGGGGTGTGAATCTATATTAGGATTAGCCAATACCCTGTTTAATCTGAGCTATTAAATGGTGAGTTAATTCTTCAATCATCCACTGCCCGTCCCAATGAGCAAGGAGTATAGGATGAATATGGAAAAATGTGTTCAAATACCAAATACCCAGGAAGGGAGAGATGAGGCACAGGTCACAAAAACATAAAAATATTACTTAAATGTGTCCAAACTCTTGCCTGGTACTGTATATAATGCTATCAGCTGTCAAAAATGGCCTCATTATATGTTCTCTTTAATTAAATAAAATGTACATTATTTACATTTTTATTATTATTGTTATTAGTAGTAGCAGCAGCTGTCAAAGTAGTGGCAGACCCTTTATTATCTACAAAAACAGGAGTTGGGAAATATCTTTCTTTCAAAGCACATACCTCTCAACTGTCATGGGGCAGTCCTGTTTATTTATGACTGTCTGCTATTCGACCTGTGGGCAGCGGTGTTCCACAGTTGGGGGAAGGAGTTTGGGCGTTCCCCCCTAACTGAACACAGTGTCTATTGATGGGAGATAGAGGGGAAAGGGGCATGCCGGCAGTTCTCAGAGTGCTGGGCATGTCTCCACAGTGATATCAACATAAGGTGTGACTCTCAGTGGTGTCAACAAATGCTCGTTTCGCCAGCAATGATGCGTATACTTGCAGTATGCCATGATACATTTTCATCATGATCTACAGCAAACTGCTATACACAACAAATCTGTAGTGGGACACATCTGTAAGATCTTGCATGATTGCCAAAATGTAATAATCCAATATCAATATGTTGCAAAACCTGGTGTCCTGTCAAAGTAGAAAAAGAACTTATCTACAAGTCCCACATACAGACACGTTTTATTACTGGCTGTAGCTTTCTCCATTGAGAAAGCTACAGCCAGTGGTGAAATGCATCATGTTGCCATTGCCTCATCTCCAGGATCAGTCCACTGAGACTTTGTAGAACTGAACATCATCCATTGAATGCCATTCCTGCTCACTGCAAACCTAAAGAGGATCTATCCACCACTACAGCTATTCCCCGTGTCAGCAGTGTCACCACGTTCCTGAATCTCCTCCAGTGACCTATTTCATCTACAGCCACCCCCAAGAGAGGATGCTTGATTCCAGGACCATTGGGTTATACCAGCTCAAATACTCCTCTAGCGGTTCAACATGGATACTACACTACTAGTAAGGATCTTGGTATCTGCCAGTGGGATAATGTACTCAACTCTCCTCCAGCGGTGAAGTAATATATGGTAAAATGCACTTACTTCATTCCCTCAATCAATAGAAACATAGAAACATAGAATTTGACGGCAGATAAGAACCACTTGGCCCATCTAGTCTGCCCCTTTTTTTAAACATGTTACCTCAAACCATATTTGATCCTTATTTTTTTGTAAGGATATCAATATGCTTATCCCAAGCATGTTTAAATTGTACTACTGTATTTGCGTCTACCACCTCTGTTGGGAGGCTATTCCACTTATCTACTACTCTTTCTGTGAAAAAATTCTTCCTCACATTTCCACTGAATCTTCCTCCCTCTAGTTTCAGTGCATGTCCTCGTGTTCTGTTGCTTCTCTTCCTGTGAAGAATGTCTCCCACCTGTACCTTGTTAAAGCCCTTGATATATTTGAAAGTTCCTATCATGTCCCCCCTTTCCCTTCTCTGCTCTAAAGTATACATATTAAGATCTTTTAGTCTTTCCTGGTACGTTTTGTGATGTAGGCCATGCACCATTTTAGTTGCTCTTCTTTGTACAGTCTCTAATGTATTTATATCCTTCTGGAGATATGGCTTCCAGAACTAAACACAATACTCGAGGTGAGGTCGTACCAATGACCTATACAGTGGCATTATTACTTCTTTCTTTCTACTGCTGATACCTCTCCCTATGCAACCAAGCATCTGACTTGCCTTCTTCATTGCTTTGTTACATTGCCTACCTGCTTTTAAGTCCCCTGAAATAGTGACACCTAGATCCCTCTCTTCCTCAGTAGTTTCCATTATAGTGCCATTTATACTATATTGAGTCTTTGGATTTCTGAGACCCAAGTGCATGATTTTGCATTTTTTGGCATTAAACTGTAGTTGCCATTCTCTTGACCATTTCTCTAATCTGCCTAGATCCTCAATCATTTGTTTTACCCCTCCTGGTGTGTCTACCCTGTTGCATACCTTTGTGTCATCTGCAAAAAGGCACATTTTACCCTCAATTCCATTTGCAATATCACCAATAAAGATATTAAAAAGCACCGGTCCAAGTACAGATCCCTGGGGTACTCCACTTGTAACCTTTACCTCCTTTGACTGTACTCCGTTTACTACAACTCTCTGTTTTCTGTCCTGCAACCACGCTCTTATCCATTCAACTATCTTAGAATCCAATCCCAAGCTTTCAAGTTTATTTAACAGTCTGCGATGTGGGACAGTGTCAAAAGCTTTACTAAAGTCTAGATAAGCTACATCTACAGCCCCACCTTGATCTATTACTTTAGTCACCCAGTCAAAAAAGTCAATAAGATTTGTTTGACATGATCTTCCCCCAGTAAACCCATGCTGTTTTGGATCCTGTAAATTGCTGATTTTGAGATATTCTACAACTCTTTGTTTTAAGAGTGTTTCCATCAATTTCCCTACTACTGATGTAAGGCTCACTGGTCGATAGTTGCTTACCTCTTCCTTGCTTCTACTTTTGTGCAGTGGGACTACATTCACTGTTTTCCAGTCCTCTGGGATTACTCCAGTAGCTAGTGACTGGTTGAATAATTCTGTTATTGGTTTTACCAGCTCCCCTTTAAGCTCTTTTAGTATCCTTGGATGTATCCCATCTGGCCCCATTGATTTATCCACTTTTAGTTTTGAGAGTTCTGTGAGGACTTTCTCCTCTGTAAATGTACTTGTCTCTCCCTCAGTTTTCTGACTATACTTGCAACTTAACTGTGGCCCCTTCCCCTCTCTTTCAGCAGTGAATACTGAGCAGAAATAATTATTAATATTATCTGCTATTACATTGTCCCCCTGAAGAAAACTTCCACTCTCTGTCTTCAGTCTAATTATTCCACTTTTTGTTTTTCTCCTTTCACTTATATACCTAAAAAAAGTTTTCCCCCCTTTACCCACTGACTGGGCCATTTTCTCTTCAGCCTGTGCTTTTGCACATCTGATTACCTTCTTAGCCTCCTTCTGTCTAACAAGATACACCTCTTTGTCCTCATTCTTCTGCGTCTGCTTAAATTTCTTAAAGGCCAACTTTTTTGCTTTCACAATACTTGCTACTTCTTTTGCAAACCACAATGGCTTTCTTTTTCTTATGTTTTTCCTAACTCTTTTGACACAAAGTTCTGTTGCTTTTAGAATTGCACTTTTTAATTTTTCCCACTTATCCTGCACTCCTTCCAAGTCCTTCCACTCTGCCAAAGAATCCCTTACAGAGTTTCCCATCTCTACAAAATCAGCCTTCCTAAAATCTAACACCTTTGTTTTTGTGTGCGATGAGTCAGTCTCTGTCTTTATTTTGAACCATACTGCTTGATGGTCACTGGATCCCAGATTTTCACCCACATTTATGTCAGATATTCTGTCACCATTTGTAAGTATTAAGTCTAATATTGCGTCCTTACGAGTGGGCTCCCTCACCAATTGCTGGAGGGATGCTCCTTGCAAGGAATTCAGCATGTCCCTACTTCTGGTGGAACTTGCAACAGGCAGCTCCCAGTTTACATCAGGTAGATTAAAGTCTCCCATGATTATCACCTCTCCTTTTAATGCCATTTTATTGATGTCCTGCAATAGGCTCTTGTCTCAGTGGCGTCACTAGAGTTGGTGTCACCCAGTGTAGGAACTCATGGTGTCACCCCTCTCCCCCCCCCCCCGCCAACTTTCTGGAAGAAGGAGAGCGGAAGCTTGTGCGCGCCGGAGGCGCGCTGAAAAATTGTGGGTGTGGCCTATCAGAAGGGGGCATGGTCTGTACCAAGAATGTGTTGTGTACCTGCAGATTGCACATTTTAGCGAACTATACCCATTACACATGATGTAATGCCAATTACACATAATGCCGCACACGTGATGTCAGTAACACATTACGCCCCACACCGCAATGCTAATTACACGATACACCGCACTCTGTGATGCAAATTACACATCATGCCACACACCTTGATACCCTTTACACCCCACACTGTGATGGCAATTACCCAATGCTCCATACACCGTAATGCCCATGACGCCCCATACAATGATGCCCATTACACTGCACAATGTGATGTCTATTAAACATATGCCCCCACAGTGCCAGATACACATATGCCCCCACAGTGCCAGATACACATATGCCCCCACAGTGCCAGATACACATATGCCCCCGCAGTGCCAGAGACACATAAGCCCCCACAGTGCCAGATTTTCCCCCACAGTGCCAAATACACATATGCCCCCACAGTTCCAGATATGCCCCCACAGTGCCAGAAACACATATGCCCCACAGTGCCACACATGCCCACACAGAACCAGATATGCCCCCAGTGCCAGATATGCACACACAGTGCAATACATATGCCCCCAGTGCCAGCCATATGCCCCCCAGTGCCACACATGCCCCACAATGCCAGGTATGCCACCCACAGTGCCAGCGGCAGCACTGCGCAACTCACCATGCAGTGCTGGCTGGCTGGCCTGCTCAAGTTGTCTCTGAGTCCTGTAGTCTCTCCCCCTCCAGCCGCTGCTGCCTCCCACCGCGCGCTGCTGCTGCCGCCTCCCATGGCGCACCGCTGCTGCCGCCTCCCATGGCGCACCGCTGCTGCTGAGGGAGGGGAGGGAGAGGAAGGAGAGACACGGCGATGCGCTCCCCGCCCCTCCCCTCCATAGGGAATCTGCTGCGGCTGGGGGCGGCGGACCTGTACAGGGCACGCCCCCCGCCGCTTTGATTCGGGGAACTTTGATATGGCGGTACAGGGTATCGGCACACCCCGTACCGCCTAACCTGCAGCACTGGGTGTCACCCCACTAACTGGTGACACCCGGTGCGGACCGCACCCCCCGCACCTGCCTAGTGACGCCACTGTCTTGTCTAGTTCCTCTTCCTGACCTGGTGGTCTGTAGATCACCCCTATACGAAGAATCGCCTTCTCCCCTGTTTCTATGATCACCCAAATGGCCTATGTTTTTTCTTCAATACTTTGTATTAAGGTAGTCTCTATATATTTTTTCACATATATTGCAACCCCTCCTCCAATTTTTCCCATTCTGTCCTTCCTAAATAAAGTATATCCTGGTATAGCTATGTCCCAGTCATGATTTTCATTGCACCATGTCTCTGAAATAGCCACAATATCCAGTTCATCCCTTGTCATTATTGCAATTAGTTCTGGGATTTTATTTCCTAAGCTCCTAGCATTTGCACACATAGCTCTTAAAGTTGTGTTTGTGCTTCCCCTGCTGCTAGCTATGTTCATCTTTCTGCCTATATCTATTCGGTTTTGATTGGCATTATCTTCTGTTGCAGTGGATAGGCTTTCTGTTCCATTTGCCTGCAGAGACAATACCTCTAGGTTGGGGGAGCAGATTTCTTCATTCTTATTTGGTTCACTGCCCACCTCTGCTAGTTTAAATAGTTGCTTATGAAGCTTCCAAACTTCTCACTTAATATTCTCGTTCCCCTTGAAGATGGGTGCAGGCCATCACTTTTATATAAGGCTCTGTCTTGCCAGGTAGCTTGACTTTGACCTAAATATCCAAATCTCTCCTTGTTGCACCAATTCCTTAGCCAAACATTGAAGTTTCTATCTTCCCCTTGGTGTACTGGCAATACTTCTGAAAAAGTTACAGTGGTTGCCACCTGTTTTAAAGCAGTTCCTAACTTTCTAAATTCATCTTTTACGGCCATGACTTCAGCATTAACCAGGTCATTTGTGCCTAGGTGGACGATGACATTCACCTCCCCATCTTTTCTTGCTGCCTTTACAATTCTTAGCATGCATTCTTTATCTCTTGGAGCTGTGGCTCCAGGTAAGCACCTTACTTGTTTCTCTACTTTAGTAGCATTTCCCAGATTAACTCCCCTAATTATGGAATCTCCCAAAAGAAGTGCAGTCCTTTTTGCAGGTGAAATTTTCCTGGTCCTACAGTTAGAAGAGGTAGAAGTCCTCATATTTTCCTGTTCTTTATTGCCTATGTTGGTCATACATTCCAACCCTGCCAGAGCAGCATAGGAGTTTTGCAGTGTGACCACTTGAGGAATGTGTCTGATGCCCTCTGTCAGTCTCTGCCTTTCAGAGCCCACAGCAGTCCAGGCAGAATGTCTTCTGGGGGCTCTCTGAGGCAGTGGTGGTTGCAAGGACACAGACATCCTACGTAGCTCAGCATGCAGTTTAGCTATCTCCTCCTGCAGAAAATTGTTTGCAGATTGGACAGCAGCCGAGTCTCCAGAATGTCTCCCTCAAAACAAATGCATTGCATCCACTGCACTGCACCAGGCCAAACATTGTATCAGATGTATGGTAATAACAATAATAATATGTGTTTTGGCTTTTGTGTTCAAACTCACCTTTTTCTGTATTCTAACTCACTTGCTTCTGTTTCCAACTCACAAGTCACTTAAATATTCAAGCTTCACTTTAGTCTGCAAGCTTCTCTCTCAATGGTTGCCCCATTACAACAATTACCTGCGAGTTTGGCAATATTGATTTTATAATTTTTTATTATTTCATTTACCTTGTTCTTTGTGTGATGTAGATGTATACATATAATATTTGGTGTATTTATTAAGTAAAGTATTGAGGTATAAAATCTCTCATTTGCTTGTCATTGGATCACTAGCGCTGTTATTCCTTCTGTTTTTTTTTATTCTATTTCCCTGTCTGACTCTAAACCAGGCATGTCCAACGTTGGCCCTCCAGATGTTTTGAAACTACACATCCCAGCATGCTTTGCAATAGTTTTAGCATTCTCTAATAGCAAAACTGTGGCAAAGCATGCTGGGATGTGTAGTTTCAAAATATCTGGAGGGCCAACGTTGGACATGCCTGCTCTAAACCATCACATCCTTACTTGTACTACTAATCATCCTCACATTTGTTGGAAGGGGGCTTCTCTTGAGTCCCAGTGTCAGAATCAGAAATGGCAGACTTAGACATTATAATTGTAGACACCCTTAGACTTTCCTCAGGGATTTGCAAAGTTTATATCAAGCAGTTTGTCCTTCATCCTTAATGGTGGCCTTTTTTTTGCACTGATTTATCTTAAAGGTGACATATTTAGACTAATAGTGAGACGGTGTTGAATGTGAGGTTACAGAAAAAGATCTGACTGTGGGCCCTTTTCGAGTTCACTCTTTCAGACAAAATCCTTCTTAGATGGACAAAACCATGTGCACTGCAGGGGGGCAGATGTAACTTGTGCAGATCTAATTAGATTTGGGTGGGGTTTTACTTCAAAGTGAGATCTATATTGCAGTGTTAAAATAAAGCAGCCAGTATTTACCCTGCAAAGAATCACCAAAAAAATCACCAAATCTATTTCTATCTGCACATGTTACATCTGCCCCCCTGCAGTGCACATGGTTTTGTCCATCTAAGAAGGATTTTGTCAGAAAGAGTGAACTCGAATAAGGCCCTGTGTTTGGCCCTGTCTTTTCATTCACCAAGGAATGCCAGGACTGAGCTCTTCCTGGTCACTGCTGTGGTGTATTGCATGTTGTCAATTTTACTGTTGTTTATACCAGTGGTCCTCAACAACAGGCCTCAAGGCACTCCAACAGTCCAGCTGTTATGGCTATCCCTGCTTATTCACAGATGGTGTAATCAAGCTCACTGAGGTACAAATAAAGTTGTACCTAAGCCTGGATAGCCTGTTGGACATTGTAGCATCACATTTGTTTATACCAATCTTCTTACTTGTATATTGGATTTGGGAGTATAGGTGCTGACAATTTTGGGGAGGGATTTTGGGCTCATGGCTTAACGAGTGTTGGTGATCCCCTTGGGTAGCGTCTTTCCTGAGTGGGCACTCTTAAACACTTTTTTTCCAGGATAAATTGTGCAATAATCAATGCACATTTACAAGGTTCCACTATCTCCAGTGTGATAGAGATTTTTCAGTGTGATAAAGAAAAACAAAGGTCAAACCAAAGGGCTTTACAACCCTTCAGTTGCCTGGGACACATTCCGTTGTATGTATTGCATCTGTACATTTTCTAACTTTCTATGGGTTGAAAAAGTTAAAGGATAATAGTGGGAGGGGGCAGTTGCACTATACATTGACACTCCAGCTCCCACATCTGTGCTGTAGATTGGGAGCTACAGTGGTGCACACTTCGGGAGACTAAGGGTAGCAGTCAGACAGGTAAGATAGAATAAATGACTGTTAGAGCAAATTGTATTCTTTCTCACTTTCAATTTCAATATTTGTTAAAAACAGCTCTGGAGGACGGGGCACATCTGAGTGATGAGGTCCCTGCTGAAGGATGGGATAGGTTTAGGAGTTGTATCCAGTACAGTATTTAAAGGAACTTAAATCTTTGGTTCCCAAACTTGGTCCTCAGGACCCTACATAGGTCATGTTTTTAGGTCTCTTGTTAATTTTTAAAATATGGCAGTTGGTTATACACAGTCTGATGACCAGGAAAACATGACCTGTGTTGGGGCTGAGGACAGAGTTTCAGAACTACTGATTAAGATTATAAAATAGATAACACTGATCAACTCTTGTTTTATTGTCAATCATATAAGAAAAATGTTGGTGTGAAAATACCTGAAATTTGTTCCATCTTTTTATTTTGATAGAATGCAGAAAATGTATTTGAGGACAATACTCAAATGCACATTATGCAATACAAATAAAGGGGTGCAGTATTCTTGGGGATTCCATCTGGGAAGTAGGGAAGTAGGGAAACAAGAAAGGTACTTACCTGAAGCCACAGATCCAATGAATAAAGAGTGCATGTTAATAATCGTAATGGCAGCAAGAAAAGATAGGGCGGTGGTTGACATCGTCCACCCAGGAACAAATGACCTTGCTAGTTCTGAAGTCATAGCCATAAAATTAGGGATCGCTCAAACGCAAGTGGCAAATACTGTAACTTATTCTGAAGTATTGACTGTACATAGAGGTGAAGACAGAACTCAACTCATTAGAATTTCAATGTGTGGCTACAGAATGAGATTCGCATTAATAGCCCATAGTTAGGCCAGTAAGATACACAAGTGACACCTTCACCCAACTTCAGGGAGAAACAGAATACTAAGTGAGAAGTTTGGATTCTTCATTGGAAACTATTTAGTGAAATAAATAGTCAATAAAAATGGTCAATTAAAAAAAATCAATCTGCTCCCCCAGCCAAGAGTTCTTGTCTCTGCTGGCAAATGGAACAAGGAGCATATACATAGACAAAAGACAATGCAATGAAAACCAAAAATAAGTACAATAGTAGGAGATGTAGATAGCAGGGAATAAGAAATGCACAAACAAAACTATTACCCATACAGGTATGTGTGCATATGCTAGGAGTTTTGCAACCCCATCCCAGAATGACTTGTGATAATGACATGGGTTGATCTGGATATTGTGGCTATTACATAGTCTTGGTACAATGAGAATTCTGACTGGGGTACAGCTATACCAGAAGGGTGGTAAGAATAAAATAATAGATAACACAGTATTTGAAAAGAAGGGTTACTTTAATATAAAGTTTTGAAGAGTCCCCTTGAGTTATTATAGAAATTGGGTAGAATATTACAATTCGCCAGGACAGGAAGAAGAACTGGTCATGAATACCTTGCAGGACATCACTAAAATGGTATTATAGGGAGAGGCAATAATCATGGGAGACTTTAAACTACCTGATGTTAATAAACTGGGAGGTGTCTATAAGTTCCACTAGTAAAGTGTGATGACCTAGGATCCAGTGACCACAAAGCATACTGTACGTATGGTTTATGATAAAAAAAAAAACTAGACCAACTTATAGCATGCAAAAACAGAAGTGAAATGCACGAGTAAAAGGGAAGCCATTGTGCTTTGCAAAAGACATGTGAATGCATTTAAGATGGACTTTAGGAAATATAGGCAGACTCAAAATAAGGAATACAAAAGGTTTTGTTAGAAAGGGGCTAAAAAAGGTAATCAAATGTACTGTAAGTGAAAGGGAAAACATAAAAGGCTTAATACTAAGACAGAGAGTGAGAGTCTTGTAGACAACAATAGGGGAATAGCAAATCATCTGAATAATTATCTGAATAATTTTTCTATCAGTATTATCAGTAAAAGAGGAAGGGGTCAGTTACAGTAAATTGCAAGTATATTAATAAAAATGAGTTAGCTGCAGGTACATTTTACAGAGGAAAAGGTCCTAACACACAGTAACTGTCAACACTAAAATTAGAAAAATCAATGAGGCCAGATGGAATACATCCAAGATACTAAGGACCACATGTATTAAGCTTGAAAATCAATAAAGTTTAGAGTGATAAACCACCAGCCAATCAGCTCTTACCTGCCACGTCACAGGTTGGGTTTAAAAAATGACAGGTAGGAGCTGCTTGCTGGTTGTTGATCACTCTCCACTTTTATCACTTTTGAAGCTTGATACATCTGGCCCTAAAGTAGCTTAAATGGATGCTAGTAGCCATTATCAGAATTATTTACACAATTGCTAGCTGCAGTAATTCCAGAGGATTGGAAAATAATGAATGTTGTCCCACTGTACAAAAGTGGAAGCAAGAAAGAGAAAAGCAATTACCAACCAGTGAGACTTACATCAGTAGTAGGGAGATGAAGAGAGTTGTAGAAAATCTAATTTCCAACAACTTTCACGAAAGAAACACATTTAAATAGAATTTGACTGCAGACAGGAACCACTTGGCCCAGCTAGGCTGTCTATGTACAGTACATGCTAATGTTTCTAAGAATCTAATGCCTGCATGTTATGGGAATGCATTACATGTTGTATAACACTCCAGCTTCCCTCATAATTGCAGCTCTTCCCTGTTGACACAACCACATGAAAAGCTTAACAATTAATTTTTATGTCAAGACAACTACAGTCTGCACTTCTAGGTACCTATTACATTTTAAACGTGTGAACATAAGGACTCCTGTTTTTTTTAATTAAGATCACTTATAGATGCACATTAACCTAAATATACATTATGGACTTGTACAGCCAGAGCTGGAGATTTATCAATCTGTAGAGAAAGAAAGTAGAGAGAGGATCCCAACCAGCATGTACAGTATTTATTGAGTGGACATAATGTCAAACAAATGTTATTGACTTTTTTGACTGGGTGACTACTGTAATAGATAAAGGTAAGACCGCAGATGTAGTTTAGCTAGACTTTAGTAAGGCTTTTGACATAGTCCCACATTGTAAATTGTTAGATAAACAGTTGTTATCTAATATTTAACAGCTTGAATGTAGATAGACATGGGATTAGAGAGAGCGTGTTAGTACAGAGTTATGTGATACAGATACAGATACAGATACCGATATCGTTATGCAACTGACTGGGTTGCATAACTTGTTATTTAATTGTCCTTTACTGGTTTGAATTTGGATCTAATTCATCATAATGTTTTGGTTTTGGCAAAACAACTCTCAATGTGTTTTGGTTTTGAGTAGGTTTTTGGTTAGTTAAATTCAATTCAATTAACAGTCATTGATAAACATATGTGCTTTAAATATGGGTAGTTCAATTGTTTCCCATTTATCCACGTCTTCCTTCTCTTTCCGAGTTGGAGTGCTCTTGCTGTAGGTATTAACATTTTACCAGCCACTCGAATTATGAAATTAAAGTTTGCTTGTCATGAAGTCCACCACTTTTCTGATGCTCTGAGTCAAGAGGTACACTATATAAATGGGAGAGAAGGTTGATCCTTCATCCAGGTGATCTTCATAGGATGTGGAGAATAGTAATTTTCCTGTATTGGGAGTAATTCTCCATGGGTATTTCATGTTGTATATCACTCACACATTCCATGTCTCTGGGATGTTGACTGAAATATGATGGTTTTTCCATACTTTCTCTAAAACCCCTTGTTTTTGTGTTTAGGAGGTTGTCTCCAATTTGTATATTAACATCAGGAATTCTCAGCTATCTTCTCTATTTCAAAACCCAAGTGTTCTAGAGTGGATATTGTTCTTGGCATCTTTGGAGGTCATACTTCCTTTGCTATGGAACTTCTGTTATGATGACGTAATTCTCCCAATAACCCAGACAAGATATTTGCAACTCATCACTCACAAGGAGGTATAACCTGGTAAAAGAGAGAGAGAGGAGACATATTACTTCTATTTCGATATTGGTGGAAACAATAAAATGGAAACATGGTGACCTGAGAATTGGTATCCAAAAAAGCAGATATTTTTCCACCTCCAATTTAGACTTCAATTGTAGGACACTGGCCAACATATTGTTGGCCCCAATTTTCCCGACTTCTCTTATACACTTGGATATTCGAGATCTTACATTTATATTATCTCAGCAATAGAGTCTTGAAATGGTTGCTTGGAATTATGAATAATGTTGATGCCCCAGGTACTTAACAGCACGCCCGGCTTAGCCTGGCCTGCACAGCTACTGCCCATGCAGTATAGTTGCCCTTGCAATATAACTACAGTGACCACCGGTATATGAATCACAACTCAGAGCAGATTTAGCACCAATGTAGGGTCTTCTCTATCTTGCGTGTTTATCTATAGATTGTTATTGGGATTTATGTGTCTATTAATGTTGAGTATATGCATACGTGATAAACTTTATACTCAGAGTCACTGTAGGGGGGTTACATACTGTATGTTGTTTGCATCTATATCTGACAAACTTTGTCATATATCCTCCACTAAGCAAATATTTTAAGCTCAATTGTAGGGCTATAGATGCCACCCCCCCCCCCCCCCCCTCCAAACCTCATGTTATTATTTTACTCCCAAACTTTCTAATCCTCAGCCCAACCGCATCTCACAGCAATAACACACTTTCCAAAGGACTCTTAGCCTATATGTTGTACTGCACTTAATCCCTTGCATCTAGGTACAACAGCAGTACCAGGCCATGCCTCATCATCTGTGATGTTTATGATTATGAGAATATAAGTCATTTATGAGGCTTGGACTTCTTGAACAAAAGACAACAAGCTTGCTCTTGATTTTACTGCAATAGAGCTTAGCGGTGTGTATTTGGCACCTCTGGACTGGCCAAACTGGTCATCAAAACCTACCAACATTTCTTATTTCCCAGACCACCTAGCTGGTGCACAGATGTAATCATTACTGACTGTCACATTTCCCAGTTCACCTAGCTGGTGCACAGCTGTAGTCATTACTAACGGTCACATTTCCCAGACCACCTAGCTGGTGCACAGGTGCAGTCATTAGTAACTGCCATACAGTATTTCCCAGACCACATAGCTGGTGCACAGGTGCATACCTGATCGCTGCTCTGCGAGCCGAGGAATCAGGTAAAAACCGCCCCACCAAGATCTTCCCCCTCCCCTGTGCATGGCTGTGAATGCATTTGCAGCTCTGCAAACAGCAGAAAAATCACAATCCATCACCATTGAATCCCCCCCCATTACTCAGTGCTGCGATGGCTGTGCAAAGAAGCAGGCCACTTCTGACGTCAGCATACCTACATCTCAACGGCAGGGCAACGCCCGCATTTATTGGGGCACTCCCAGAAAACACGGCCATCGCTGGCTTCCTTCGCAGGGGGACCCCTTGCATGTGCACCGCATGCATGTGCACTGCGTACTGTGCACATGTGCGGTTGTTTTATAATAATCGCTCGGCTGCAAATTCTCAGCCCAGCGAGCTGGTCTGAATCAGGCTGTAAGTACGACCGATACTATTTTCTAAATGAAATATCTATAGATCCTAATTATCTGCAAGAATGTATAATGAAAAAAAAAAGTTAATATTGGTTTTATAACTCATGTTGTTTTGTAAATACATCAATTCTCCGCAGTCCCTTAATCACTATCCCCTCTCGTTTTGCTCCTTAGGACATTCTGTTGTGAGCTACTAATATCTATTTTTTAAACTTCACTTGATAATCGTTATAATTATATATTTCATACTTTGTTCCGGGGAAAGCTTATATAAATCACATTAGTCATTAAGGCGCGGGTGATTCATAAATAGTAAGAAACGCTTCTTTACAATTGCAGGTTTCATTCCCTCTTGTATACTGTGCACCGATCACACAATGGATTTCGGAATCTCTGCCGCACCGCTCATTGTGTTGGTTCTGACCATCCTTTATTTTCTGAACCGCTTGAACAAAAAAAGTATCTCAAACTTTCCACCAGGACCGAAAGGCTTGCCGCTGATTGGGTACTTACATGCCATGAACTTGGAGAACCCTCATATAACCTATTTAGAGGTAAGAGAATGTCAAATCTGTATAAAGTAATAAGTCATTCTGATCGGCTGAGTCTCCTGCTTGTTCGCACGGGGGACCGATGTTGAAGCTCCGTTCATGAGTATATACTCATATGCGCATTTGCAGGGCTTCTATGTGGGCGTGGTGCTCACACGAGGGGGGGTTGTAGGACAGAGGTGGGCGGGAGCGGTGGCGGTGCTTGGACATGGGAATGCCCAGCGGTTCATGGGTGTCTCCATGCAAACGCTGGACGTTGCCATGCAAATGCGGCTGTGGCCAGTGGCGTAACTACTGTACGGCAGCCCCAGCAGCCGCTTGGGGGAGCAAGCAGCAGCAAGGTCTGTGTGGGCGCCGGCACCCGCTCGACCCACTGACATACTGCTGCCTACCACTGCCCATTGACTGACCACTGGAGGCGAGTCAGCCGCAGAGCGGGTGGGGCCATTGCAGAGATGTCAAATTCCCCCACTGATTCAACTGACTGTACACAGAGCCGGCTGTTGGCTACTGTGTACAGGATGGGGCGTGCTAGGAGGGCCTGGGATGTGTCTGAGCCAAGGGAAGCAGCACGCATTATGCGTGTGACGTCATCACGTCACATGCTGGAGAGTAGCCTGGAGGGGGGGGGGCGCCACAAACTTTTTGGCAGGGGGGAGCAAAATGTATAGTTACGCCACTGGCTGTGGCACAGTGTGCCGGGGTGGGCGGCTGATGTCACATGCCGCCCGCCTCATGTTCCTCCTGTATCCCGCAAATATAAGTCAGTTGTCATCAAATTTCTCCTGCTGCTCCACATGCGAGGGGGTGTGTTTTCATAACACATCCCCTTGCATGGTTGTGAAGGGATATGGCACCGGCGGGGGCATCTTTTTTACAGCATTTCTTCACAGCTTGTCGAGTTAACCAGAATCAGGCCCGATGTGTGTTTGTGTGTGTGTCTTTTATGCACAGCCCAGTTTTGTACCTAGACACACCAAATATGGCTCCGAATTCGTTCCGATCCAGGATGTTTGGGATTTGCGCATGCTTGGGCGAAGGGCTTGAGCTAGTTTCACACTCACGTATCCATTAGCTTCGGGAAGGAAAGGCAGGGGGCCCAGCATTTTATTGGCGTCCCCATAAAAACGCCTAGCGTAATGCCTACTCGGGTTGGGCGGCAGTGCCCTCCCCAAATTCGTATTAGCGAACACATCCCCTCACATGTTAGAGAGAGGATTCGAGTGGCAGCGCCGGCAGGCATTCGGACGATGTTTGGATGTTCGCTAGGCTACGAACATACAAACAGATCTGAATAAGGGCTATTGTCACATACAAATCCCTTGCAGTATACCCTGTAGAAGCCTATATGTTTCTTTCGGCTTTCTTCCAGAGAGGGATTAAAACGGATAAACCCCCCCAGCTGCTGTGTCCATCTGCACTGGCATTACCCTCTGCACCGAAGCGTGGAATCGCTGGGCTTAGCCTACACATACTGCATGCGAAAAGAACGTAGGATGTAAATACAGAGCCAAGACGGGTCATCACTAGCTGAAGAAAATGCGGTTTTGAGTGATAGTTATTATTTTTTAATTGTTGTGTTTAAGCTTGCAAAGAAATATGGCTCGGTGTTCAGCGTTCCAATGGGCATGAAGAGGACGGTGGTCTTAGCGGGATATGAGACGGTGAAAGATGCTCTCGTCAATCATGCTGAGGAGTTTGGAGAGAGGGCAAGAATTGAAATTTTCAAGTCCATGGACAAGGGAATGGGTGAGTCAGTAAGAAGAAGTAATTAATAATTTTCATATTTTTTTGTGTATGAGCAAAAAATATTTGTCACGCTCAATTAAAAAATATTAATATATGAGTAGACCCCTGTTTTTTGGTTGTGGTTTTGCTTCTAAATCATTGCTGTGTTTTGGCCTCTGGCCAAGACACCCTCCAGTGTTTTAGTCTTGGTCTAGATTTTTTATGATTTCTTATGGTCTACCCCAGGACTGGCCAACCCAGTCCTCGAGATCTACAAATGGTCTACGTTTTCCAAATCACCTAGTTGGTGCACAGCTGTAGTCATTACTAACTGTCACATTTTCAAACCTGCTGCATTATTCCTACCTACTATAGATCCACAAGCTGCCTGAGACACATGAACTGTTGGTAGATCTTGAGGTCAGGTTTGGCCATCCCTGGTACAGATGTCACAGATAGAATCAAGCAACTTTGTTAAGAACAACGTTCGACTGTCCATAACTAAGAAACACTGAACCTTTTGACCATTTCAGGACTCAGCTTCTCCCACGGTGATAACTGGAAAGTAATGAGAAGATTCACAATCAAGACATTACGTGATTATGGGATGGGGAAAAGTACAATTGAAGATAAGATCGTAGAAGAATGTGGTCACCTCATTCAATATGTTTCATCTTTTAAAGGTATAGTGTGAGCTTCATAGAACTTCATCACCATTGGGCTAGGTTATGATAGACATTCAGCACATCCATAGGACTGATACACTGTCCTGTGGGGCATATTTGTCTTCATAATGGCTTATATAAGCTAATGGGGGAGATGTATCAAAGCTTGCAGAGAGTTATTTTAGAGACTGCATTTTGAAAATGACAGATAGAAGCTGATTGGTTGGTGCTACAACGCTCCACACTATCTCTCATCAACCTTTGATACATCCCCCGCTTGGTTGGTTTTTTATACATGATTTGGTTCATTCTTATTTTTCTTTTTTAATAATGTTTTATTTAGGACAGCGAATTGATGACCCAATGATCTTGAACGCCGGTGTGGGCAATATAATTGTGTCAATATTATTTGGACAACGAATGGAATATGATGACCCAACATTTAGGAAGCTAATTGGCTTGACAGATGAAAATAACAAATATTTGGGGAGTCCAATGGTTTCGGTAAGAACTCACGTCTTAGTAAATTCCCCCCAATGTGTATGTGTAATAACCACCCACACATAACCATAGCCACCAATGACGGCTGCCATAAGATCAGGTGAATTCCACCATTATAGTAGAGAATAAACAACGTCAAGTGGAGTGAGACTAATACACAAGCAGGGGCGGTTTGGTAACAGTTCATCATGTCGACAAATCATCTGTGTAGACACAATGCATGTCAACACGGTCAATGTCAACATGTATCAGTTTGACCATGTGGACATTCCCACGGCTGTTGACATCACAACTGTCAACTGGTGTATGCTCTTTACAGAATAATTGAGCAACAATGAGTTACTAAATATATCAGTGTCCTGCACACATGTAGATCAAATAAATTATTACTGGTTAAAAGCCTATCAAAGTGAGGGACACCAGGGCTAGATTAGGGGGAGCACTTTATTTTCATCTGGCTTGACAGATTAATCTGTAAGGCCCCATAATGCTCAGCATCATGGAACAATGGGTAGAACATGTCTTACACAAACATAGACATACATACTGAAGAGGTGGAGACATGAAGACCAAGCCAGAGAGTCTTCCCATGGGAGATCTTGCAATGAGCAGGGATGAGGGAAGGAAGTGTGGCTAAAGGCACCCATGCACTTATCTGATTTGGGCCGATTTTGCCTGATCGCGATGGATCGGGCAGAGAAATTGGCCCAAATCGGATGTGTGTGACATCCCCTTCAACCCGATGTGCGGTCCTGATCGTATCGGATCGGAGTTGGGAGGTTTAAATTTATTGAATCTGATCCATCAGTGGCACATTGTGGGTGTGTGGCAGCGATGAAGCCCCCGCTGCCTGCCTCCCCCCCCTCCACCACCACCAGCTGGCCGGACCTCGCTGCCCTCCCCCCGCCAACACAGCAGCTCTCCGGTAGAACTACATGCAATAAATCGCATGCAATTTATTGCATGTAAAAATGGCACATCAAGGTCCAGATCGCATTTGAGCCTCCTGGGGGGCTCTGGGCAAACTGGTCCGACTTGTCCTTAGGACAAATCGGGGACCAGTGTATGGGGGCCTTAAGCCCCCTTGATGCAAATGCTTCCAAAGCTAGTAGATGTAGTTTCACTTACTGCCAACTAGAGATGTGCGGTTCGGATTAGGCTCGGATTTACTCGGATTTCAAATCCGAATCTTATTCGCTATCGGCTTTCACATGTTGTAGATAGCCAATAAAACATTGCTTTGAAATCCGAGCCAAATCCAAACTGCAAATCTCTACTGCCAACAGATGGCAGTGTTTTGGTATATATACAGTATATACAGTATATATGGAGTCAGGGTTACTTTCTTGTTACAGTCCACATAAGCCCTGCTAAAGCAGACCCGTACATATGGACTAAGGGGTACACATATACAGAGTTCTTCAATGCTGAATGCAGTGAGCTATCAGAGTACTGAATATAGCAAAACCAAGCTAAAAACATTGCACTACTTATCCCACATTGCAAGGATCTCCCTACATTGCACTGATCCCCCCACATTGTAATGATCCCCCCATATTGCACTAATCCCGTACATTGCACTGATTCCCCCACATTGCACTGATCTGATACATTTCACTGATCCCCTACAATGCACTGATCCCCTACAGTACACTGATCCCCCATCCTTGTACTGACCCCCCCCATTTAACTGATCCCCTACAATGCATTGATCCCCCCACATTGTACTGATCCCCCACATTGCACTGAACCCCTACATTGCACTGATGCCCCTACATTGTACTGATCCCCCACGCTTCCCTGATCACCTACTGTACAATGCACACATCCCACTACATTGCACTGATCCCCTCTCATTATACTTATACCAATACATTGCACTAATCCCCCCACATTGCACTGATTCCTGCACATTGCACTGATCCCCCTACATTGCACTGATCCCACTACATTGCACTGATCCCCCACCTTGCACGCAACCCCCCCACTTTGCAATGATCCACCATTTTACACATTGCACTAATCCCCTCACATTGCACTGATCTTCCACCTTGCACGCATCCCCCCTCTTTGCACTGATCCCCCATTTTGCACTGATCCCCCAAAATACACTAATCCCCAACCTTGCACACATTCCCCACTTTGTACTGATCCCCCACATTGCACTGATCCCACTACATTGCACTGATCCCCCACCTTGCACGCATCCCCCATCTTGCACGCATCCCCCACCTTTGCAATGATCCCCCATTTTGCTCTCATCCCCCAAATTGCAATGATCCTCATACATTGCACTAATCCCCTCACATTGCACTGATCTTCCACCTTGCACGCATCCCCCCCACTTTGCACTGATCCCCCATTTTGCACTGATCCCCCAAAATACACTAATCACCAACCTTGCACACATCATCCCCCACTTTGTACTGATCCCCCACATTGCACACATCCCCCACATTGCACTGATCCCCCACTTTGCATGCATCCCTACACTGATTCTATTGTCTGTATGTGGAAATGGAAATCCACAAGGGTAGTCTAACACCTCTGTATTCTGTAACATGATAAATCATTATCTTTGTCTGTGCTCTGTTTTTACAGATCTTTAATATATTTCCATTCCTGGGATTTCTCCCCGGGACTCACAAAATTGTTACAAAGAATACGGATAAGCTTGTGGAATACGCAACAGAGACCTTTACGGAGCGAATGAAAGACCTGGATGAGCACGGACAGAGGGGTTACATCGATGCTTTCCTCATAAAACAGAAAGAGGTACGCCAACAAACAGGGCTTCTATTGTGCACCAGCTGTTCTATTCTATAAAGAGAAATCAGGGTGTTTATGGGGTACATTTACTAAGATGGGAGTTGTATTTCCCATGGGTTGTTGCTATGGGCAAATCTACTTCCTATTTAGTTCTAGAAGATAATAGATAGTATCTGATTGGTTGCCCATAGCAACATCCCATGTAAAATAGAACTTAGTAAATTCTCCCCTACAGTATATGTATGTGTAATAACCACCCACATACTAGATCACCCCCACATAACCATATCCACCAATGACGGCTGCCATAAGAACAGGTGAATTCCACAATTATAGTAGAGAATAAACAACTGCAAGTGGAGTGAGACTAATACACAAGCGGGGCGGTTTGGTAACAGTTCATCATGTCGACAAATCATCTGTGTAGACACAATGCATGTCAACACGGTCAATGTCAACATGTTCAACATGCATCAGTTTGACCATGTGGACATTCCAATGGCTGTTGACATCACAACTGTCAACAGGTGTATGCTCTTTACAGAATAATTGAGCAACAATGAGTTACTAAATATATCAGTCTCCTGCACACATGTAGATCAAATAAATTATTACTGGTTAAAAGCCTGTCAAAGTGAGGGACACCAGGCCCAGATTAGGGGGAGCACTATATAGAGGAGGTGGGTGTCTTCTATATAGGGGGAACTACATGGAGGGGTATGCCAAACCTCCATACAGGAGAAACAAAATGCTCTTCTCCTGGACTGCCTTGCCAGTGGCAGTGGGACTGCACCATACTCCAAAGTTCAAATATACCTGCCAGTGAGTAGTGGTCTGTGGTGTTTGGGGTGACAGTCGGTGTTGTTCCCCTATCTGAATTTTGGACTGTGGTGCAGCCTAGCATCTGCAACTGCCACTGGTATGCAAGTCCAGGAACAGAGCATCTGGTCCCTTCTGGAATGGGTCATGTTGGGAGTTATGGTAGGGGTGCAGTTTCTATTGGGATTGGGGGTGCAGGGTATATAGGGCAGTATATGGCGGGGGTTGCAGTGCACATGGGGTGTGTGTGTGCCTGAATGGATCTTGGTTGGGTGCCCTGCAGTGGCCAGTCGAGAGTTGAGGAGCAAAGTTAGCCCTTTATATATAGATACGGTGCTGAGAACTCACCCTGTACTGTGACTGTAATCTGCAGGATGCAGAGAACCCCAAGACTTACTTCCACGATGACAATCTAACAAGAGTGGTACGAAACCTGCTCTCTGCTGGAACTGAGACAACTACTAATACCCTGAACTGGGCTCTTCTGCTGATGGCAAAACATCCAGATATCCAAGGTACAGTACGACCATTCTTATTTACTATTGACACAAATCATCACCCGTCTATGTAATGTCGGCATCTGAGCACATCTTATGATGTTTTTCTAATGAAATATTTTGCCTCCAAGTTAGCCAACAGCAGTTTTAGCAATAGCCCCCGCAGATCTCCAGCACCTTCAAGCCCTCACAGTGTATGCTGGGACTATTGATGTGCCACTGATCCCAGACACACCTAAATGAGTTATCTAAACCTTTGTAAGCCAGCTGTCACTCCTAACACCACACTCATATGTGTCCATTGTAAGCCTTCCCCATCCCTACACAACATCTTATCCCTCTTTGGATCTCTATTTTTTTCTTTTTGATGACTCCTTCTTTGACAGTCGGAGACCAGAACTCATTCTAACTTTCTTGGAATGCACCAAACAGATCAGGCATAAACCTTAGTATACACTCAGTATAAACTCAGGAGCATTCTAAACAGATCAGGCATAAACCTTGAGTGTACACTCTGGAGCATTCCAAACAGATCAAGCATAAACCTTGAGTGTACACTCGGAAGTATACCAAACAGTTCAAGCATAGACCTTGAGTACCTCTCATAATTTCCTTGATTAGTTTAGCATTAGTCATTTTTAAACAACCAGGTCCTGCAAACACTCTCACCTTGCCTCAGAAGGTGCCACCTCTCAGTGAGCTTTGGATGGCTACAGTATTTCAAATATGCCTCTCTATATTTTATTCTATTCAGAAAAAGTTCAAGAAGAGATCTCCCGAGTTGTTGGATCTGCACAACCATTGTACAGCCACCGGGGGCAGATGCCTTATACCAATGCGGTTGTACATGAGGTCCAGAGGTATTCGGACATTGTGCCTATTAGTGTCGCCCACGAGACATCTAGAGATGTGACTTTTAAAGGATACTTTATACCAAAAGTGAGTATTCTGTATGCTCTGTAAATGTGACATTTGCATCATCTGCAAATCTAATATTCATATATCCAATAGATTTTATTTTTGTAAGGCTCACTCTGTCCTTGTTAAATGATTATTTTGTAATTATTAATTTGAGGATGTGTTTCATTTTGGATAGATTTTTTTTTATTTAAAATATGATATAAAATTTCAGTTTAATTGTTAGTTGAATAATCCATTCAAATAATGTACTGAAGGGAACATTTGAATATATAGGGAGAGTTGTTCTAAGCTTTGGAGAGTACCGACCAATCAGCTGATTGGCTGGTAGGTTATCTCTTTCCTCTCTATCACTCTCCCTAAGGCTCAATACATCTTAGTAATAGGAATTAAAAATACAGCTTTTTTTAAAGAAAAAAAATTATCCTTAGGTTTAAAATCTAAGACGAAAACACACCCCAAAAATCAGAAATACAATAAATAATCTAAAAGAACAAAAACTATAACTTATCAAATATAATTTAATCATTTTTAACACCCTTTATCTAGATAGATTAATAACTAAATGAACTAAATATATTATACTAGTTAAAAGCCCATCAAAATGATGGCTTCTGCAATGTACTTTCACTTTGAGCTGTGACAGTTTTTACTTTCACTTTGAGCGGTGACATTTTTTATCCCACAAACTCGTCACCCCACAAATTCTCCACGTCACCTCCAAGCTAATTACGCCCTTAATCCGGCCCTGGGTCTGGTACACTGGTGCCAACTGTACCCAGGGCCGGTGTGAGGTTTCTTGGCACCCTAGGTAGAACTTCAGCTTACTTGCTTCCATCACCACCCACAGACCAATACCGACTTCCCAGAAGCTCAGGTGAACGTGTGGCATCTTAGAAGTTCAACACTTGACGTTTGCATTAAGTTTAACAAGGAGGTCATCCTCAGGGGTGTTAGACTCATGGGTGCCCCCAGGTTGCGAAGCCCCTAGCCAGCTGCCTAATGGTAAAGCCAACCCTGACTGTACCCTTCTGATAGTGGTCCAGTATGGACAAATATCAGGCTAACCGTAACCCCATAGCTGTTTTTTATTTACTCTATGAGGGCTTGGACATGTAGGCTCACATTTTCTGCAAAGACTTTGTTCTTGCTTCAGTTTTACGTCATTATACATGGTTGTTTGTCATTCCAGGGAACCTGTATCGTCCCACTACTGTCATCTGTTCTAAGAGACAAGACGCAATTTGAGAAACCCGATGAGTTTTACCCAAATCATTTTCTTGATGCCAAAGGGAATTTTCTAAAGAAAGACGCCTTTATGCCGTTCTCAGCAGGTGTGTAATGTATTTCTGGTCTCTCTGATGTACTATATTACTATAATAATGACTGCACAGAACTGTATGTTGTTTCTCCTGCTGTCAGGGCCAGATTACCAGATTAATAGTACTGATGTGTTATATGTAGGCCTTGGCATGGTATAGGACAGTTATATTACCAGGGGTGGCTCCAGAGGAGGGGCTGCAGCAAAGTTCAACATTCAAATAGGGAAGCCATACGCACTGCCACAAACTGCCATTCCAAACTGACTCACTGGCAGTTGGTGCTTCTCCCCTATTTGAATTTTGAAGTATGCTGCAGCCACACCTGTGGAGTCACCACTGTATATTACTGCACAAATTAGCAAAAAAAAAAAAAACAACATTCCAATTGCAGCACACTCTATGGTAACAAAACAAACAAACAAACAGAGTGGTAGATGTATGAAGCAGTGATAATGGAGAAGTGATAAATTGCCTGGTACTTTGGGGTAGATGTATGAAGCAGTGATAAGGGAGGAGAAGTGCTAAAGTGCCTGGTACTTTATCACCAGCCAATCAGCTCCTGACTGTTAAGTTACAGGCTGGGTTTAAAAAGGTACAGTTAGGTGCTGATTGGCTGGTGACAAAGTATCAGGCACTTTATCACTTCTCCTCCCTTATCACTGCTTCCCACATCTACCCCAGAGTCACAAGCTCACATAAACACGGTATAAAGAATGGATGGCCACATTTACAGTAAAGGTTGTCCCAACCCAGGGATATCAATTAAATGACAACTTGGGTGGCTTGCTGGTGTCCAAGCATAAATTGGGAAAAGGGGGTGTGGTTTTGCCTCCCAGACCCGCACTCCAGGGGTCTGGGAGAAGCTGTGATGCCCCCGCGGAGACTGTGCTGTTTGCGGTGCCGGTTCCCAAAAAAAAGTGACAGGAACCAGGCATTTCAACACTAAACTGCCGTAAAGGTGACTGGCGGTCTAGTTTAATAATCCAAAACATAAAAAATTAACACACCATGGCCCTTATTCAGATCTGATTGTAGTAAAAATTTGTTCTCACAATGGGCAAAACCATGTGCACTGCAGGTGGGGCAGATGTAAACATGTGCAGAGAGAGTTAGATTTGTGTGAGTTATTTTGTTTCTGTGCACGGTAAATACTGGCTGGATTATTTTTACACTGCAATTTAGATTTTAGTTTCAACACACCCCACCCAAATTTAAATTTCTCTGCATCTGACCCACCTGCAGTGCACTTGGTTTTGTCCATTTTGAGATCAACTTTGTACTGCGATCAGATCTGAATAAGGGCCTATAACAATAAACCTGGTTTTATCTCTATCTCAGCACAATTATCTGAAAAATTGACCATGTAACAAATAATACCAATTAGTATGCTCAGATCAGATCAGATCAGATCAGATGCTGTATTAATTTTTCTATATGTAACAATTGAATATATTTTTGAAAAACGAATGCCTAGCACAGATTTCTGGGAGGGATTTCATAACTAAGTAACTAACGAATTTGTTTTGTAATTCAGTTTAAAAGAATACAACATATTATAGATGCAGAAGTGTATTCTGTAATAGGTATAATAAATATATTTTTCTATTGTGTTTTAGGCCGCAGGGCGTGCGCCGGAGAAACTCTCGCCAGAATGGAGCTTTTCATGTTCTTCACAAGCCTATTACAGAAATTCACATTCCGTTCACCTCCCGGCATTAGTGGTGTTGATATGACACCTGGAATGGGGTATATAACTACCCCGAAAAAACTTATGATATGCGCTGATGCGCGCTATTAAATTAAGGGTTCGAGTACCTTAAGCGAAATTTAAAGAGATACTAAACATAGAGTTAAATATTATATAATCTCACTATGTCCACAATCAGAGATTTTAAGAAGATATTTCATTAATATAATATTTAATTAATATAAAGGACTCTCGGGATGAATATTGAATGAATATTCATTTATAAACGCTGATGGGTACCTGATTAGGTTATATACCCACTTGTATTGGAGGAAGAGTGAGGTTTGTGAGAATTGTGTGTGAGGATGTTTATTATTAAATAATTAATAAGTAATATTTATTTAAATATTGGATGCCATAGGAGTCACCACCCAAGTGAATATATATATAAATATATAAATAAATATATCTATATCTATACTGCATTAGAGGAGATGCTACCATTAAGAAAGCCAACTGTTTGGCATCGGGAAGAGAATCTTCCTGCAGTTGCTTCCTGCCCCCCTCCCCTCCCTCCCCCCCGGTACCGGCTGTGATGCAGATCACTGGTGATTTGTCAGACCGGCAGCACCTCCCACCCCGCACCTGCAGACATTAGCAGCCACTGGGGAAATGTTATGAAGCAGCCCATCATCTTACCTCTTGACCACCTGGAGGCTACAGAAAGATGTAGGAGCTGAGAAAATGTTAAGTTGTGATGGTTGCAATGTTCGGACCATCGATGTTGTACCTATGTTTCAAAAATATATGTATCTTTTAATTTTTCTTAAAAGAAAGTGACCAATTTCAACCAAATCCCAACCAAATTCAATCATAAAGAAAAACCTGCCAATTTAACAGCGGTTTTTGGAAAAAAAAAAAAACATTTTAGCCAGTAAAGTGGTTAAAGATTAATTTACCCGCATGGGATGATTTCTTTGTAATTGTGATAATCTGTTTGTATTGATAATTTGACCTTTTATCAACAAACTACATTTGGCATAAATACAAGAAACTAACAAATGTAGCCGATGTAGCGAGAGGTTATATTTATCTGCGCCATCGTGACTGTAGCGGAATACAACAGAAAACCTGTATTGTCATTTTCTGCAACAACAACAAAAAAATAAAAATGAAAAACTTTGAATCAGTTTTATTGAATGATAGGAGTATTTATTTAATTTATTTTAATCCTACTTTTAAATGATCATGTTTAATGGAAATGTGTCACTTATGTAAGGAAATACTTTCAAATCATTCTGTAAATACTACCAAAGTTATAACAGGGACACATTAGCTTTGTCGAATGGTTTTTATCTGCTGCCAAATTCTATGTTTCTACTATTTAACAGGAAAAAATGGGGAACATCTGGGGAAGCATGACTTTTGGTTAAGATATCTGCAAATTTATGCAAATAGAGGTCAATCTTTGGGCCTGATTAATTGTATTCACCTTGGGCACCGAAGGTGCGGCTGTGCAAATTTCCATGTGCATATTGGCGCATGTGCATGGCCGCTGTATGACCGCCTTTGGCGACTCTCACTAGTTGAGACATTCGAGTAGGGGAGGGACAGGACGGGACGGGACGGGGGGGGGGGGGTGCGGGAGGGGCCATTTTATGGGCATCCTTATGAAGATGCTGGGCATTCCCCTGGGAACAAAGGTGGGCCGATGTGTGCTCGGGGCTGGCGGCACATGACATTAGGGCCCGCCCCATCGTTGGCGGATTGGGAGCGAAATCATTCGATCGTCAGCAATCATCGAATTAATTCTTTCCCCTTCAGCCGCCTGTGAGGGAATTGTTTTTGTAAATCCACTCGCATGCTACCAAGGAGATTCGGCGGCAGAAAGGTCGGGCAATTGGCCTGGTGGCAGGCAGTGTTTTGCTGCTCGTTAAGCAGCAAACGGCCGCTGCTTAAAGAGCGGAACTGAATTAGGCCCTTTTAAATGTTAGGACACATTATTATTGCATAGTTGCCTACCTTTTAGACTTCCTCTCCGGGAGAAGCACATGGTGGGGGATGCAGGGGGGAGTCTGATGTAGTAAAGCCCCGCCCCATTCCACGGAACGCCATGATTTGTGGGTCTGCAAAGAGGGGCGGGGCTTAAATGAAGTGAAATGCTGCGATTTACATCATTTTAGCCCCGCCCCTCCCCCGTAATGCACAAATTTCTGCATTTGTAGTTGCGGGGAAGGGGAGGGGGGGGGGGGGGCTGGGCTCCAAGAAAACTGCGGGAGCCTTGCCCACCATCCCGGGAGGCCGGGAGGGGGACCCAATTTTCGGGAGACTCCCGGCCATTCCAGGAGGGTAGGGAAGCCTGTATTATTGGCTGATTCTATTCATGAGACTCAGTTACAACATACAGTAGGTGATTAATGTCTAATTGGGACATGTGGCCAAAGAAATGCTCACTAGAGATTAGGTATGCCAATCCTGGAGCATTTTTTCAATCCCAGGTTCTGGGATTGAAAAATGCTCAATCCTGGGTTTCTCGGGGTCCCGGGATTGGCAGCCCTAAAAAAAAAAAAACATGCCTGTCCACCCCACAGGTTTACTTACATGGGTGGGGGCGGCATGGGGGTGCTTGGTGTCATCCCACAGATTTACTTCCATGGGCAGGGGCAGCGGGCGGGTCAGAGAGTTGCGCTGTGGTGGTGCCTGGTACCGCCCCGCAGATGTATTTCCATGGGCAGGTGGGCAGCGGCTGGAAGCAGGGCAGAGAGCAGAGCTGCAGGGGTTCCTCCGAGCAGGTAGCGGCAGCTGGGCAGGACTCGGAGGGGAGTGGTCAACTGTGACAGGATGCTGCTGCCTGCGCAGCATGACGGTCAGAGGTCTCGCTGCTCAGGCCGCATGCCAGGGTCGGGAAAGCCGGGCAGCTTCTGAGCAGGTTAGAAATCCCGGGATTGTATACTCCAGTGCCGGGATTGAAATCCCAGACATTTTGGGGCCAAATCCCGGAATCACACCGATCCTGGGATTGGCCACCCTACTATAGAACACCATGCCAAGAATACAAATATGCCTACACCAGAGATGGCCAATCTTGGGACCCGGGACTGACCTTTAGTCCGGACACCCCCTCCGCACCCGCACCACCCCACACACCATTACTTACCTTGCTGCGGCATTGCCCTTGTTCATGCACTGCACAGTTCAGCCTGCAGAATGCCGAGCCTCTCTGTCTGTGTCCTAAGCTTGGCGCTCTGCAGGCTACACTGTGTATTGTGCATGCCTGGCTGGGCTGCTGCCGGGTGAGGGAGTCGGTGTGAGGCCACAGGGGTGGGGGTGGGGGTCATTGTGCGGCTGGGGCCCAGGACAGCTGTACCCACAGCATCCCCCAATCGGCGGCCCTGATGGGAACACCCATGAAACCCTGGGCTTTCCCATATGGTAATGGGGCTGCCCGGCGCCCCCCACCCTTCTCCGCCCCCCGCTCGCCGTATAGGGTGCGAATGCAGACTAGCGGCGATTGGATCTGAATTAGGTCCCTACACCACTTTCAAACAGCGGCAGCCAAATAACCCGGTAATTAGCAGCAATTACCCAGCTTTTGAAACGCTGGGTTATTCGGCCGCCGCTGTCTGACCCCCCCCCCCCTTCCCACATGGGGGGGGGCAAATCTCTGTGTCTTAAATTTAGACCCGGAGATTTGCTCTATTACACAGGTTGATCCTGATCTTAAACTCTAGATCCCAACCCTGGTCTTTTGCAGGGACGGAGACCCGGAGTTTAAGATCCGGATCAACTCTTTCGCATAAAAAGGACCCGTGTATTTAAAAGAATATCCAGGTGGAACTGATTCACCCGGGAATTTAATTTTCTGTGTGAAAGGGGTATAATTAACCAGTATGATACCAGCCTGTACATTTCAGCTCACTGCTGGTCTAAGCAGGGAACTGAAAAATACTAATAAAACAACTTACTAACTAGTGTGATTCCAGCCTGACGGTGCATTGCGGTTTACTGCCAGACCAGGTACAAACTGCAAAAACACAGAGAAATCAACACACTAATTGGTCAATGTGATTCCAGCTTGATCATGTATTAATAAATACATTAACATCAATAGGATGGGGGCGTGGCTTGGACGAGCTAGGTGCAGGCAGCATTTTCTTGAAGCTCCTGAACTCCATCCTGTATAACATCCTTATTTGCCCTAACTGACGGCTCTGAAACCAGTATTAACGAGAGACTACCTACCTGACCGCCTGGTGCCCCTGCTAGAACATATACGTGGTCCCTGTCTGCAGTTCCAGGTGACACGTCTGCTGCGGCCTATCAATACTCCGGCTCCCGGACACTTCGTCGCTTGCGGTCAGCGGCTCTACACGGAACGCAACACCCTGCTCCCGGATGGTGTAGTGGACTAGGGGGACTTGCGCTGGTGTCCTCTCCGGAGTTTTTTGGCGGGGAAAGCGGCTAGCGGTCTTCACTGAGACTTGCTGCCGCTGTCCGCACGGAGAGAGCTGGCGCCATCTTGCCTGGCTCGCGGGACCATCGTGCGGCGCAGAGGTAAGGAGACTGCAATAATCTCTGCTGCTGCCGGCTGCTACAGAAGCGACCTCATATCCCTACTTTGCCCTACAGCACCTATACTTACTTGGCACGCAGACGCTAGTTCTCCTGTTTAGAAACTCGCTTCCTGCGATTGCACTACCAGTCTACTTTTCTACTATTGACTCTGTGACACTTATTAGACGACTACTGATTTGGACAAACATGGACTCCTCTTTACAACAGATCCTGTGTGAGATCCATGCCACATCTGCTAGATTATGCAGGCAATTGGATGATTTGCGGGGAGGTGGTTCATCCTTCCTATGCCCCCTTGAAAATCGAGATATAGTTGCTGTGGGAGATATCCCTACATGCACAAATCCTCAGGCACCTCCTGCTACACTCCTGAATTATACAAACCTGCATGAAGCCTGGGAGGGAGACCCACCCTTTCTTTTCAACTCCAGAGGATGCTATACAACAAATGCGTGGGTTGCCTATATGTCTAAAGTTCCTTTGATTTATCCTGATACAGGTCTGATTTCTTCAATGGACTCATACTTTCTTGCTGACCTACACAAATGTATGGATGTTTGGTATACTGCCCCTGTAGGCATCAATGATGTTACAGTTTGTCCCCAGTTGCCTGTTATGTTACTGAAGACTACGTCTGCCTCCTATATTTGCCATTACATGCTCTCTGGATATCACTCCAGTTTTCAACGTGGGACTACTCCAACCTACAGGAATCTAATTTTGCTCCATAATGGGTCTGAGAACTGGCCAGACTAGCGCTATACTCACGTCAAAACGCTGTTTCTGCTCATATAACTTTTAATACCTCTACTTTTCATACTGCTTGTTCACAAATCCTGTTTTGGGTTCTAGAATGGATCTATGTTGAATACACCACTGTGCTCTATTAATATGAAAATCATCTTTTCCTCTCCTCTACTGTGTTCAATGAAACTGACCGTCTTATCAATATGTGAGGTTGGGGTAGGCTGGTCCTAACCTAGCTCAAATATCCTGTTATTTTCCCTTTCTTATTTTGTGGCCCCTGCTATTATCCGGTCAATCTCCTTTATGGGGGGGGGGGGGGGAGGTGGGGGGGGACTGGTTTAGATAGTTAGAATAGTCAGTGGGGGGGTTACTGTTAAGGGATCCAGGTACGCCTAGTTGGGGATGGGTTGTACAGGGTGGGGGGTTATAGGGGAGGTTTGTTTTGGGCCTTTGGGTGGGTTTTTTTTTTTTTTTCTATTTCCTACACCTCTTGTTTGGCCAGACACCTAATCTTGAAATGGTAACTTGTCCCAATATAGTGCATTCTTCTTTCACTGGAAATTATGCCAATACACCTGATTCCCCTACCAATCTACTTTCCTTGTTATGTCCACACAGAATACCCTTGATATGCTGTTGTCTCTGCACACTATTTTCCTATTAATGTTAACCTGCCTATATCCTGCTGTATAAGTACCTGTGAATTTGTTTCAATGTACGTGGAACTTGATGTCTGTGCCTATTATACCCTACGTCTGTTTTGGGAATTTTTGTGTACCTTAAAATCACAATAAAAATTACTGAATTTAGAAAAAAAAACATCAATAGGATGGAAACATTATCAACCTTTCATTCCAAACCCAATAAAGGGAATAATAAACCAATTAAAGAAAATATAGGAAACATAACAATATTAAGTCCATTGTACTGTATATCCTCTAAAGCTGAAATCATAAACACACAAAGGGGGAAATTTACTAAGATGTGTATTTTACTTCACATGTGATGTTGCTAGGGGCAACCAATCAGATCCTGTCTACTATCTTCTAGAGGGTCCTAAATAAATAAGAAGTAGATTCTGATTGGTTGCCCAACGCCAAAGTGACACACAGTATAATATTCTCTTTCCGCATATAAATCTATTATGAAGATGGATGTGGAACATAATTATAACTTTGTTTCATTTCTCATGTACTGTATTATACAGTATAGCTTCTCTTCTGGACTTGTAACTTGGTGGGACTGCTATGCTATTACTGGTGCCTGTCCTTGTGTTTCCCTCCTATGCAGTGGCGTACCTATTGCGCCGCAGCCCCCACGGTTGCAGGGAGGTGCTTAGCAAGTGAGGGCGCGGGGGGGATCACTCATGAAGGATTACTGCCACTGGTGCTCTCTGCGATCCAAACAAACATCCATGTTACAAATCAGCGTCACTCAAGGGTCTTTGTGATTCTTATATTGATTAAAACATCAATACAGATTACCAGCGTTTTGAGACCCAGCGTCACTTTTTTAGTGCCTCTACATGTTTTGGTACTTGTTTCCTAGCACGGCGCCCATCGCATCGCATACCATGAGGCATACAATGGTATGCGATGCGATGCAATGGGATGCGACGCGATGGCCCCCTTTCGCAGATACAGATGGCGGGTGGCGGGGGATAGCGGCTGGCGTCGCCATCGCCATCCCCTGCAAAGACTAGCCCCGCTCCATCTGTATGCTGCTCTATCACATGACCAGACTATAACAGGAATATAGTTTGTGTTGATATGTAAAGTTGCCCACACACCGATAAATATCAGAGCCAATCCGATATCTATCCAATTTACTTTGAAATCCATATCATGGCAACACACAGAATTATTGAGTAAATGATCAGAGGTTCAGTGTGGCCATTATCAGGGGTGTATAGAGATCTCCTGATAATCGCAAGATCTCGCGCATGCCCAGTACAGCCGGCCGGGTTGGGGGGAGTGTTTCTTTTTTTAAAAGGCGCATGGGCAGTAGCGCAGTTATATGAGAAAAAAAAGGTAGCGCTTATCTCCCATTGGGGTTATAATGGTAAATGTCATTACCAACAAGCAGCATAATATATTTAGATGATATGTGTGCCCACTTCTCCACGTTATTGCAGGAGAAACGGGACCCAATAATTACAAAACGTCATATACATATTAATACATCTACCCCAATATGTGGCAAATGTCTCTAAAATAAACTTCTTATTGTGATGCAACTTTTTAATACAGTAGTAAAGGCCCCCATATACTACGCAATTTGGGCCCGATTTCACCAGATTCTGGGAGCGGGGATTGGAGAGCAGAGTCCGGGGAGCTGCAGGAGAGGTAGTGTTAGCAGGGTCCAGGTCCGTGGCGGTGAGCTGGGACCGGAGAGAAGAGTCCGGGGGGAGCTACAGGAGAGGTAACGGTAGTGGCACTGTCCGGGTCCATGGCGGGGAGCAACGACCAGAGAGCCCAGGGTAGCGGCGAGCGGCGGGAGCATAGAAAAAAATCCTATTAAAAAAACCTGTACGGCTGCGGATTGGCTGAGCTCTCAGCCAATCAGTGGCCGCCCAGTCTTTTGGATTGGATTTTTTCTATACTCCCGCAACTCGCCGCTACACCGGACCCTGCGGCAAGTGGGAGAATAGAAAAAATCTTATTCAAAAGACTGATTGGCTAATAGCTCAGCCAATCAGCTGCCACCCAGTTTTATTTACAGGATTTTTTCTCTATTCTCTCACCGCTCGCCGGGGGGGACTGGACTCTGCTTTCCGGTCCCCGCCCCCTGCCCCCTACCACGAACCCGGACCCGGATTATACCGCTCCGGATCCCTCTTCTGCAGCTCCCCCTGGACCCTGCTCTCCTGCAGCTCCCTCGGGTTAACATGTGATAAATTGAGACGATTTATCACATGTAAAAAATGGCACATCTTATCAAGCTCTCCCAGGGAGTTGCCGGGAGAGCTCAGGGGAAGTTGGGCTGACATGTCCTTAGGACAAGTCGGCCTAATGTATGGGGCCCTAAGAGTGGCTGAGTCATACCCTGACTCACATGTGATTCTTCTGTGTAAAACCTACAGATGGGTCTTGTCCCATCTTGGCAGGGGATGGCGCTGGCGTCGCCAGCCGCCATCCCCCGCCAGCGCCATGGCGATGGTGAGAAGGAGACGCGCGCGCACGAGAGGCGCGCGCGTCCCCTTCCGACGGGGCTTCCATCCGTTCCCCCGGGTCCCCGCCGGCTTGCCGGCGGTAACCCGGGGTCCCCGCCGCCTGCCCGCATCCCCCCTAACCCCCCCTAACCCTGTCCGTCTCCCTGAGGCGGAGACGGACAGGGTTTCCGTCGCGCTGGCGACGGAGACTGAGACGCGCGTGCGCGTGAGACGCACGCGCGTCTCAGTGCATTCGCTGGCGTGGCTGCTGGCGGGTCGCCAGCGCAGACGCCATGGCGACCCGCCAGCAAGGATGGGACCTGACCCATCTGTATTAAGGTATCTTTAAGTTTTGAGAAAGTTTCTGATCCAGGACTCAAGTGCTGCGTACCATACTTACAGTAGATATGGTGGATATGATCTCATAAAGGTATCTTTTTCTACGCTGGTATGCATCCCCTTCCTCCTTATTTGAATCTCTCTGTAAATTTCCATATACACTGGGCGATGTATGGACAGCGATGATCGCTATCATCGCTGAGGGGAAAGCCGCTCAGTGCATAAACACTGAGAAGCTTTCCCCCTGCCCTGCGATGTCCACCTGGGGGGGCGGGGGGGGGGGGCTTGACGGGCGACGGAAGACTTTGCGCTACGCAGCACTATGCAAAGCCGTCCTCAAAGTCGTTCATCTGGATGAGCGGCTTTCCTGGTGAAGAGGGAGCGCGCAGCAGTGCTCACCGCTCATCGCTGTTTTGAGCGACTTTCAGCTCTAAGTCGCCGAGTCTGTATGGGCCTTTTGTGTGTTCAGCATGGAGGGTAGAATAAAAATTTGCAATGTGTAGTATTATAAAATAAAATAAAAAATGGAAGGTTCTGCTATTTGAGGTATTGTGTGTACCCCAGTCACATCAAACAAGGTGGACACACATGTATAAAGGTATCATTAGGTACTCCAAATACCTGTCTAGGAACAATCACCAGTCTACCAAGAGGAATGCGTACCCCAACTCACACTTTTAATCTTAAAGACATATGTATCAACGTACAGTAGCTTTGTTTTTTTCAAAATGTTTTATAGAATGGCCTACCACACTCATAGGATAACAGATGTGCTTAATCACATCAAGGTATCTTTCTGGATCTTCATGCATAAATTGTAATTTTTGTTCCCGTGTGTTTCCATATACGGTATCAGATAAAACATATTTATTTGTTCACATACTAGGTATTATTTGTTCACATACTGTAGGTAAAAGCAGTTAAAAAATATATAAACAAAAGGGTATTGGAAATAAAATTATAAAAAGTACTAGACGTAAAAAAGACATCCAAGCACAAATATATTGTTCTGGACTATTCAAGTGTTTAAAATACATTTTACCTCATTACAATCCAGCAGAGTCTCCTGTCAATGCGTTTCAGCTCCTTTGAGCGCCTTTTTCAAGACATTTGGTGTCGTCTCTTCCAATATTGGCCACAGGGCCCTAACTAGGATCTGCCGAGTGTGCCACTGCACACAGCATTACAAGGTACTGTAGGGACTGATGATGGCAGCAAGTGTCAGTTATCTGTTTTAATTAATATCACTTGCAGTTTCCCTCCTCTTTGAGGCCCAGCATCTCCTTTAACCACACCTTCTGTCACTAATAACTATACACCATTCATGAACTTGAGAGCTATTTGTTTGTCAGTCATACTGTCCTCTATTACATTTCAAGATGCCGACATACCCGGGATTCAAACCCATCACCTGTGGACTTGAAGACTGAATTAAAAAAGTGCTCTCAAATGAAGTTCACGAATATGGTTTAAATAGGATCCAAATCTATTTTCTTGTTCTGTAAATGTATATGTGTGTGTGTGTATGTATATATATATATATATATATATATATATACCACAAAATTATCTGGTGCGCAAGTCCTTATTCGTTTAAATCACGAACTACAAGTCCCAGAATGGATTTTTGGAAGCATTTTAGGTTCTTGTCTTGAACCGGCAGCTCTCGCAACACCTGGATCCACAGGTTACAACGATTTTCTAAAAAGAGACAAAAGCGGAGTGCTCCATAGTGCAAGTATTGTTTTATTGTTCTTTAAAAAGGTGATCAAACACAAGTGCAGTGTGCAATGAATCACGTACCATGAGCGGCGGTTATAACACACCGCGGATGTAAGCTTGCATGTAGCAACAGGCGGCACGGCTGGTTGGAGAGGTTACACTCCGTCAGAAACGATCAATGCCAGGCCACTGCACTTGTGTTTGATCACCTTTTTAAAGAACAATAAAACAATACTTGCACTATGGAGCGCTCCGCTTTTGTCTCTTTTTAGAAAAAAAAAAAATATATATATATATATATATATCTCAGAATAAGCGGCACTCGGAGACTTCCATATGATTCAAAGGTGTATTAATCCATACAAATGGTGCAGTAACAGGAAACCAATGTTTTGGGGTCCACAGCCCCTGTTATCAAGGTGCAGATAACGGGCTGTGTACCCCCAAAATGTTGGTTTCCTGTTATTGCACCATTTGTATGGATTAATACACCTTTGAATCATATGAAAGTCTCCGAGTGCTGCTTACTGTGAGAGCCATTTACCTATGTTTGTTGAGGGCACCAGAGCAGTTGCCTGACGGCAAGTTGCCTGATGGCAAGAGAGACTGCCGATCCGTTCTACAAGTTTCTACAAGTATATATAGATATATATATATATATATATCCATTGAAGCCCAAAAAAGAGACCTGCACACCACAAGGTAGACTTATTCAAGTGTTGACCTTTTGACTTTCTATCTAGGCATGCTCACATGTAAGGTATCTATTCTTTTCACAATTGTAAAATCCTCTCGGTTTTGGAGGTAACCAATTTGGTCCAGAACCAATTATGTCACACTTTCCTCTAGCCTTAAGAGAACCGATGGCCAGATAATATTTCTTCTTGAAGGAAAAAAACAGCCTCTCAATTTCAATAGGGCAGAATTTTTCTCTATTATTCTTTTGATCTATCAGGCATCCTCTATTTACAATACCTGATTAATTTTAAAATGAATGCTTAATTTAAAACAGAGGGGTGACCTTGTTCCGTGTATGTAATTCAAAAGTCTTTCCACTCGTACAGTTCCACCAAAGTTGAAGGTAATGTACTGTCCCTTGGAAATATTATTCTCTCACTTTGTATGGTGGCAACTCTCATAATTTAAATATTTATTACAGTCCTTTTTTTAATATATGTGGATGCCTGTATACAATTATCTACTATAGGCACTGTAATACAGTATGTAAAAAAAAATCCTTTGTTAATAGAATTCATTAGTGCATTCAAACCAAAATTATTTAAATTTAAGTGATTCACAAAACTTAAAAAAGAAGCCCCATAAAAATCCCAAACAAAAATAAATTATCTATATATGTCTCAAAGAGAACCAGGCTTGTCCCGAGACCACCATCCCATAAGTAGTGGTCCTCAAAATGCTTTAAATAGAGATTGGAGAAACTTGGGCAAACCCTGGTTCCCATCGCAGTACCATGTGTTTGTAAATAGAATTATGAATCAAAAGAAAAATAATTATGCTGCAAAATAAATTGAATGGAAGAAAGTACAAAGCCATGTGATACCACATCTGGATGATACCAAAATCTACCTATTCACCCCAGACTTGTCACAATCTTATTGGTCCATGTCACTGAATGCCTTTCTGCCATGTCATCCCCATCACAGAATTATTTATATTTCCACTGACCACTTATAGTTACCAACCTGATATCTCTATCACTGTTGAGAACTTGACAATTATCCATACCTATCTACTGTAAATACAGTCCACAGCAGCGACGTACTTTATGGTCAGGGTAAGCAGATGAGGCAGAGCCGAAACTGTCTTACTACGGAATGACAGAGTTTTGACTATAAAAATAATAGAATAATAGAAATAAGGTATTTATCACATACATCTACTTCCCCATTTAAAACAATGGGAGCTGGAGAGCGCATCCTCATGCTCCCAACTGCTGTCCATGGAATGAGGTACAGTATGTACAGTTAGCAGGAGCATCCTATAGCTACCCTACAGGAGGCCCTTTGCCAGCTTCCCCATGATCAGGAAATAGTAGCGGTAGCATCAATCATCATTGCGAAGCTCAGCTGGGTCATTGAAGTAATGTATATTGTGTGGGTAGCGGAAGCGTGCATATACATGCCCACGCTACTAAATGCTGTTCCGTGTCATTTAATCTGTGATACGAATCCATCACGGCCAACAATGTAAAGTGTGGTTTTTGAAGGAATTGCACTCTCTTGCTTTAGTATCTCATTGGTGGTTATAGCGGGATGCAGTTAAGATCCCGGCGGTCGGGATCCCGGCGTTCAGAATCCCGACGCCGGAATCCCGACCGCCGAAATGCCGACACATTCTCCCTCCTGGGGTGTCCACGACACCCCTGGAGGGAGAATAAATTAGTGTGCCGAGCGTAGCGGGGCACCGGGCCCGCTGCGTGGCGAGCGCAGCGAGCCCGCAAGGGGGGGCGATCCACGTCCCCCCCTTGTCGGCATTTCGGCTGTCGGGATTCCGGCGTCGGGATTCTGAACGCCGGGATCCCGACCGCCGGGATTCAATACTGAATCCGTTATAGCACCACATGTGACACATGTTTCCAAAAAAAAAACATCTTTTAAATGAAAATCAACTCCACCTAATAACCCACAAAAACAATGCTTAATCATACCTGCTCTATACGCATTCTGTCTGTCAAAGACTTTAGTTAATAGGTGTACAGTCAACAAGTTTGATGCTATATGGTAAATATGCATATGGTCCACATGGTCATAACGTTAACTTGGTCCAATCGTCAACATACTGTATGATTGATGTGATGTTTTTAAAATATGTTCCCTATTTTGGACTTTCTCATACTTTACTATCCACATGGACTTCAATTGTGATTGGTTGAGCTGAGAAGCATTGTGGTAGCAGAGTAAGGCCCCTGGCTCCAGCATGATCAGTAAAGGGAGCCATGTGAATGGACACGGTAAACTAATTGGAGGTCAGTGTTCTGAAACCTACATATTGGCACCAAAAAAATATAAAAAAAACCTCATGTTGACCATGTCAATGTTGACCGTTTACTCGTGTTGATATTGTATCTACAGTAGGTTGACTTCTCCATGTGGACCATTTCTGGTTGACCTAGACACTGTCAATATTTTAACTTCAAACTATTTTATCCGGTGGCACTCAAATTCGGTCCTCAGGACCCAACTCAGGTCACGTTTTCCAGGTCACATGGCAAAGGCGCTGTGTATCACCAACTGCCACATTTTTTAAATCCACAGGTGGCCCGGAGGACATGAATTGTGTGGTCCTGGGGACAGAGATTGAGAATCTGTGCAATAGCATAACCATCAAAGAGTCATGTAATATTGAGACCAACATCCCCTCAAAGAACATCCAAGTAACAAATAGGAACAGACAGAACTACAACATGCGTGAAGCATTCAAGATATCAATGCAGAATTTCAATAAAACAAAAAAGTAGACTAGTTATACCATTTATAAGTTATAACATTTTATAATTTACATTCAATTGTACATTTGTCATTGGATCGTACTCCATAAACGTCACATCACGATCAAAAATACTATGAAGATAAAGTTCCTTACCGTACATGGGCAATGATCAAGATTTCTGTCCCAAGGCTTGGTCCTTGTCCTCCATATCCAGGAGAGGTATGGATTGGATGGATGGTAATGTCAACAGTTATGATGATATTCTTAGCGAATGAAACATAAGATAAAAAAAATGCCAAAGATCTAAAATGAAATACTTGTTTATTGCAATACAGCAAGAAAACCATTCAGCATGAGCACAGTCCCAGAACTGACAGCCAACATATGTCTAAACATAGATTTCCTTCTATCCCAGTGACTGTACAGATTAACTGAACCAACAAATCAGCTCACATGATGCAGACACACATTTAGGGTACATAAGAGCATGACCTTGGCTTGGCACCTGTCTGGGAGAATATGTTCAGTACATTCAGTACAGTACATTCTGTACTACTGTATATGGCACAAACAATGGGATGAACATCTTATCTTATCTGTTCCTAGTACACCAAAGCTTGAGAACATCATCATTCCTTGAAAGGAACATCTTATCTTTGTTTATATGCTAAGGGCTTTAAGCATATTTGGAGTGTTGTGCGGAATGACACGTATTTTATGTAATAGATGTAATTAGAGTCACCCATATTGATTAAAACATGCCTGCTCTATGTTACCTTCAACAACCAGGTTAATTCCACTTCAACGTATTCAACGTATTCACCCCAATATTTGCTCTTTGGAAGGGCTGGAAAAGAGATGGAAAATACATATAAAGCAGTGCCCAGATTCCTTCTGGGTGGACGCAGAAGCTTGCATCCAGGCTATTCACTGCACACTGGGTGGCAGAGGACTGGATCCGGTAGACCACACATTCGGAACTGCTGTCTAGAGTTGAACCATCGAACAATGACCAAAGAGTCCTGGGACATAAACCAGTGAGCATTGAGAAGATGCAATGTCCATGACAGACAGAGTTCCTCAGTATATGCCCATGTACGAGGTCAGAGAGATGATGGTGTTGCTGAAGGCCGTGGGTTATTGACGTTTTTAAACTACTTACATCTTTGCCATACCCATTGTCAATGATTCCAGTTAATGTTTTAGAGTCAGTACAGGATCAGTAGTGTAATATTGCCTTTTTCTTTATCCTAGACCAGGCATGTCCAACGTTGGCCCTCCAGATGTTTGGAAACTACACATCCCAGCATGCTTTGCCACAGTTTTGCTATTAGAGAATGCTAAAACTATTGCAAAGCATGCTGGGATGTGTAGTTTCAAAACATCTGGAGGGCCAACGTTGGACATGCCTGTCCTAGAGGATCATCCAAGGTTAATTTCCCAAGTCTCCTTTTGAAAATCGGGCAACTTAGGAAAGGTCATGTTTTGGTAAGTTCTTGCAATTTTAATGGCTGCCTGAAAATGTAAAAAATATCTGTCAGCTGCATTCTCAGTATATATAATTGAGCCTTTATGCTTTTTCCTTTAGATCCCTCAATAAATTGGTTTATTAATGCATAGTCGCCGAACCATTCGCAGGGATCGGGGCAGGTGCGATGGCCGGGACAGGTGTCACCCATGGAAATGCCCAGGGCGTTCCCATGGCCATCCAGGTAGGCTGATGTGTGCCTGGGTCTGGCGGCTGACACAGGAAGACAGCCGCCCTCCCTGTCTTGTTCCAGCACACGTAGATAAAAGTAAGTTTCCACTGATTTTCGGTTGCGAGCCCATGAGAAAACATTAGATGGTCGGCGACCATTGAGAGATTTGTCCTGCAGTGGCAGCATGTGCGGGGATGCGTCTTCAGTACACATCCTCTTGCATGATTGCAAGGGGACTCTGCAGCCCGGGGGGGGGGGGGGGAACGTTTTTACCCTGCAAGGTAAGTATGGGTGCAGGATGGTTGTGGTTTTTTTCAGACCATACAGATTATTCTCTTCAAAGGTCTCATTTCTAATTTAGTGCAAAAAAGTAAATATTACACAACATTTTACACAGACAATTAGCACAAATAAAAACTTTACCAAATAATTGATAAAGTCTTAAAAATGTATTTATCAGGAACTCCTAGCAATAACTTTTCAATGTATATCAGAAATGGCAGGTAAAATCACACCGGTATGTGGTCGTTATGTCGGCACAAGAAAGGTCATCACCGAAAGGTCGACAAGCAGAAGGACGACAGGGTCCTTAGGCTAGGCAGAAAGGTTGACACGGGTGGTTTGATTTTTTTTCCCCCACTGTGGTTCCAGAACAGGCGGTAGTTCAAAACATACGTGGCGTCCTTCTGCATTGTTGACCTAAGGATCCTGTTGACCTTCAATCTTGTCAACCTTTTTCCTGTCAACCTTCCAGTGTCGACCTAAGGAGTGTCTACCTTTCTTGGGTCGATCAAATGATCCATACCCATTACACTATATATCAAGGGATGCTCTTGTTAATAAAAAGAAAAAATTAGCAGGGGGTGCGGGCTGTGTTCGAGTGGCTGACCATCTGGTGGGTGGGACACTCACTCATGGAGAGAGAGTACAGGCTGCTGCTACAGCTGCCTCTCTCTCTCCCACTGAGCAGCGTGTGCTGGGCTGGGGAAAGAGGCTGTGTGCGAGTGGCTGACCATCTGGTGGGTGGGACACTCACTCATGGAGAGAGAGTACAGGCTGCTGCTACAGCTGCCTCTCTCTCTCCCACTGAGCAGCGTGTGCTGGGCTGGGGAAAGAGGCTGTGTGCGAGTGGCTGACCATCTGGTGGGTGGGACACTCACTCATGGAGAGAGAGTACAGGCTGCTGCTAGGAAAATGTGCTTTGTAGACACTTATTATATATGTGATGATGTATGTAGTGCAGAACTATGCATTAGCAGTTTACAGTTTATAATAATCCAGCTGAGAGGGATTATAATTAGTCTGTGAGTTTAGTGCAGTGGTTCCCAAACTGTGTGCAGTGGCACCCTGGGGCACTAGCAGGGATGCCTTGGAATGGTGGTTAAAATTAGTTATGGTCAATGTAACAGGCAAAATCAGTACTTGTCACTTCCAATCATAATATATGTGGACAGATAGAAGTGACTCTTGTCCCTCACCACATAAATGAACCTCAAGATGACATGCGATCGCATAAGATTTTATAGGGTACGATGCCATTTCATTTACTATGCACTTGTATGACATACAACGGGATTTAAGCACCACCCCACTATCCACGCCACCCTAAAGCGTGGCGAGCGCAGCGGAATGCGTCCTCCTAACCTTTTCATACCCCCACTATCCACGTCGGCGTGGAGTTGATTTTATATTGTGTGGCGAGCGCAGCAAGCCACCGAGCCCAAAGCGTGGCGAGCGCAGCGATCCCTGCGAGGGGCCGCAAATTACATGTATTACACGGCCGCTCGCCATGCTTCGGGCTCGGTGGCTCGCCACACTATGTATAATCAACTCCACGCCAATGTGGATAGTGGGGGTATGAAAAGGTCGGGAGGACGCGTTCCGCCACCTCTCGCCATGCTTCGGGGTGGCGTGGATAGTGGGGGGGGGGGTGCCTAAATCCCATTGTATGTCATACAAGTGTTATAGTACATGAAATGGCATCGCACCCTATAAAATCACTTGTGATCGCTTGCGATTTTATGTGTGGTGCGATCCGATGCGATCTCATCGCACCTCCCAAGGCTAGAGAGCAGTGAATAAATTACATAGGAAAATCACATTGCATACAAAAAATCGCATGCGATGCGATTTCTCTACGGTGCTGTACGTAATACAGAAGTACCAAATATTTTTTCAACATTTCTCAAAAGAAAAAAACACTTTTGGCCAATGCGGTGCGGTGAAAAAAATACTGATACTCTAGGGCACCGTGATTCAAAAAAGTTTGGGAACTGTCGGTTTATTGTTTTATACACACATGAATGATAGGCTGGGAGGCAGAATGGAAAATAGAGTTAGGGTTAGCCCAGAGCCTTTTCAAGTTCATGTTAAGGGGTTGTTTTCAAGCATTGGTATGGCATCCCAAGAGTTATATGGAGAAATATCTATACATTTAACACCCAGTGGGAGCTGACCCCACAACTTTATTAATTAGCCCACAGGGATAAATATATTGTTCCTGTATGTGTTATGTGTTTTTTTGTCTTGTGTGGATCAAATTTTTAACATGCATGAAACTATACCCAGGGGATGTCCCACAGGCAGGGCTGCAGCACAGTTCAAAATTCAATTAGGGGAGGCACAGTAACTGCCACCAACAATTTCAAATTAACTCTCTGGCAGTTGGAGTTGCTCCACTATTTGAAATTTGGACTGTGCTGCAGCCCCCACTCTGGATCCGCCACTGATGGTTAGTGCCCTTAACAACAGAGTGTCTTTCTGTCTCCAATGTTACATTTTAGCTCCATCATTTGGCCCATCTCCACTAGACTTGGAACCACCTGCAGATACTTCATTGCTGGGAGCTGCTGGACAGCAGAGATACTGATGTTGACCTCCAAAGTGCAGCAAAAAGCACCCTGGGTCGGTGCAGGTTTGGTCTGTTCAACTGCTGTCCTCTGAGCCTATCACTGCTGTGGAGTGCCTCAAGGGGTTGTGCAGCCAGAACGTGGGGATCTGTAGGCTTCATGCCGGCTTCTGCGACTACTGTCCACTGTCACTAATAGGAACCATGTACCACCACATTGCCAGCCTCTACAATAAAAGCAGGGACATGCACACACACTCTCCAGGAATTATGTGGTAGGATATACATAGAGGGAGGTGCCACACATGTATGCCATGAAGACAGAATGTCAACCTATCATCCTTAGTGGTCCAGTGATCCTTGTAGCTTCAGAGAAAGCAATGTGGCTTTTTTGTCCTGGTAGTCATGGGAATATGATTTCCAATGCAGATCTCTAATGTAGCAACAGTTTGGTATGTATTTTCCTCCATACTAAAGGTGGCCATATATCAGAAAGATCCCTTCAACTCCCCGGCAGTCCTTGGTGGTTTTTGGACACACAATGTACTCACAATCCGTCATACAATCTGTCATAGAATCCAGCTGCTGCATACGACCGGTCGTCTCCATAGGCGTGTGCAAGGGGGGTGCACAGGCACCTCCTAATGACCCCCAGCACAATTGCAGGCAGCACCTCCTATGACCGCAGTGCCCCCTCCCCCGGCCAGCTAGCAGTTGCTGCGTTGGGCTGGCCTGGCTGGGTTCCTTCAGGATTCAGCAGTCAGCACGAGTCTATTCAAAAGGGGGCGGGGCCACGGGGGTCCGTGATTAGGCCACGCCCCCTGTATTTTCCTGTGCCCGGGTGGGCTCGTGCAGCAGCTGCAGGCTTAGCTGGCTCCTGGCTGAAGATGTGTGCAGAGACTGGGGACCAGTGAGTAAGTGTGTGTGAGTGTGACATATATTGTGAGGGAGTGGACTGTGTGTGAGAATGTAGTGAGGGGAACAGGGGGCCTAATTCAGAATTGCTCACTAAGCAGCAATCTTTTGCTGCTTAGCAAGCAGAACACCGCCTGCCGAACCCCTGTGTAATGTGAATATGGGTCAGTATGTGCTAATATTATTCACTACGCTCTGTGTAAAGTGAATATGGGTCACTATGTGCTAATATTAGTCACTTTGTGCTGTGTAATATGAATATGGGTCACTACGTGCGAATATTGGTCACTGCGCACTGTATAATGTAAATATGTGTCACTATGCGCAGTGTAATGTGAATATTGGTCACTATGTGCGAATATTGGTCATTACATGCTGTGTAATGTGAATATCGGTGAATATCGGTCAATATTGGTCAGTGCGCACTGTGTAATGTGTTTATGGGCCAAAGCGCTGTGTAATGTGACATTTACCGCTGCTCTACCGGACCGATGATGAGGTGAGTAGAATTAAATGGGTGAACAGTGTACAGCGTGTGGGGCCCCCAGCGACATTTATGTGGTAGCATATGTAATAGCCATTACAGTGTGTGATATAATATGTAATGGGCATTATGGTGTGTGGCATAATGTGTAATGGGCATGGCATAATGTGTAATGGGCATCACGGTGTGAGGCGTAATGGGCATCACGGTATGAGGCATAATGTGTAATGGACATCACGGTGTGAGGCGTAATGGGCATCATGGTCTGAGTCATAATATGTAAGGGGCATCATGGTGTGAGGTGTAATGGGCATCACAGTGTGAGGTGCAACATGTAATGGGCATCACAGTGTGTGGTGCAACATGTAACGGGCATCACAGTGTGAGGTGTAACGGGCATCACGGTGTGAGGCGTAATATGTAATGGGCCCTACAGTGTGTGGCATAATGTGTAATGGGAATTACAGTGTTTGGTATGTGTATTGGGAATTACAGTGTGTGGCATAATGTGTATTGGGCATTATGGCATGTGGTATACTATGTAATGGGTGTGTGACGTGTAATAGGATTACGTTGTAAATTTTTGTCACGCGCCTTCAGCACGCACTGTCCCTATTATCCCTATTTTACAAAAATTTGTCAACCCCTGGCATAATGTGGAATGTCCATTACTGTGTGTGGCATTATGTTTGATGGGCATTATGGTGTGTGGCATTATATGTAATGAGCATTATGCTGGGTAGCATTATGTGAAATGGGCATTACGGTGAGTGGCATTATGTGTAATGGGCATTACGGTGAGTGGCATTATGTGTAATGGGCGTTACAGTGTGTGGCATTATGTGTAATGGGCATTACTGTGATAGGCATTATGTGTGATAGGCATTATGGTGTGTGGCATTATGTGTAATGGGCATTATGGGGAGTGGCATTATGTGTAATGGGCAGTACAGATGGTGTAATGGTTAACATTACTGCCTCACAACCCTGAGATCATGGGTTCAATTCCTACAATGGCTCTAACTGTGCGGAGTTTGTATATTCTCCCCGTACTTGCGTGGGTTTACTCCGGGTATTCTGGTTTCCTCCCACAATCCAAAAATATACTGGTAGATTAATTGGCTCCCAACAAAATTTAACCCTAGAATGTCTGTGTGTGCGTGTATATGTGTTAGGGTGTTTCTGGTGTGTCTGGTGTGAATGATTAATTCTGAAGCCCATATACATAAATAAGTCACCTTCTATTTAGTTTGCAGTGGTGCCCAGTAGGCGGTGATGGACACGCCCAGTAGGCGTGATGTACACACCCCTCCAATGGTGCACCCCCTAATAAAATGGGCTGCGCACGCCTATGGTCGTCTCACAATCGATTGTCTGCATCAAAATTGCCTGATAACTGACACTCAAATGACGCTGGTTGTATGAGTCATCGTATGACCGATTCCATGTGCCTAATAGCTCATGCAATCGGCTCCCAAGCCCAACTGATTGGATGTGCAGAACGTCTGATCAGAGGTCCAATCTTCCAACCCACCGGACCGCGCATTGCACGATTATCTGCATACAATATATCATACAATCCCTGGAGACTGTATGATTCGGTGCAACGTCTTTCAGGTGTATATGGGCCTTTAGCCTAATCAATTCAGCTAACCTTAATCTTCCCCATGGAGATTAACCCTAGCTCCCCACCCACAGCCTATCCCCCCCTCCACTTTTTCCACAGCACCCTGATAACCCTGACTGTTGACATTCTGATCATTTTGTAATTTGACGTGTCAACATTTTCTTTATAAACATTGTAAACATGTCAATATTCTGGGGATGTCGATGTGGTGCATGACACGTTGGAGGGGCCTGTTGCTGAGGGGAATTTTGCAGCATGCTGTGCGCCCTTCTGTGCAGTGCCAAGTCCCAGCAACAGTGTCCAGTTCACTAGTTACTTCTGCTACGGGGAGAATTGTGTCCATTCTGCAACTCCCGATTGCTTCTGTGTCTCTGCAACATGGTCAGTCACTGCAGCATGGTCCACTGGTATTTCTCGCAGAGAATTCTTGTCAGCCAATGGAATCACAGTTTCCAGTCACATGATAAGGCACTCCAATCACAGCACTGCAAGGGGTACAAATGTGTCGTGGTACAGCTTTGCTGCTTACAGGGGAATGCTGTAGCAAGACTGTAATGTGAACACGGCATGCTGTAAGTACAGCACTTGTGCACCAGTCTCCAGACAAGTCTAGAGAACACTACCCAGCTGTCTACATACAGTATATGTGAGTCTCATGTCCTGCACCAACTTCTACATGTGATACAGGTCCCATTCAGCTGACAGCTAAACCACTGTGAGATTACTTTTCTTCTCCTCCTTTAAGCACCCCCCCCCCCCCCCCCCCTGCAGACTCTTAGAAGCACTACTGAAAGTTGCTGTGAGCGGTAACAGGAACAGCCGGAGCTGTGGGTAACCTGGCTGTATCAGAGCAGGTCCACGGATATTTCAAATGTCGTGGCAGCTCACAAGCCAATTAGAGCTTACAGTCTGGCAGCCACTCAGGAGCCAACATTGCCTGACTGGCTGCCAGGCCGTGACCTCTGAATGGCTCACGAGCCAGCGCGATAGTTAACATAGCGGCAGATCTGCTTTGGGCACAAGAAGCTATACCTGGTTTCAGTTCCCTTGCCGGTACTAGCCTGTTTAAGAAGAATTTTTGGTTCCAGACTGGGCCAGTCCTACAGCAGGTCCTAGCCTAATGCTGGAAGTTCCACTGGTCTCGGCCTGGTTACCCGCTACAGCCAATTCCAACCCAACCCAGTTCTCAGTACATCCATTTGCAAATGCCGGAACTTTGAAGAGTTTTTCTGTACCATCTTAGCGCAGGCCATAGGTTAAAAACCGCCACTGATTACACCTGAATATTGTTGTTATACTGTATGTTACAAATCAAATGCATTGTCTAATGGCCCTGTGATTAAATGCAACTATTATTAATGTGTTGTCTCCAAGGGTGTCACTATGCCTTTGTTACACATGGTGCAATGTAAATTAAGTGTGGCTTAATAGGAAGGGGCATGGACTTGTGGAAGTGGTGTTGACTTGCAGACCAAACCCTAGTTTCATCACTGCAGGGGTTTCAGAGATGCTGTGCAGTTCCGGAGATTGGCAGCAGTGCCGCCTCTGACACTATGGGCCCAGTTCAGATCTCTTTGGATTGCAGCCAATCAGAACATCGTTCTCATGAGCATGTGCATGCGTGGAGTCCCCTAGTTTATGGATCGTGCAAAAGCTTTCCTTCACTGGCTGTACGCTGGGTGACTGAAGTGGACCACCTGTGTTTTTTATGGGCCTGCCCACAAAAAACGATGGGTTCTCCCGTCACTGGAGAGGAGCTGATCTTTCGGTATTACTCCTCAGAGGGTGACACCCATGTGATCCAGAATCTCACTGCCTCCACTTTGCTTCCTTTAAAAATGTTTTTCATCCAAGGGAACCTGTACTGTCCCATTGCTGTCGTTGCTACCTACTTTTCAACCAAAATCTCCTCTCAGGACTGCCATCACTGCTGCCATGACCTCACCCTCTCCCTCCTCCCCTCTTACATCTCCACTCCCCTCCTTCCAACACCTGTCCTCATTTTACCCCACCACTGCTGCTGAAGTCCACTCTATCCTTCAATCCGCTTCTCCCTCCATCTGCCCGCTCGATCCTATCCCCTCCAATATTATCCGTCATCTCAGTCCGTCAGTCTGCTCTCACCTGGCTCACCTCTTTAATCTTTCCCTATCCTCTGGGATCTTCCCTTCCTCCTTCAAACACGCTCTTGTCTCCCCGATTCTCAAAAAAACAAATCTGGACCCCAACTCTCCATCCAACTACAGGCCCATCTCCCTCCTCCCTTTTGCCTCCAAGATCCTAGAATGTCTGACCTAAAATCGTCTCCTAAGCCACCTTACTGCTAACTCCATTCTAGACCCCCTCAAATCCGGGTTCCGCCCTTTACATTCCACTGAAACTGCCCTGACCAAAGTCACTAACGATTTACTATCGGCTAAATCCAAAGGCCTCTTCTCTATCCTCATCCAGCTTGATCTGTCGGCAGCCTTTGACACTGTTGACCACCCTCTCCTGTTCAACACCCTCCGCTCCTTTGGCATCACTGGCACGGTCTTCTCCTGGTTCACCTCATACCTCTCCGATCGCTACTTCTCCGTCTCCACTCCGAGCTTCTCCTCACCTACTACCACGCAGCCAGTCGGTGTTCCCCAAGGGTCAGTCCTTGGCCCTCTCCTCTTCTCCCTCTACACCACCTCTCTTGGCACCCTCATCAGCTCCTATGGTTTTCATTACCACCTTTATGCTGATGATACCCTATCTATCTCTCCTCCCCCGACCTATCCCCATCACTCCTGTCCAAGGTCTCCGAATGCCTCACTGCCATCTCAGCCTGGATGACCCATTGCTTCCTGAAACTAAACATGGCTAAAACTGAACTTCTAATCTTCCATCCCCCGAACATCCCCTCTTCTCCCACTATCTCCATCAGCATTGGTGCAACCGAGATCACCTCCACCGACCAAACGCGCTGCATCGGTGTCATCATTGACTCCTCCCTCTCTTTCACCCCCCCACATTTGTGCTCTCTCCCAGTCTTGCCGCTTTCACCTACGCAACATCTCACGCATCAGACCATTCCTCTCCACTGACGCGACCAAAATTCTCATTCACTCTCTTGTCATCTCCCGCCTTGACTACTGCAACATCCTTCTCTCTGGGCTACCTCTCTCCCGCCTCGCACCTCTCCAAACCATTCTTAACGCTGCTGCTAGGCTCATCTTCCTCTCCCGCCGCTCTACCTCCGCCTCCCCCCTCTGTCTATCTCTTCACTGGCTCCCCATTCCTTTCCGAGTTCTCTTTAAACTCCTCACCACCACCTACAAGGCTCTCTCCTCCTCCACCGCTCCTTACCTCTCTTCACTGATCTCTATCCACACTCCCTCCCGTCCTCTTCGCTCCATCGCTGACCGCCGACTGACCTCTCACCTAATCACCTCCTCCCACTCCCGTGTCCAAGACTTCTCTCGCGCTGCCCCCCTGCACTGGAACAACATCCCGCCACCCATCAGGCTTTCTGATTCCCTTACCTCCTTCAAGCGCTCCCTCAAAACCCACTTTTTTCGACTAGCCTATCCCTCCTCCTAACCTCTTTTGATCCTCCTATCCTGCCTCTGTTCCCCTCCGTTCCTACTTATCCTGTTGTTTTTCGTTTCGTCCACCCACCTATTTTTAGTATGTTAACTCTTATGAGTAGGGTCCTCCTGCCTCACGTACTCACCCTACCTCTTTACCTCACCTGTCCTCCTGCCCTGTTCTTCCCTTCTTCTACTTCATCTTCAGTCTCCTCGACAATTTTGACACCTACTTCTGAACTGATGCTGATTTTATTTCTACCAGCTATACCCCTATTTATACTGTATTTTTCAACACACCCTGTACGTTACCTTGTCATTTGTTTTTTGTTTGTTATGTACGGCGCTGCGGACACTTTGCGGCGCCTTATAAATAAACGTACTACTACTACTATTACTATAAAGACCAGATGCTGTTTAAGAAACTTTAATAATTTATTGATAATAGTAATAATAATAATAACTTTTATTTATAAGGAACAATAAAGTATAAACAGTACGGTGCAACGTAAACATACAAATTCACCAAAACACAGTATAAGAGCCTAAATAAAATGCACAATGGCCGAACATTGCATATTTACTAAACACTGATATCACAGCACAGACTGGGTAAATTATAAAAGATGACTGGAAGATGGAAAAGGCGCAGGGCTGGTGCTACCCGCTCAGCAGAGTCTGCAATGCAGGGAAACTCTGGGTTGGGTGGGTGCTCTCCCGGCTCTGCGACTCTGCTGTGTGCTGGTAAATATGCAGTGCTACTGGCTGCAGCATCTGTCCCGGTCTACGAGAGAGCTCTGCACCTCCTGCACTCTCTCTCTTACATGTTCTTTATTTCTTCTCTATATTCTGTGCCCAGTTTCTGACCCCTCTTTTTGTCCACCCTCTGTTCCCCCTCTCTACCTAGCATATTCCCTCCCTCTCATTGCCCAGCATCTGTCCCCCTGTCTCTCTGCCCAGCATCTTCCCTCCCTCTCACTGCCCAGCATCTGTCCCCCTGTGCATCTGTCCCCCCTCTGTAATCGGCATCTGTCCCTCCTCTCTCTACCCAGCATATGCCCCCCTCCCTGCCCAGCATCTGTACTCCTTCTCTCTGCGCAGTATCTGTACCCCTTGTCTCTGCTCAACATCTGTCCTCCTCCTTTCTCTTCCCAGCATCTGCCCCCCTCTCTGCCCAGCATCTGTCCTCCCCCTATCTCTGCCCAGCATCTGTCCCCTCTCTCTCTGCCCAGCATCTGCCTCCACTCTTTCTACTCAGCATCTGTCCCCCTCCCCCATCTACCCCCCATATATTCTACCCACATCTGACCCCTCTACCTGCCCAGCATCTGTCCTTTCTCTTTTTCTACCCAGCATCTGTACCCCCTCTCTCTGCTCAACATATGCCCTCCACCTCTCTCTGCCCAGCATCTTTCTTCCCCCTCTCTCTGCCCAGAATCTGCCCCTATCTCTGTATAGCATCTGTCTCCCCCTCTTTCTGCCCAGCATCTGTCCCCCTCTCTCTGCCCAGCATATATCCCCCTCTCTGCCCAGCATCTGTCCCCCCTCTTCCTGCCCAGCATCTGCCCCCTCTCTCTGTATAGCATCTGTCCTGCCCTCTTTCTACCCAGCATCTGTCCCCCTCTCTCTGCCCAGCATCTGTCCCCCCTCTTCCTGCCCAGCATCTGTCCTCCCTTTACCTGCCCAGCATCTGTCCTCTTTCTCTCTGCCCAGCAATTGTCCCCCCTCTCTACCCAGCATCTGCCCCCCTCCCTGCTGAGCATCTGTCCTCCTCCTTTCTCTACCCAGCATCGGCCCCTCCCTCCCTGCCCAACATCTGGCCTTCTCCTCTTGCAGCCCAGCATCTGCCCCCCTTACCCTACCCCACCTTCTAACCTCCCCTTCTGACCAGCATTTGCCCTCCTCACTCTGCCCAGAATATATCCCCCATCTGCCTAACCTCTGCCCCTCATCTCTCTACCCAGCATCAGCCCTCCATCACTCTGCCCAGCTTCTTCCTCCCCTCTGCCTAACATCTGTGTGTCCCCCCCCCCCCCCCCCCCCATCTACCATACCCATTTCATCCTATTAGCGGTCAGATCCCAGTGACCAGCAAATTTACAAAGGGACGAGTTGCCGTGTTTATGTACGGAAAGCTCAGCTAAATTCAGCCTGTCGACCAATAGTGTTTGACCTTTTGACTGTCGACCTCTACACATTGTTGACCTATTGACCCCATACCATACACCATGCACCCATTACATATATGACATGGAACTGGGGTTTAATACATTAAAGTACATTTAGCAGAGTTTTTCTAGAGTTTAGAGACTTTGCTCATCCGTCCGATTGTATAATGTCATTAGGAAACTCCCAGTCACCTATCACATGCACTCAGACGAGACTATTCTCCCAAGGGATGTGCTCCCAGAGGCGTGTCTCCAGCCACGAAGGACATGTGACAGTGAAGTTACATCACATGACAGCATTGGACGCTGCTGCTCCAGGGCTAGGTGTCACGCCCTGGGTGTGGGTTATGGTTCCTGCAGCAAAAAATACTGTTCAATATCTTACTGCATTGACCCTGTGGGGTTTATTTACTGAGAATGAGTTCTATTTTAAATGGGTTGTTGCTATGGGCAACCAATCAGATTTTAGATGCTAAATAAGTAGATTCCCTGCTGCATTCCCCTGCTGCAGCCCCCTCTTCGTCCCCTTCCCTCGCCTTACTGAGTGAACAGTCATTTGCTCCCGGGGTTTGCAAATGCGCATATGCACGCATGCGCCAACCTCGGACGTGGGGGCGGGGCCGAATTCACCCCATAATGAATAGATCTGAATCGGTCCCTTATTAAATAAAACCCTGTAAATCTGAATATACTCTAGCTCTGATGGGAGGTTCCAGTTGATAGTGTCTAGAGGCAACACCGGCCCTCCAGATGTTAATGAACTACACATCCCAGGATGCTTTGCATTAGTTTTGCTATGTGGCCATGCTGAAACTGATGCAAGGCATGCTGGGATGTGTAGTTCATCAACATCTGGAGGGCCGGTGTTGCCCAGCCCTGGTCTAGATAGATAGCCAATAGGTCTACCCTAAAAGGTCAACATGAAATAGGTCGATAGGGTCAAAATGATGACATGCAAATGGTCAACAGGCAATAGGTCGCTAGTATCAAAATGTTGACAGGGTCAAAATGTCGATATGAAAAAGGTAGACACATGACAAGGTCAAAATGTTTTTTTTTTAACCCCTTCCCGACATATGACGTACATTTACGTCATATGTCGGTTGGGGGTGAATCAAGCCAGCTCACGGAGTGAGCTGGCTTGATAGAGAGCAGGTAATGGCTGTATATTACAGCCATGTCCCTGCTCTCACGGCCACGAGCGGCGAGTTCGCCGATCGCGGCCGTTTAACCCTTTAAGCACCGCGGGCAAAGCGCCCGCAGTGCTTAAATAGCTGATCGGAGGGGGGGCGCCCCCCTCCGGCGCCGATCGGGGCCCCCCGCAGCGCGATCGGAGGGTGCCGATCGGTTGCCATGGTAAATAATAAAAAAAACAATAACAAAAAATAATAAAATATTAAAAGTTCAAATCACCCCCCTTTCCCCATTTCCCAAATAAAAATAAATAAATAATAAAAAAAATAAACATATTTGGTATCGCCGCGTTCCTAAAAGTCCGATCTATTAAAATATAACATTAGTTATCCCGCACGGTTAAAGGCGTAAACGGAAAATAATCCCCAACGCCAAAACTACGCTTTTTGGTCGCATCGCCTACCCCAAAAAAAATAGCTAAAAGAGATCAGAAAGTCGCCCATATCCCATAATGGTATTAATTAAAAAGTACACTTCAGCCCGCAAAAAATGAGCCCTCACCCAGGTCCGTAGGTGGAAAAATAAAAAAGTTATAAGCCGCAGAACATGGCGACGCGACGCAAATTCGAAAAACCGTAACATTTTCTATTTTTTTTTTTAGTGGTAAAATGTAACGAAAACTATATAAGTTTGGTATCACCGGTATCGTAACGACCCATAGAATAAAGATAACCCATCATTTTAAACGAACTATGAACTCCAAAAAAACCGTAACCAGCGCAAAATTGTGGAATTGCGTTTTTTTTTTTTTTACCCCACATTGAATTATTTCCTGATTCCCCAGAATATTATACGGTATAGTAAATGGTACCATTAGAAAGTACAACTTGTCCCGCAAAAAAAAAGCCCTCATGTGTCTATATAGCCGGAAAATTAAAAAAGTTACGCTTATTTGAACACAAGGAGGAAAAAAAAAAAAAAATTACCTTAAAAGGCAATGTCGGGAAGGGGTTAATCGGCTTGTTCATTAGGTCATTAGGTCGACACCATTAGGTCGACATGGGAAAATGTCGACATGGGTCTAGGTCAACATAGGGAAAGGTCGACATGGTTCTAGGTCAACGGGTCATTAGTTTGACGGGTCAATTAGTTCGACAGTGTCTAGGTCAACAGTCAAAAGGTCGACATGGGGTTTTTCACTGTTTTTTTGAGCCGACGTGCCGACAGGCGGTATTTCATGCCCTACTTCAACTAGGGCGTGGTGGGAAAATAAAATAGTGTGCCGAGCGTAGCGGGGCACCGTGCCAGACGCATGGCGAGCGCAGCGGGCTATGCGAGGGATGCAGTGCACTTTAAACTGTGTCCATGTCGACTGTGTTGACATTCAGGTCAGAAAACAGTGAAAAAACCCCATGTCCACCTTTTCACTGTCGACCTAGACATTTTCGAACTAATGACCTGTCGAACTATGATGTTTCGACCTTTTCCCATGTCAACCTTTTCCCATATCGACCTTTTCCCATGTTGACCTTTTCCCATGCCGACCTAATGACTGTCGACCATCATGCTGTAGACCAAATGATCCCAACCCCCCATTTTGACCCTGTTGACCCATTGGAACAGAACCCATGACCTCAGTGCTGTGAGACAGTAACACTAACCATTACATCGTCCATGCTGCCCACACTACGGGTAGACCTATAGAGTGTCTAATATTCCGCACCTGATCACCCCTCCGATATGTGGAGCGGCTACTAACTGATAGAGTTTCCCGAATGCAGAGATATTTACATTGCGGGACATTAAGTGAGTGTTCTGGCAGATCACAATGGACTAAGAACCATACAGTACCTGCTCACCACGATCATGACACCTGCCTTCCTCTGAATGACGTATGCACTGGCAGCAAAATATTCCAATGTTACATGGAGGGACACCCGTGTGAGAATATAGTGGGTGACATCCTTGTTTGGGGTCGCATAATGGAAGAACGCAACATGAGCCTCCACAATGTCCTCAGAAGAAGCTGTGAAATCAACATTTAAACACTGACTTGCATAGTCACCGATCCGTTCACAGGCAGCAGTGCGTGCGGGGGACAGCGGGCCGTGTGTCACCCATGGGAACGTCTAGCGTTTCATGGACGTCCCCATGAAAATGCTGGGTGTTGCCATGGGAATTCGGGTGGGAGGAGATGTGCTGGAGGCGGGTGACGGAATAGCTGCAAATATAAGTCAGTCTCCACTGACTTATATTTGCATGACCTGAAGAAATCATTCGATGATCGGTGACCATCGAATAATTTCTCCACCAGTGGGGGGATTCGTCTTCATGACACATCCCCTCCCAATGCTTCTCACAACGGTCAAGGCATGAGATGGATCTTATCAATATTATATAAATAAGAGAAAGCAGAATGCATGTGTATGATATATACAGTATATACGCCAGGCCGGACTAAAAACCTTGTGGGTGTATCATTTCACTCTTGGGCAGGATGGAGTTAAGGACTCCTTCGCTGGTTATAGACGTTAGTAGGAGTAACCTTTGCTGTTATTTAATCCTAATGGGCGGAGTTTAGGGTGGATCTGTATTCTGGTGAGAGATTCCATAAGGTTCCAGATATCATTGTGAGCTGGCATTCTGACAGAGAAGTACTTGTGTCTTCTAGGTGACTTCTTTCTTTGCTTTGTCTATTTTTGCTCTTTTACTTTCTATACATCTTCATTGCTGTGCTTCCACCCACCTGGGACTGCCTGTTCCTTGTGGCACTGGTTTGCCCGCTGGCTGTTCTGCACCTACTGTATGTTGCATGATGGTACGGTGGGCACAGTTCTGTAGTCGCTGTACTGTACTGTACATCATCTCTAAGGTCTGAGCTGGTATATTGGTGATCCCTTATAACCAGTGTCCCCAGTAGGTAGGTTTTGACCCAAGGGTCAGCTTCAGGTGCAGACTTGCCTAGAATTGGTGTGGCAGCATTTCAGCAGTGTTTGAACCTTTTTATTATTAATGTACAAAAACGAATGAAAGAATATTTGGGGGAATACTTCTGGCTGAAACTCAAAAATGATCAGTATATTGTAGATATAATTTTATTAAAACAAAAGGCACATAAGTCTCACAATGCTGATTAATGCGGCTTATCTGGACTGAAAAATGTGCACAAAACAAGGCACACAATGAAAAAGGGTATTTATCAAAGGGAGATAAATTACTAAGCAATCAGCTCCCAACTGTCATTTTTCAAGATATAGATATTGACGTTCTTGGTAGAATATTTCCTTTCCTGATATATTTAAATGTATTCCGTTAATATCAATATTTTTTTATAGGGCTAAAGGCAGGAAATGTACAGATATGTCCTGTGTTACAATTCTTGGGAATTAAATGATCACTTATCTCAGTGCTCATGATCTTTACAGGTACTGTACAGAGGCGTAACTCTGGGAGACATTGGAGTCATGTTCCACTGAGCTCCTGCCCCCAAAGGGGAACCTCTCCTCCCCTGCAAGTTTGAATTGGTTAATTGAATTCTGTTGATATCGCTTCTTTGGCTGACTCCCTCTCCTTGTAGGATAATAGACGTCACACATATTTTTGCAAGTGTCACAGCCTGTATTAGACATATTCCTCTAGAAGCAGATACTTTACTGTTGGAGCTATTTACTCCTATGCAATTAATAGAATATTTTATAGATTTTCTTTCCTTATATGAGATGGTTTGCATATAAGGGGGGTACCAATATTCATCTTGCCTCCTGGCAACTGGGAGGAACTTACCCCACTGGTACTGTTACATTCAGTGTAACACCTTTTTACTGTATTTGTCAACCTGAATAACAAATACATATATTAGGTTCTCTTGTAGATTTTTTGTTTGGGGGGAACAAGCTTCTCCTGGGGAAACGTACGTTGGTGCACAACATTGGCATCAACAGCACTGAAAGTATCCTGTCCTAGGTAACTACCCAATGGGTATATTTCCTTTCTGGACAGAACTACCTGAAATATATTTGGATATACTGTACTGTAAGGACTTGTGCACTAACAGTAGAAACACCTTCTGACCACAGACCTACCCACAGTGATCTCATCTTCCATAACATTCTTGGGTACATGACAGCATCACAGTAGATGCTGGGGGACACATACAGTACATTGGGATTACAGTATTTATTCTGATTGTATATTATACTGTATCACTATACTGTATGTATTGCTTCCACTATATGAAAATGTGATTATTCAACCAACATGTCAAATTTGCATCTGCCAAAATAACAGAGAAAATATACAGTATATGTGAGAAGACATTATTATTTTTATTATAATTATTATTACTATATATTTCCATCCACATATGTAAAAAAAAAATAATGAATCGTTTCTGCGGATCATTTGTTTTTGTACAGACTGTACTCTCATTATTACATACTGTACTTTATACTTCCACACAGATTAACTCTGATCTGAATGAATGACACCAATAAGGGTTTATTACCAGGGAGAATTATCTTGATCAGGAATGTCTGAGATAAAATCTCCAGTTTTTAGTGTGATTATTAACTCTGACAATAAATAACTAAAAAACATTTTTTTGTTGTAGAGCCTTTACAGAGAACTTATTAAATGTACAGTATGTGATACTCAGGCTGACATATATGGCAACTTCTCATGTAAAACAAGTATGTACTGTACACACTATAGGACGTATTATATAGGATATTGTTAAACATATTATATTGCATATCGTTTAGTCAGTGAGTATGCACTACATTGATAAACGATGCGTGTCCTCAGCGGTCTTGCTCATTAATGACCCCCCACCCCACCTTGAACATGCAGTATTTTACCAACAACAGCACACTGGGGCCCTTATCTGGTTGAACGGATGCGTATTTTTGGGCGATCACCGAGTGTTCTTAGCCCCGCCTACCGTACGGATCGCTCACACCGTCCGAATGCGGTAAGATACCGATCAAACGGACCGCGAGTGGCAGTGGCGTAACTAGAAATTTTGCTACCCCAAGCCGAAAACCTTTCTGGTGCCCCCCCCCCCCCCAAGGACAAAATTAAACAATAAAGAATTTGTGCACATTTATGGAGTGCCTATTCCAGAAAGGGTGCATGTCCTCGCTGCAAGGGGGTGTGACATTGCAGTAAAAGACCACCTTATACCCCAGTTTTGCTACCTGCACATCCAGACATTGGCAATCACAGGGGAAAAAAATTCCTGTTTTATAACCCTTTTTTGTTATTTTTCCACCTTCTAGTAGTGCCCCTTAGACAATATGCCAGACACTGTAATGACCCTTACGCATTATGCCACACACAGTCGTGCCCATTAGACAATGCCACACACAATGTCCTGTACACATCATGTTCCACACCATAATGTCCACTAGACAATATACCAAACATCCGCGCAGGGTAGGGAAATGCTGCGCAGTAGGAGGATTAGGTTTAGGCGGTGGGGTACAGGGTTAGACTTCGTGGGGGGGGGGATTAAGGTGTTATAATCTATCTGTACAAACACACATATTTTATATATAGATATATTATAGTCTGGAATGAAAGACAGCACTCAAAGGGTCTTATCAAAATGTGCTATAATGCAAAGTGTTTTTTACTTCGCATTATAGTACGTTTTGATAAGACCCTTTGAGTGCCGTTTTTATTCCAAACTACATTCATCTGCCAGGGGGCACCGGGGCAAGTGACCAGGAGAGGAGAGTGCCGGGCCGCACTCTCTCTCTCTCTCTCTCTATATATATATATATACACCCACACACACACATACAAAATCATGTCCAAGTTTGGAATGTCACTCTAATTAAAAGTAGTGTAAATGGTGGGGTGCCAGAAAATAAGTGTTTATAAGTAAATTGTCATACCCAGTCAAGGCACTCCCATTCTGTCAATCCTCAAGAAATCTACCGGTATGCTGTGTTCCAGTGGGAATGTTTCTTGAGTGAATGATAGAATGGGAATAACGTGACTGGGTATGACAAGTCATACTGTATACACACAATTACATACACACACAAACATTTATATATGTATATATATTTCACAATGCAGCTTGAACACTTTTTAGCTTTTTTTTTTTTACTTTTAGTGAATCCCAGCAAACAGAGCAGGATTAAGATCCCACCTGCACCTCTCTGCCCCCTGATCCCACCTGTACCTCTCCGTTCCCTGTGCACCTCTCCATCCCCCTGCACTTCTTTGTCCTCCCCTGCACTTCTCTATCCTTCTGCCCCCCTGCACCTCTCTGTCCCTTTACCTCTCCACCCCCCTGACTTCCTTCACCTCTCCGGCTCACTGTCCTTCCTGCATCTGTCAAATAAAATTATGTAAAAAACATAACAAATATGCAACAAAATTTCTGGCATTTGCCTAACTTCAGGCAGGCAGCAGGTGGAGGATGGGGCATGTGGCAGGTATCAAGCAAGCACTGGGGCGGGCAGAGGAGGTAAGGTGCAGCATTAGCCAGTCCCCGTCTATTGTAGCCTGCGCGGCAGACACTCCCGGCACAGGCTGCAACTTCACATATGGAAGTCAGCTGTCACAGCCCAGCACGACCCTGCAGCGAGTGTGGCTGTGACAGCTGACACTGGGGAAGCAGTGCCATGGCTGCTATATACACACACATATACCATACAGACACACATCACATACATGCACATACCATACATATACACAAACAGGACATACATGCACACATACAGTAATCACACGCATGCCATACATACACACAGGACATGCCATACAGACACGAACACATACCATACATACACACATACATTCACGCGCACATACCTTAGACACAAAGGACATACACGCACACACACATGGCATACAACCACAAATACCATACAACATGCACACATACATAGAAGGAGAAGGGAAGGGACCACAGTTAAGTTGCAAGGACATTCATAAAAATAAGGTAGATGGAGGTACATTTACTAGGGAGAAAGTCCTAACAGAACTTTCAAGACTGAAAGTGGATAAATCAATGGGGCCAGACGGAGTGCATTCAAGGATACTAAAAGAACTAAAAGATGTGTTGGTAGCGCCATTAACAGATTTATTCAACCAGTCACTAGATACAGGTGCAGTTCCAGAGGACTGGAGAAAAGCAAATGTAGTTCCACTGCACAAAAGCGGAAGCAAAGAAGAAGCAAGTAACTACAGACCAGTGAGCCTTACATCAGTAGTAGGGAAAATAATGGAAACACTATTAAAAGAAAGAATAGTGGAATATCTTAAATTAAACAACTTACAGGATCCAAAACAGCATGGTTTTACTGCAGGGAGATCATGCCAAACAAGTCTCATTGACTTTTTTGACTCCATGACCAAAATACTAGATGAAGGGGGGGCTGTAGATGTGGCATATCTAGACTTTAGTAAGGCATTTGACACTGTCCCACATTGCAGGCTGCTAAATAAACTTGAAAGTGTGGGATTGGATTATAAAACAATTAAATGGATAAGAACCTGGTTGCAGGATAGGAAACAGACAGTTGTCGTAAAGGGAGTGCATTCTATGGAGGGACATGTTACCAGTGGAGTACCCCAGGGATCTGTACTTGGACCAGTGCTCTTTAATATCTTTGTTAGTGACATTGCAAATGGTATTGAAGGGAAAGTATGCCTTTTTGCAGATGATACAAAGATATGCAACAGAGTAGACACACCAGGAGGGGTAAATCAAATGACTGATGATCTAAGTAAACTTGAGAATTGGTCAAGAGAATGGCAACTACAGTTTAATGCTAAAAAATGCAAAATTATGCACTTGGGACTCAAAAACCCAAAGGCTCAATATAGTATCAAGGGTACTATAATGGAAACTACTGAGGAGGAAAGAGATCTAGGAGTCACTATTTCAAGTGACTTAAAGGCAGGGAGGCAATGTAACAAAGCAATGAGGAAGGCTAGTCAGATGCTTGGTTGCATAGGGAGAGGAATCAGTAGCAGAAAAAAAGACGTAATAATGCCACTTTATAGGTCATTGGTACGACCTCATCTGGAATACTGTGTCCAGTTCTGGAGACCATATCTTCAGAAGGATATAAATACATTGGAGAGTGTACAAAGAAGGGCAACTAAAATGGTTCATGGCCTACATCACAAAACTTACCTGGATAGACTAAAAGATCTTAACATGTATAGTTTGGAGCAGAGAAGGGAAAGGGGGGGCATGATAGAAATCTTCAAATATATCAAGGGTTTTAACATAGTACAGGTGGGAAATTTTCTTCAAAGGAAAACAAGTAATAAAACACGAGGACATGCACTGAAACTGGAGGGAGGTAGGTTCAGGGGAAATGTTACAAAGAATTACTTCACAGAAAGGGTAGTGGATAAGTGTAACAGCTCTGGTTCAGAAAGAACAAACCAATCGGGCGCAATCAGTGACCACACCCCCTTTTGGGGAAAAAATAGAAAATAATAAAAAACTGGAAAATTACACAAAGATTATTGAATCAATTAGGTAAATATGGATGTAAATATGGTTGGCTGCTCCCAAGTACAAATAGGTATATTTGTAAGAGGACAATATGTAGAAAGACAAGATATAAGCGATAATTCGCATATATCTAGAGAGCGCCACAGTTGGATGAATTCAATACAAATTTATTAATATAAAATAACACACAATAAAATTGTACAGACAATATAAGCTCATAAAAATACAAAAAAGTAAAAAGAATCGATATATTCGCACACACTCCTATTGACGATTTCAAGGGCTGTAATAGACAGCTGATTGTCCTTTAAATTGATCCCAAAATGGATTTGGGGAATTATAAATGTCAGTGGCTTACTCAGAGTATTTATCAATGATTAACCAACCTCAGATCCTTTGAAATTTGAACAGCAGAGAGAAATATTCAGTTGTGCTGTGTATATTCAAAAGACAGCTCCGGCACCCCTGTCAGCGGTCGCCGCCTGTTGACAACCCGCTGATGAGATGTTTCACAGGGGGCGAGCCGTCCGTCTCCGGCAAACAGCGCGGATGGAAGTTTGCTGTACTGCCGGGAATCACAGAAGTCAGGACACAGTGCAAACACTCACCAAGGTTGCGGTGGCTTGAATTACCGGTCAGACGCCGGCTGCTTGTTGAAGATAGCAACACACTGGGGAGGTCACTCTGGAACGGCTTGGAAATTTTTAAGGCAGGTTGAGGTAGATTGTTAAGCGGTTGCTCTGAGTCGGCTACATGGAGTGCCAGCTGGTAAAAATCCCTTGACGCGTTTCTCCGCTATGTGGGTAAGCAGCGGTTTCCTCAGAAGGTATACCTTCTGAGGAAACCGCTGCTTACCCACATAGCGGAGAAACGCGTCAAGGGATTTTTACCAGCTGGCACTCCGTGTAGCCGACTCAGAGCAACCGTTTAACAATCTACCTCAACCTGCCTTAAAAATTTCCAAGCCATTCCAGAGTGACCTCCCCAGTGTGTTGCTATCTTCAACAAGCAGCCGGCGTCTGACCGGTAATTCAAGCCACCGCAACCTTGGTGAGTGTTTGCACTGTGTCCTGACTTCTGTGATTCCCGGCAGTACAGCAAACTTCCATCCGCGCTGTTTGCCGGAGACGGACGGCTCGCCCCCTGTGAAACATCTCATCAGCGGGTTGTCAACAGGCGGCGACCGCTGACAGGGGTGCTGGAGCTGTCTGTTGAATATACACAGCACAACTGAATATTTCTCTCTGCTGTTCAAATTTTAAAGGATCTGAGGTTGGTTAATCATTGATAAATACTCTGAGTAAGCCACTGACATTTATATTTCCCCAAATCCATTTAAGGATCAATTTAAAGGACAATCAGCTGTCTATTACAGCCCTTGAAATCGTCAATAGGAGTGTGTGCGAATATATCGATTCTTTTTACTTTTTTTGTATTTTTATGAGCTTATATTGTCTGTACAATTTAATTGTGTGTTATTTTATATTAATAAATTTGTATTGAATTCATCCAACTGTGGCGCTCTCTAGATATATGCGAATTATCGCTTATATCTTGTCTTTCTACATAGTGGATAAGTGGAATAGCCTCCCATCAGAGGTGGCAGAGGCTAAGACAGTAGAACAATTTAAACATGCTTGGGATAGGCATATGAATATCCTTACAAAGAAATAAGGATTAAAAAGGGTTGAGTTTACCTGAAGGGTAAAAAAAGGGGCAGACTAGATGGGCCAAATGGTTCTTATCTGCCGTCAAATTCTATGTTTCTATGTTTCTATGTTTCATACAGCATATTTATAAACATACACAAGCTATAGACACACATAGCATACACAAAGGACATACACAGCACACACACAAAGTATACATACATACAGCATACTTAACACACCAATACTAAAGCAAATAACCCCCACAAGCAATGGAGGGCACCCAGTTTCCATATACCCAGTCCTCCCCCTTCCCACTGCAGCTACCAAGACATAGTGCTCACTGGGCCAGCATACATTAATGGTGCACACACTTTTCTCCCCCTGTGCATGCCCCTGCAGCTGGCACCCACAACAAGGGACACAAACCTGTAGAATCAGCATGTCACCCATTCATAGCTCTGTCTATCAGGCAGCCCCATGTCCTGGAGACAGAGAGAGGAGCTTCCTGGCAGCCGAGGAGCTCAGCTCAGTGTGCGCTGCAGCGCCACCTACAGGCGGCTCAATAGTATATATCCAGCTTCCTCCCAGCAGAGCACTGAGCAGAGCTTGCACGGCTTTGAGAGTGCCGTGACCCTGCTGCGCCCCAGTGGCACCAGCTCCCCCCCGCGATGGCTGGTGCTGCCTAGCCATAGCTACGCCACTGGCGAGTGGATGTTTCATGTGAACAACTCCCCCATCTGTGGGAACCTCCCCCATCCTCCAATGGTCGCCGACCATCCAATGATGGACCGAGCGGTCAGACAGCTCTGAGTGCTCCAGACCACTCGGGCATTTTTCCGTATGAAAGCAGGGATATGGGCGGGCAGCTGGCATCCGGCTATGTCAGTTGTCCGCCCCGCACACATGCATCACGGCCGGATTACCATATGTTCGCCCAGCATTTTTATGGGAATGTCCATAAAACGTGGGGCGTACGCATATGGTAATGAGCCCAAACAGCCATTCATGCCCCTCTCCACCCCCTACTCGGATGGTTCCGTATGATCCTTTTCTGCACAGAATTCACGCTGTGTTCGGACATACGAGGCTTTCGCACATGCGCAGAAACGCCTCTGCACATGCGCAAACACAAAACATCGGCCGTCCGACCGAACACGCAGCCGTCCGACTCAATCAGAATAAGGGACGATAAACAATATTATTAAATATTTTGTTCAATCTGTATGTATGCACTATACCATTTCACCAGGAATATAGGCAGTGCAAGGGCAAAATTGTTAATGATATCGTATAGTGTGTACGGGGCGTACAAGACAAATGATATTCTGAATCCCAAGAATTTTAACAAAGTAAATGTCTATATATTTCCGGCCTTTACTCCCATGCCCATGTAAAAATCTCAGTATTAACAAAATGCATTCAAATATCAGGAAAGGTAAATATACCTAGATTAGTTACCATTTTTGGAACATGTTTCTGGACAGATAGACCACAACATTTAAAGGTAAATTTTATTTAAGTTACTAAAAATGAAATGAGATGACTGGGATGCTATATGTACGGTTACAAATGGCTTTGGAAATGATCAGCTGTAGTTTCGGCCTGAGAATTTATATAGCTCCCGGGTTCTCAGGATTTGAATTTTTCGATGACGAAGTCATTCATATTTGGCTGCCAAGTTTACCAGCAGCCAAATACGGACGACCCTGAAGCGTTGCGTGGATCAGTCAGATCCGCGCAACGCTTCCCTGTGTAAAATGAAGAAAAAGTGAGTAAAGAAGTTGCGTGGGGTCCTCCACCACGAACAAAACCAGCCCTGGGCTCTTTGAGCCGTCCTGGTTTCAGAAATACAGGGGATTGACTGGTATCCCCTGTATTTAACCCCTTCCCGACATTTGACGTATATATACGTCATGGCCGGGATGTACTTCCCGACACATGACGTATATATACGTCATGACTTTAAACTGTCACCGCGTCTATAGACGCGGTGACAGTTTAAACATGTCTGCTGTCCCTGACAGCAGACATGTCCCTGCATGCCCAGGGGGGCGATCGCTGTGATTGGCTGTTCAATGTGAACAGCCAGTCGCAGCGTTTTCCTGTGTTACCGGCGAATCAGACGCTCGGTAACACAGGGATCAATCACCGCCGGGTGGGAGGGGGCGTGAGGGGGTCACCGGTAATGACCACACCTCACCCCACCTCACCCCACCTGCCCCCAAGGCTGTGATTGGTCCGTGCAGAGCGGTCACCGTGCCAATCTGTCGTGATATACTGACCTGATCCTTGCCTGATACTTACCTGATCACCGCTGGTAGCGTGCTGCCAGCAGCTGGATGCTTCCTGGATCTTGTGACTTCCTGTGTGCTGCTGCTGCAGTGTCATAGAGTCACAGATAGTGAGAGATAGTGAGAGATAGTGAGAGATAGTGACAGAGAGTGATAGAGAGTGCTATATTTTGTGTCTGCTGCCCCCCCTTTTGTGCTGATCAGTATATCTGTGCTGATCAGCAACTTTTTGGGGGTGCAGGTTTTTTTTTTATATATATACCTGTCAGTTGCACCAAAGGTTGTGCTGCCTGTGCAACTGACTACTGCCCCCCCTGCTGCCACCCCTTTTGTGCTGATCAGTATAAACTAAGTGATCAGCACCTTTTTTGGGGTCCAGGGTTTTTTTTTTTTTTTTTTTATATATACCCTGTCAGGTTGCACCCACAGTTGTGTGCCTGCTGCCCCTCACTGCTAATCAGTGTTGCATCACTGCATCACTGATCTGCAGTTTTTTTTTTTTTGGAGAGTGCAGTGGGGTTTTGTTTTTACACCCACGTTGCTTTTGTGGGTGTCCTGTGGCCGCTGAGCGCTGATCAGTGACATACATCACTGAACAGCATTTTTGGCACAGGGTTGATATAATTTTTTTTCTGCAGTTTTTTTAAATTGTTTTTTCTTTTGGAGAGTGCTGTGGTTTATTTTTTTTAAATTGTTTTTACACCCATGTTGCTTTTGTGGGTGTCCTGTGGCCGCTGAGCGCTGATCAGTGACGTACATCACTGAACAGCATTTTTGGCACAGGGTTGATATAATTTTTTTTCTGCAGTTTTTTTAAATTGTTTTTTTTTTGGAGAGTGCTGTGGTTTATTTTTTTTAAATTGTTTTTACACCCACGTTGCTTTTGTGGGTGTCCTGTGGCCGCTGAGCGCTGATCAGTGACGTACATCACTGAACAGCATTTTTGGCACAGGGTTGATATAATTTTTTTTCTGCAGTTTTTTTAAATTGTTTTTTTTTTTTTGGAGAGTGCTGTGGTTTATTTTTTTTAAATTGTTTTTACACCCACGTTGCCTTTGTGGGTGTCCTGTGGCCGCTGAGCGCTAATCAGTGATGTACATCACTGAACAGCATTTTCGGCACAGGGTTGATATAAATTTTTTTTTTTTTTTATTGGGATCAAATTCCTGTATAAAGTATTTTTTTTCTGCACTACATACACACTACACACTACATACCCCCCGTGTTGAAATAAAGTTTGTACCCCCCCCTACACTATACACGTGTTGAAACATTACACTTACAGAAACACAAAAATAAAAATGGCATCCCAAATGTCATCCCAAATGTCATCCCAGTCATCCAGAAGAATGTATTCAGCGGAGGAGGCATATGCCATGCTTGCCTCTGACTCTGACACAGCCAGTGATGCAAGCGGGGAATTTGAAGGATTCGTCTTAACCTCATCTTCCTCCTCTAGTGATGAGGGACCCCCTCAAAGACGCCCCCGTAGAGCAGCTGAGACCCCCCCCCAAATGATTGATCCCGTATGGACCCCACCACCAGACAATTTAGAGCCCCAGGTTCCTGAGTTTTTGGCCATCCCAGGAATCCAATTTGATTCAACAGGTCTCAGAGAAATTGACTTTTTCAAATTATTTTTCTCTGATGATTTTATAAATTTAATGGTGGACCAAAGTAATTTATATGCCCAGCAGTTTATTGCTCAAAACCCCACGTCATCATTTGCTAGGTGGACCCCTGTAGATGCAGTAGAGATGATGACGTTTTGGGGTCTGGTGTTACATATGGGCATAGTAAAAAAGCCAGAAATTAGGCAATATTGGAGTACAGATGTTCTGTACAGCACCCCACTTTACCGTATGGCCATGACTCGGACTCGTTTTGAGACAATCCTTAATACATACAAAGCCCACACATACTAATACTTACCTATCTTCTTTCCGTAGGTAGCCCTGGTCCTGTGTCGTCTTCTGATCCTGTGTCGTCTTCTGCCTCCATGTCGACGTCGCTGTCCATGTCGGCGATGGCGTCCCCGTCCGGATCCGACGAAATCCATGTGGAAGCTGTGGAAGGAAACCATACTCACCTGTCCCAGCGCGACGTAGTCCAGGTAAGTGTCTTGGCAAAAAACAAACCGACACCCCGAAACCAGACCGGACTCTGAGGGAGCCGCACGGTGTTTGTTTACATCGTGCGGCTCCGCCCCTGAATGCCGCTATTGGCCGCCTTGCGGCCTAGCGGCCAATAGCGGCATTCGGGGGCGGAGCCGCACGATGTAAACAAACACCGTGCGGCTCCCTCAGAGTCCGGTCTGGTTTCGGGGTGTCGGTTTGTTTTTTTGCCAAGACACTTACCTGGACTACGTCGCGCTGGGACAGGTGAGTATGGTTTCCTTCCACAGCTTCCACATGGATTTCGTCGGATCCGGATGGGGACGCCATCGCAGACATGGACAGCGACGTCGACATGGAGGCAGAAGACGACACAGGACCAGAAGACGACACAGGACCAGGGCTACCTACGGAAAGAAGATAGGTAAGTATTAGTATGTGTGGGCTTTGTATGTATTAAAGTTTTATTTTAAATGTGTGTCAGTGTGTTTTGTGTACTATTTTTTTAACTGTGGAACTACAAGTGCCAGCGTGCCCTTTAATGCCCAGCAGGCTGGGACTTGTGGTTCTCCAAGTCCCAGCTTGCTGGGGAGGCTTGCTGGCACTTGTAGTGCCACAGTAAAAAAACAGTAGTTTAATCTATTTTTTTACACCACTATCAGCTCGATGCCCACCGCCCAAGGGCATCGAGGACAGCACCAGGCTTCAGCCTGGTCAGGTAAGTCCTGGAGGGGGGGGGACCCCTTCATTGGGGGGGTCCCCACTCCCCCAGGGCCCCTGGCCAGGCTGACTGGTCGGTAGGGTTAATGTTTTGGCCGCGGGACCTTATATCATAAGTGTCCCCCGGCTGTGACATTACGCTGCTGGCTGGTTTTGCCTGGGGCTGGTTCTTAAAATACGGGGGACCCCTAGTCATTTTGTCCCCCGTATTTTGGGAACCAGCCCCGGACCTGGAGCCTGGGGCTGGTTGTTAAAAATCGGGGAACCCCTATTTGTCGGGTTCCCTGATTTTTAATTACCGGCCCCGGCTCCTTCAGCCTGGTGCTGGTTTCGGCTGTGGGGGGGACCCCACGCCGTTTTTTTTTTTAAATTTATTTATTTTTCTATTTTTTTTTACACACTGCAGCCTGCACGGATCTGACTGATCCGTGCAGACTGCTAGAAATAATTCGTATTAGCGGCCGTATATACGGCCGCTAATACGAATTGTTACACCATGGGAGGGTTACAAAGCAGTCGTATCTGACTGCTTTGTAATTTCCCCTCCGGAACACGACTTTGCATACGACTTAAACAGTCGTACGCAGTCGGAGGGGAAATACCAATACGAAAAACTAGGTTTTTCATATTGGTAAATTTCCCCCTATACCTCTGAGAGATAATATAAAATACTACTGAAATTATGCAAAGTACTCCCCCATTCCCCCCCCCCCTCCCTCCCTCCTTTTCAGGTACTGTACCTGAAGTGCCAAAGAGGATGCAGAAAATAATATGTAACCAATATAGTTCAAATATGCAAATCAAAGCGTATAGTCCAGACTATGATAACAGGAAGCGTGTTTGATCTATTACTTATGGTCTGATAATTCAGCAGAAACTTTACTTTCCAGTAAGGTACAGAAGGACAGAGATAAGGCAGATTCCAGCGATAGGGCCACATAACTGTTCTAGGGGTTTATGTACTAAGCCGGGCGGAGACTGATAAAGTGGATGGAGATAAGGCAGCTCAGATAGTGGCATGTAAATCTTATAGACTCATAAAGGTAAGTCACGTTTTATTACTAGAGATAGGGCAAGGTTGTTAGTTTTTTTTTTATATAATGTAGATTTTAAGTATCCCGTATCCAAAATGCTCGGGACCAGGAGAATTTTGGATAACGGATTATTCCGTATTTTGGAATATTTTAATATTTCAATGATGTATTTTGAAGTATCTTGCATTTCATCAAACACATGAAATACACACAAATATATTTTATTTGTTCAAAAAACAAGGTTTTAAAACATGAAACATAATTTGTGTTCTATCTCAGATATTGAATTTGAATGCCAAGCAATCATTGTCTTGCACATATATAGTGCCAGTTACATATCATGTCCTCAGTGATGCTGTTACAGATGTCCCTAGTGAGTTTTTAGCAAAAAAAAAAAAGTTTTCCCACTTTCTGGAATGTATGGTTTTCGGAATAATTCGGATAAGGGATATTCGGATACGGGATACTCAACCTGTAATAAATTGTACACATTTTTATCGTGTGTCTAAAAAAAATAAAGTAAAAGAAAAAAGACTACAGGTTTTTTTTTTCAATTTGGGAAAGTTTTATTGATACCTTGTATATTGACATTAAAGAACAATCACTGGGCCCAATTCAGACGTGCGTATATTTGCTGGCTAGTGAGGAGGTAATGGCCGTCCCACCGAATCCATGCCCTCCCCACCAGAATCCCTGCGCTACACTGCGATCGGATGTGTACGATTACAGAGGATAAATCTTATGATGGTTTCTCGCCATCGAATGATTGGACCTGTCCAAGAGCCCGGAGCTGGTTTTTAACCCCTTCCCGCCGCAGCCTGTTTTTGCCTTCCTGACAGAGCCCTTTTTTTCAAATCTGACATGTATCACTTAAGTGGGGATAACTTTTTTTTGCTTTTACTTATCCCAGTGATTTTGAGATTGTTTTCTCGTGACACATTGTACTTCAAGTTAGTGGTAAATATGGGTCGATACAGACTGTGTTTTTTTGTGAAAAATACCAAAATGTCGTAAAAAAATGGAAAATTTAGCAATTTTCTAAATGTTAAATTTTCTGCTTGTGAGACAAATAATCATACCACTCAAAATAGTTAATAACTAACATAGACCTAGGGTGACATTCTATGCTATGCGCTAAATGCGCATGTTTTATTTGCGCACCACATCGCCGCAAATCGCCTATTTTAAAATCGCATTTTTCAGCCTAAATGCGCATATTTAATGTGATGCGCATTGGAGGCTGAAAAGTGCGAATAGGGGCGATTTGCAGCGAAGTGGTGCGCTGTTTTTAGTCCTGAAAATGTGCGATTTTCATGTCTGAAAATCGCACATTTGCAGGACAGTGCAAGGTTGTAAAAAAAAGAACCGAGCGCGGGGTCCCCCGCCCGAGTCTAACCAGCCCCGGGCTCACTGAGCCGGTGCTGGTGACATAAAATCAGGGTCCCCGACAAATAGGGGTCCCCTTGATTTTATGAAACCAGCACCGGGCTCAAGGTTCCCAAAATACGGGGGACAAAGTGTCTAGGGGTCCCCCGTATTTTAAGAACCAGCACCGGACACAACCAGCCAGCAGGGTAATGCCACAGCCGGGGGGAGACTTTTTATACAAGTCCCCCCCGGCCAAAGCATTAACCCCCTGGCTGGTCAGCATGGGCAGGGGTCCTGGGGAAGTGGGGACCCCCCCAATGAAGGGGTCCCCCCCCTCCAGGACTTACCAGCCCATGCTGATAGTCCGGGGCTGTCCTCCATGCCCCTGGGCTGTGGGCATGGAGCTGATGATTTGTGTAAAAAAAATAATGAAAACTATTGTTTTACACTGGCGAACTATGAGTCCCAGCAAGCCTACCCCGCATGCTGGGACTTGGGGAACCACAAGTCCCAGCATGCGGGGCATTACATTTTTACATTACACCGATAATGCACAGTGCCCACCCAGAGATGATCCCACCTTTGACCGGCTATTCAAAGTCAGGCCGGTCATTGATCATTTCAGTGCCAAATTTGCAGAGTTGTACATCCCTGAAAAATTTATTTGTATCGACGAGTCCCTTATACATTTTAAAGGAAGGGTTAAATTCCGCCAGTACCTTCCCAGTAAGAGGGCAAGGTATGGCATAAAAATGTATAAGCTGTGTGAAAGCACCTCAGGGTACACTCACAGGTTTAGGGTATATGAAGGGAAGGATTCAAGAATTGAACCGCCAGAATGCCCCCCCTCCCTCGTAGGTGTTAGTGGAAAAATTGTCTGGGATTTAGTGCACCCCTTCCTGGATAAAGGTTATCACCTCTATGTGGATAACTTTTACACTAGCATCCCCTGTTTAAGGCCCTTGGTTCAAGAGGTACAGCAGCTTGCGGTACTGTGCGCAAGAACCAAAGAGGCCTCCCAAAAACGCACATTGCCCAAGTACTGAGAAGGGGTGAAAGCAGGGGAATATGCACCGAAAATATGTTGTTGGTCAAATATAAGGACAAGAGGGATGTCCTTATACTGACAACAATTCACGGAGACAGTACCACCTCCGTCCCTGTACGAGGTACCAGTACCACACCTCAAAACCTAATTGTATCCTAGATAACAATAAGTACATGGGCGGAGTGGATCTTTCAGATCAGGTACTGAAGCCGTACAGTGCCCTGCGGAAAACAAAAATCTGGTACAAGAAGCTGGCCGTGTATATCATCCAGATGGCACTGTATAACGCTTACGTGCTATTCCGTAGGGCAGGACACAAAAAAGGTGCAAAGTTTGCTATAAAAAGGGAATAAGAAAGGATACTATTTTCCACTGTGAAACTTGCCCCAACAAACCCGGCCTATGTATAAAGGAGTGTTTTAAAATATACCACACATCTATGGATTATTTGGTTCATCATTTCACCGTGCTTCGGGGGTCTTGCTAATGCCACATAGCACCCACCATTCATTCCACCAGAATCTGAGCTGCAAAATCCAAAAATCACTCCTTCCCTTCTGAGTCCTGCCATGCACCCAACTGGTATTTTTTGGTCACATATGAGGCATTGCCATACTCGGGAGAAATTGGGGCACAGATTTTGTCTCCTTCATTCCTTGTGAAAATGAAAATTTTTGAGCCAGAACTGCATTTTTGTGTAAAAAATTAAATTTTTCATTTTCACTGCCCAGTTGTACCACAATTGGTGAAACCCCTGGGGGTTTGAAATGTACACTATAGCCCTAGATGAATTCCCTGAGGGGTGTAGTTTGCAAAATGGGGTCACTTGTGGGGGGGTTCCACTGTATTGGTGCTTCGGGGGTCTTGCTAATGCGACATAGAACCCACCAACATTCCACCAGAATCTGTGCTGCAAAATCCAAATATCACTCCTTCCCTTCTGAGTCCTGCCATTTTTTGGTCACACATGAGGCATTGCCGTACTCGGGAGAAATTGGGGCACAGATTTTGGGGTGCTTTGTCTCCTTCATTCCTTGTGAAAATGAAAAATTTTGAGCCAGAACTGCATTTTTGTGTAAAAAATTTAATTTTTCATTTTCACTGCCCAGTTGTACCACAATTGGTGAAACCCCTGGGGGTTTGAAATGTACACTATAGCCCTAGATGAATTCCCTGAGGGGTGTAGTTTGCAAAATGGGGTCACTTGGGGGGGGTTCCACTGAATTGGTGCTTCGGGGGTCTTGCTAATGCGACATAACACCCACCATTCATTCCACCAAAATCTGTGCTGCAAAATCCAAATATCACTCCTTCCCTTCTGAGTCCTGCCATGCACCCAAATGGTATTTTTTGGTCACATGTGAGGCATTGCCGTACTCGGGAGAAATTGGGGCAAAGATTTTCGGGTGCTTTTTCTCCTTCATACCTTGTGAAAATGAAAAATTTTGAGCCAGAACTGCATTTTTGTGTAAAAAAATGTAATTTTTCATTTGCACAGCCCAGTTGTATCAAAATTGGTGAAACCCCTGGGGGTTTGAAATGTACACTATACCCCTAGATGAATTCCCTGAGGGGTGTAGTTTGCAAAATGGGGTCACTTGTGGGGGGGTTCCACTGTATTGGTGCTTTGGGGGTCTTGCTAATGCGACATAGCACCCACCAACATTCCACCAGAATCTGTGCTGCAAAATCCAAATATCACTCCTTCCCTTCTGAGTCCTGCCATGCACCCAAATGGTATTTTTTGGTCACATGTGAGGCATTGCCGTACTCGGGAGAAATTGGGGCACAGATTTTGGGGTGCTTTGTCTCCTTCATTCCTTGTGAAAATGAAAAATTTTGAGCCAGAACTGCATTTTTGTGTAAAAAATTTAATTTTTCATTTTCACTGCCCAGTTGTACCACAATTGGTGAAACCCCTGGGGGTTTGAAATGTACACTATACCCCTAGATGAATTCCCTGAGGGGTGTAGTTTGCAAAATGGGGTCACTTGTGGGGGGGTTCCACTGTATTGGTGCTTCGGGGGTCTTGCTAATGCGACATAGCACCCACCAACATTCCACCAGAATCTGTGCTGCAAAATCCAAATATCACTCCTTCCCTTCTGAGTCCTGCCATGCACCCAAATGGTATTTTTTGGTCACATGTGAGGCATTGCCGTACTCGGGAGAAATTGGGGCACAGATTTTGGGGTGCTTTGTCTCCTTCATTCCTTGTGAAAATGAAAAATTTTGAGCCAGAACTGCATTTTTGTGTAAAAAATGTAATTTTTCATTTTCACAGCCCAGTTGTACAACAATTGGTGAAACCCCTGGGGGTTTGAAATGTACACTATAGCCCTAGATGAATTCCCTGAGGGGTGTAGTTTTCAAAATGGGGTCACTTGTGGGGGGTTCCTAACTTTTAGCATCTTATGGTGCCTAGAAACCTACATGGTGCCTAAAAAATATTCTCATAAAAAGGAGGCTCCAAAATCAAGTAGGTGCTCCTTCTATTATGAAGCCTGTGGTTTGGTCAACGTGCACACTAGGGCCACATATAGGATATTTATGAAAACAAAAGAATTGGGGGAATCAATTTTTAGTCACATTTCTCTAGTAAAATCTACTGTGTTCCTTAGAAAAATGTATTAAAATTGAAAATCTGCTAAAAAAATGAAATTTTGAAATTTCACCTACACTTTGTTTTAATTCCTGTGAAACACCTAAAGGGTTAACAAACTTCCAAAATGCTGTTTTGAATATTGTGAGGGGTGCAGTTTTTGAAATTGCATCATTTATGGGGGTGTCTCACATACAAGTCCCTCAAAGTCACATCAGAACTGAACTGGTCCCTAAAAAAATCAGTGTTTGAAATTTTCTTGAAAATTTGAGAATTTGCTATTCATATTTTAAGCCTCCTAGTGTCCAAAAAAATTAAAAGGAGGTTGTAATAATGATGGAAACATAACGTAGACATATGGGGTGACATTCTATGGGATGCGATTTTCGTTATTTTGCGGTAATTAGACCACAAAATGGCGATATCGCATTTTCCCATGAAATCGTTTATTTAATGGGATGCGAACAGGGGCTGAAATCGCATATTATGTGCGTTAAGGTCTGGTGAATAAAAATGCGAGATTAATTCGCATTTTTATCGCATCCAGATGTTTTCGCACAGAAAAGTATACAAGTCGCTTATTTAATGCAATGCGCATTTGCACATCGCATTTTTTAAGTGACTAATTATCGCACTTATTTCAGACCTGGGTCTGTTAGGCGAATTAGCCAGAACCCTGCACAGATCGCAATGTTCCGTGCAGGGTTCTGCTGTAAAAAATAAAAGAAATGGTTAAATAAAAAAAAAAAACGAGCGCGGGGTCCCCCGCCCGAGTCTAACCAGCCCCGGGCTCACTGAGCCGGTGCTGGTGACATAAAATCAGGGTCCCCGACAAATAGGGGTCCCCTTGATTTTATGAAACCAGCACCGGGCTCAAGTTCCGGCGCTGGTTCCCAAAATACGGGGGACAAAGTGTCTAGGGGTCCCCCGTATTTTAAGAACCAGCACCGGACACAACCAGCCAGCAGGGTAATGCCACAGCCGGGGGGAGACTTTTTATACAAGTCCCCCCCGGCCAAAGCATTAACCCCCTGGCTGGTCAGCATGGGCAGGGGTCCTGGGGAAGTGGGGACCCCCCCAATGAAGGGGTCCCCCCCCTCCAGGACTTACCAGTCCATGCTGATAATCCGGGGCTGTCCTCCATGCCCCTCCTTGTGAAAATGAAAAATTTTGAGCCAGAACTGCATTTTTGTGTAAAAAATTTAATTTTTCATTTTCACTGCCCAGTTGTACCACAATTGGTGAAACCCCTGGGGGTTTGAAATGTACACTATAGCCCTAGATGAATTCCCTGAGGGGTGTAGTTTGCAAAATGGGGTCACTTGGGGGGGGTTCCACTGAATTGGTGCTTCGGGGGTCTTGCTAATGCGACATAACACCCACCATTCATTCCACCAAAATCTGTGCTGCAAAATCCAAATATCACTCCTTCCCTTCTGAGTCCTGCCATGCACCCAAATGGTATTTTTTGGTCACATGTGAGGCATTGCCGTACTCGGGAGAAATTGGGGCAAAGATTTTCGGGTGCTTTTTCTCCTTCATACCTTGTGAAAATGAAAAATTTTGAGCCAGAACTGCATTTTTGTGTAAAAAAATGTAATTTTTCATTTGCACAGCCCAGTTGTATCAAAATTGGTGAAACCCCTGGGGGTTTGAAATGTACACTATACCCCTAGATGAATTCCCTGAGGGGTGTAGTTTGCAAAATGGGGTCACTTGTGGGGGGGTTCCACTGTATTGGTGCTTTGGGGGTCTTGCTAATGCGACATAGCACCCACCAACATTCCACCAGAATCTGTGCTGCAAAATCCAAATATCACTCCTTCCCTTCTGAGTCCTGCCATGCACCCAAATGGTATTTTTTGGTCACATGTGAGGCATTGCCGTACTCGGGAGAAATTGGGGCACAGATTTTGGGGTGCTTTGTCTCCTTCATTCCTTGTGAAAATGAAAAATTTTGAGCCAGAACTGCATTTTTGTGTAAAAAATTTAATTTTTCATTTTCACTGCCCAGTTGTACCACAATTGGTGAAACCCCTGGGGGTTTGAAATGTACACTATACCCCTAGATGAATTCCCTGAGGGGTGTAGTTTGCAAAATGGGGTCACTTGTGGGGGGGTTCCACTGTATTGGTGCTTCGGGGGTCTTGCTAATGCGACATAGCACCCACCAACATTCCACCAGAATCTGTGCTGCAAAATCCAAATATCACTCCTTCCCTTCTGAGTCCTGCCATGCACCCAAATGGTATTTTTTGGTCACATGTGAGGCATTGCCGTACTCGGGAGAAATTGGGGCACAGATTTTGGGGTGCTTTGTCTCCTTCATTCCTTGTGAAAATGAAAAATTTTGAGCCAGAACTGCATTTTTGTGTAAAAAATGTAATTTTTCATTTTCACAGCCCAGTTGTACAACAATTGGTGAAACCCCTGGGGGTTTGAAATGTACACTATAGCCCTAGATGAATTCCCTGAGGGGTGTAGTTTTCAAAATGGGGTCACTTGTGGGGGGTTCCTAACTTTTAGCATCTTATGGTGCCTAGAAACCTACATGGTGCCTAAAAAATATTCTCATAAAAAGGAGGCTCCAAAATCAAGTAGGTGCTCCTTCTATTATGAAGCCTGTGGTTTGGTCAACGTGCACACTAGGGCCACATATAGGATATTTATGAAAACAAAAGAATTGGGGGAATCAATTTTTAGTCACATTTCTCTAGTAAAATCTACTGTGTTCCTTAGAAAAATGTATTAAAATTGAAAATCTGCTAAAAAAATGAAATTTTGAAATTTCACCTACACTTTGTTTTAATTCCTGTGAAACACCTAAAGGGTTAACAAACTTCCAAAATGCTGTTTTGAATATTGTGAGGGGTGCAGTTTTTGAAATTGCATCATTTATGGGGGTGTCTCACATACAAGTCCCTCAAAGTCACATCAGAACTGAACTGGTCCCTAAAAAAATCAGTGTTTGAAATTTTCTTGAAAATTTGAGAATTTGCTATTCATATTTTAAGCCTCCTAGTGTCCAAAAAAATTAAAAGGAGGTTGTAATAATGATGGAAACATAACGTAGACATATGGGGTGACATTCTATGGGATGCGATTTTCGTTATTTTGCGGTAATTAGACCACAAAATGGCGATATCGCATTTTCCCATGAAATCGTTTATTTAATGGGATGCGAACAGGGGCTGAAATCGCATATTATGTGCGTTAAGGTCTGGTGAATAAAAATGCGAGATTAATTCGCATTTTTATCGCATCCAGATGTTTTCGCACAGAAAAGTATACAAGTCGCTTATTTAATGCAATGCGCATTTGCACATCGCATTTTTTAAGTGACTAATTATCGCACTTATTTCAGACCTGGGTCTGTTAGGCGAATTAGCCAGAACCCTGCACAGATCGCAATGTTCCGTGCAGGGTTCTGCTGTAAAAAATAAAAGAAATGGTTAAATAAAAAAAAAAAACGAGCGCGGGGTCCCCCGCCCGAGTCTAACCAGCCCCGGGCTCACTGAGCCGGTGCTGGTGACATAAAATCAGGGTCCCCGACAAATAGGGGTCCCCTTGATTTTATGAAACCAGCACCGGGCTCAAGTTCCGGCGCTGGTTCCCAAAATACGGGGGACAAAGTGTCTAGGGGTCCCCCGTATTTTAAGAACCAGCACCGGACACAACCAGCCAGCAGGGTAATGCCACAGCCGGGGGGAGACTTTTTATACAAGTCCCCCCCGGCCAAAGCATTAACCCCCTGGCTGGTCAGCATGGGCAGGGGTCCTGGGGAAGTGGGGACCCCCCCAATGAAGGGGTCCCCCCCCTCCAGGACTTACCAGTCCATGCTGATAATCCGGGGCTGTCCTCCATGCCCCTCCTTGTGAAAATGAAAAATTTTGAGCCAGAACTGCATTTTTGTGTAAAAAATGTAATTTTTCATTTTCACAGCCCAGTTGTACAACAATTGGTGAAACCCCTGGGGGTTTGAAATGTACACTATAGCCCTAGATGAATTCCCTGAGGGGTGTAGTTTTCAAAATGGGGTCACTTGTGGGGGGTTCCTAACTTTTAGCATCTTATGGTGCCTAGAAACCTACATGGTGCCTAAAAAATATTCTCATAAAAAGGAGGCTCCAAAATCAAGTAGGTGCTCCTTCTATTATGAAGCCTGTGGTTTGGTCAACGTGCACACTAGGGCCACATATAGGATATTTATGAAAACAAAAGAATTGGGGGAATCAATTTTTAGTCACATTTCTCTAGTAAAATCTACTGTGTTCCTTAGAAAAATGTATTAAAATTGAAAATCTGCTAAAAAAATGAAATTTTGAAATTTCACCTACACTTTGTTTTAATTCCTGTGAAACACCTAAAGGGTTAACAAACTTCCAAAATGCTGTTTTGAATATTGTGAGGGGTGCAGTTTTTGAAATTGCATCATTTATGGGGGTGTCTCACATACAAGTCCCTCAAAGTCACATCAGAACTGAACTGGTCCCTAAAAAAATCAGTGTTTGAAATTTTCTTGAAAATTTGAGAATTTGCTATTCATATTTTAAGCCTCCTAGTGTCCAAAAAAATTAAAAGGAGGTTGTAATAATGATGGAAACATAACGTAGACATATGGGGTGACATTCTATGGGATGCGATTTTCGTTATTTTGCGGTAATTAGACCACAAAATGGCGATATCGCATTTTCCCATGAAATCGTTTATTTAATGGGATGCGAACAGGGGCTGAAATCGCATATTATGTGCGTTAAGGTCTGGTGAATAAAAATGCGAGATTAATTCGCATTTTTATCGCATCCAGATGTTTTCGCACAGAAAAGTATACAAGTCGCTTATTTAATGCAATGCGCATTTGCACATCGCATTTTTTAAGTGACTAATTATCGCACTTATTTCAGACCTGGGTCTGTTAGGCGAATTAGCCAGAACCCTGCACAGATCGCAATGTTCCGTGCAGGGTTCTGCTGTAAAAAATAAAAGAAATGGTTAAATAAAAAAAAAAAAACGAGCGCGGGGTCCCCCGCCCGAGTCTAACCAGCCCCGGGCTCACTGAGCCGGTGCTGGTGACATAAAATCAGGGTCCCCGACAAATAGGGGTCCCCTTGATTTTATGAAACCAGCACCGGGCTCAAGTTCCGGCGCTGGTTCCCAAAATACGGGGGACAAAGTGTCTAGGGGTCCCCCGTATTTTAAGAACCAGCACCGGACACAACCAGCCAGCAGGGTAATGCCACAGCCGGGGGGAGACTTTTTATACAAGTCCCCCCCGGCCAAAGCATTAACCCCCTGGCTGGTCAGCATGGGCAGGGGTCCTGGGGAAGTGGGGACCCCCCCAATGAAGGGGTCCCCCCCCTCCAGGACTTACCAGTCCATGCTGATAATCCGGGGCTGTCCTCCATGCCCCTGGGCTGTGGGCATGGAGCTGATGATTTGTGTAAAAAAAAGAATGAAAACTATTGTTTTACACTGGCAAACTATGAGTCCCAGCAAGCCTACCCCGCATGCTGGGACTTGGGGAACCACAAGTCCCAGCATGCGGGGCATTAAAGGGCCCGCTGGCACTTGTAGTTCTGCAGTGTAAAAAATAGTGCACAAAATCACACTGACACCCTGTAAAATAAAACTTTAATACACACAAAACACACACACACTGATACTTACCTACCTTGAGCCCGTAGGTCGGTCCCTGGATCCTGGGTCCGTCCTCCGGGGCTCCAGGGCAGAAGAGTCCGGTTCCGGGGCCTTGGTCCTGGTTCCGGGGCTGGTCCTAGGGTTCCGGGGCTCCTGGCGTCAAGAATCCGGGGTCCGGGATCCGTGGTAGTCCCCAGGGGTACCTAAGGAGGAAAATCCAACTCACCTGCTCCCCGGCGGCGACCTCCGCTGACAGCGCTGCTCCAGACTGGTACCCGGCTTGCAGGAGTTTGTCCGGCGCTGAGATGTTTCCTCCTCGCCGTCTCTGAACAGAATGATTTCTCGGCCAATCAGGAGCCGAGAAAGTCGGCTCCTGATTGGCCAGAAATCATTCTGAATACAGACGCCGACGTAACATCTCAGCGCATCCAGAGCAGAGATGTTACTTCGTCGGCGTCTGTATTCAGAATGATTTCTGGCCAATCAGGAGCCGACTTTCTCGGCTCCTGATTGGCCGAGAAATCATTCTGTTCAGAGACGGCGAGGAGGAAACATCTCAGCGCCGGACAAACTCCTGCAAGCCGGGTACCAGTCTGGAGCAGCACTGTCACCGGAGGTCGCCGCCGGGGAGCAGGTGAGTTGGATTTTCCTCCTTAGGTACCCCTGGGGACTACCACGGATCCCGGACCCTGGATTCTTCATGCCAGGAGCCCCGGAACCCCAGGACCAGCCCCGGAACCAGGACCAAGGCCCCGGAACCGGACTCTTCTGCCCAGGAGCCCCGGAGGACGGACCCAGGATCCAGGGACCGACCTACGGGCTCAAGGTAGGTAAGTATCAGTGTGTGTGTGTTTTGTGTGTATTAAAGTTTTATTTTACAGGGTGTCAGTGTGATTTTGTGCACTATTTTTTACACTGCAGAACTACAAGTGCCAGCGGGCCCTTTAACCCCTTACCGACGCAGCCTGTTTTTGCCTTCCTGACAGAGCCCTTTTTTTCAAATCTGACATGTATCACTTAAGTGGGGATAACTTTTTTTTGCTTTTACTTCTCCCAGTGATTTTGAGATTGTTTTCTCGTGACACATTGTACTTCAAGTTAGTGGTAAATTTTGGTCGATACAGTCTGTGTTTTTTTGTGAAAAATACCAAAATGTCGTAAAAAAAAATGAAAATGTAGCAATTTGCAAAATGTTAAATTTTCTGCTTTTGAGACAAATAATCATACCACTCAAAATAGTTAATAACTAACATAGACCATATGTATACTTTATGTTGCCATCATTATTTCAACCTCCTTTTAATTTTTTTGGACACTAGGAGGCTTAAAATATGAATAGCAAATTCTCAAATTTTCAAGAAAATTTCAAACACTGATTTTTTTTAGGGACCAGTTCAGTTCTGATGTGACTTTGAGGGACTTGTATGTGAGACACCCCCATAAATGATGCCATTTCAAAAACTGCACCCCTCACAGTATTCAAAACAGCATTTTGGAAGTTTGTTAACCCTTTAGGTGTTTCACAGGAATTAAAACAAAGTGCAGGTGAAATTTCAAAATTTCATTTTTTTAGCAGATTTTCAATTTTAATACATTTTTCTAAGGAACACAGTAGATTTTACTAGAGAAATGTGACTAAAAATTGATTCCCCCAATTCTTTTGTTTTCATAAATATCCTATATGTGGCCCTAGTGTGCACGTTGACCAAACCACAGGCTTCATAATAGAAGGAGCACCTACTTGATTTTGGAGCCTCCTTTTTATGAGATTATTTTTTAGGCACCATGTAGGTTTCTAGGCACCATAAGATGCTAAAAGTTAGGAACCCCCCCACAACTGACCCCATTTTGCAAACTACACCCCTCAGGGAATTCATCTAGGGGTATAGTGTACATTTCAAACCCCCAGGGGTTTCACCAATTGTGGTACAACTGGGCTGTGAAAATGAAAAATTACATTTTTTACACAAAAATGCAGTTCTGGCTCAAACTTTTTCATTTTCACAAGGAATGAAGGAGACAAAGCACCCCAAAATCTGTGCCCCAATTTCTCCCGAGTACGGCAATGCCTCATATGTGACCAAAAAATACCATTTGGGTTCATGGCAGTACTCAGAAGGGAAGGAGTGATATTTGGATTTTGCAGCACACATTCTGGTGGAATGAATGGTGGGTGCTATGTCGCATTAGCAAGACCCCCGAAGCACCAATACAGTGGAACCCCCTCACAAGTGACCCCATTTTGCAAACTACACCCCTCAGGGAATTCATCTAGGGGTATAGTGTACATTTCAAACCCCCAGGGGTTTCACCAATTTTGGTACAACTGGGCTGTGAAAATGAAAAATTACATTTTTTTACACAAAAATGCAGTTCTGGCTCAAAAATTTTTCATTTTCACAAGGAATGAAGGAGACAAAGCACCCCAAAATCTGTGCCCCAATTTCTCCCGAGTACGGCAATGCCTCATATGTGACCAAAAAATACCATTTGGTTGCATGGCAGGACTCAGAAGGGAAGGAGTGATATTTGGATTTTGCAGCACCGATTCTGGTGGAATGAATGGTGGGTGCTATGTCGCATTAGCAAGACCCCCGAAGCACCAATACAGTGGAACCCCCCCACAAGTGACCCCATTTTGCAAACTACACCCCTCAGGGAATTCATCTAGGGGTATAGTGTACATTTCAAACCCCCAGGGGTTTCACCAATTGTGGTACAACTAGGCTGTGAAAATGAAAAATTACATTTTTTACACAAAAATGCAGTTCTGGCTCAAAATTTTTCATTTTCACAAGGAATGAAGGAGACAAAGCACCCCAAAATCTGTGCCCCAATTTCTCCCGAGTACGGCAATGCCTCATATGTGACCAAAAAATACCATTTGGGTGCATGGCAGGACTCAGAAGGGAAGGAGTGATATTTGGATTTTGCAGCACACATTCTGGTGGAATGAATGGTGGGTGCTATGTCGTATTAGCAAGACCCCCGAAGCACCAATACAGTGGAACCCCCCCACAAGTGACCCCATTTTGCAAACTACACCCCTCAGGGAATTCATCTAGGGGTATAATGTACATTTCAAACCCCCAGGGGTTTCACCAATTGTGGTACAACTGGACTGTGAAAATGAAAAATTACATTTTTTTACACAAAAATGCAGTTCTGGCTCAAAATTTTTCATTTTCACAAGGAATGAAGGAGACAAAGCACCCCAAAATCTGTGCCCCAATTTCTCCCGAGTACGGCACTGCCTCATATGTGACCAAAAAATGGCAGGACTCAGAAGGGAAGGAGTGATATTTGGATTTTGCAGCACAGATTCTGGTGGAATGAATGGTGGGTGCTATGTCGCATTAGCAAGACCCCCGAAGCACCAATACAGTGGAACCCCCCCACAAGTGACCCCATTTTCCAAACTACACCCCTCAGGGAATTCATCTAGGGGTATAGTGTACATTTCAAACCCCCAGGGGTTTCACCAATTTTGGTACAACTGGGCTGTGAAAATGAAAAATTAAATTTTTTACACAAAAATGCAGTTCTGGCTCAAAATTTTTCATTTTCACAAGGAATGAAGGAGACAAAGCACCCCAAAATCTGTGCCCCAATTTCTCCCGAGTACGGCAATGCCTCATATGTGACCAAAAAATACCATTTGGGTGCATGGCAGGACTCAGAAGGGAAGGAGTGATATTTGGATTTTGCAGCACACATTCTGGTGGAATGAATGGTGGGTGCTATGTCGCATTAGCAAGACCCCCGAAGCATGGTGAAATGATGAACCTAATAATCCATAGATGTGTGGTATATTTTAAAGCACTCCTTCATACATAGGCCGGGTTTGTCGGGGCAAGTTTCACAGTGGAAGATAGTTTGCTTTCGTATTCCCTTTTTATAGCAAACTTTGCACCTTTTTTGTGTCCTGCCCTTTTTTCCAGTGGAGGGGATTTCTTTAGGAAAATGCTGCCCTGATACAATACGGGGGCCAGTACTAGAAGTACTGGGGCCAGTACTAGAAGTACTGGGGCCCTCTGCCTGCTGGTTCCCAAATATTAGGCCCTTTATGACTTCCTCTTGAAAGTGCATAAATGTCCCCGTCTGGCTGGTAGAACGGAATAGTACGTAAGCGTTATACAGTGCCATCTGGATGATATACACGGCCAGCTTCTTATACCATATTTTTGTTTTCCACAGGGCACTGTACGGCTTCAGTACCTGATCTGAAAGATCCACTCCGCCCATGTACTTATTGTAATCTAGGATACAAATAGGTTTTGAGGCGTGGGTACTGGTACCTCGTACAGGGACGGAGGTGGTACTGTCTCCGTGAATTGTTGTCAGTATAAGGACATCCCTCTTGTCCTTATATTTGACCAACAACATATTTTCGGTGCATATTCCCCTGCTTTCACCCTTTCTCAGTAATTGGGCAATGTGCGTTTTTGGGAGGCCTCTTTGGTTCTTGCGCACAGTACCGCAAGCTGCTGTACCTCTTGAACCAAGGGCCTTAAACAGGGGGATGCTGGTGTAAAAGTTATCCACATAGAGGTGATAACCCTTATCCAGGAAGGGGTGCACTAAATCCCAGACAATCTTTCCACTAACACCTACGAGGTAGGGGGGGCATTCTGGCGGTTCAATTCTTGTGTCCTTCCCTTCATATACCCTAAACCTGTGGGTGTACCCTGAGGTACTTTCGCACAGCTTATACATTTTTATGCCATACCTTGCCCTCTTATTGGGAAGGTACTGGCGGAATTTAACCCTTCCTTTAAAATGTATAAGTGACTCGTCTACACAAATGAATTTTTTGGGGATGTACATCTCAGCAAATTTGGCGCTGAAATGATCAATGACCGGCCTGACTTTGAATAGCCGGTCAAAGGTGGGATCATCTCTGGGTGGGCACTGTGCATTATCGTTGTAATGCAAAAATTTAAGGATCGTCTCAAAACGAGTCCGGGTCATGGCCATACGATGAAGTGGGGTGCTGTACAGAACATCTGTACTCCAATATTGCCTAATTTCTGGCTTTTTAACTATGCCCATATGTAACACCAGACCCCAAAACGTCATCATCTCTACTGCATCTACAGGGGTCCACCTAGCAAATGATGACGTGGGGTTTTGGGCAATAAACTGCTGGGCATATAAATTACTTTGGTCCACGATTAAATTTATAAAATCATCAGAGAAAAAGACTTTGAAAAAGTCAATTTCTTTGAGGCCTGTAGTATCAAATTGGATTCCTGGGTTGGCCAAAAACTCAGGAACCTGGGGCTCAAAATTGTCTGGTGGTGGGGTCCATACGAGATCAATCATTGGGGGGGGTCTCAGCTGCTCTACGGGGGCATCTTTGAGGGGGTCCCTCATCACTAGAGGAGGAAGAGGAGCTTAAGGCGAATGCAAATTCATCGCTTGCATTACTGGCTGTGTCAGTGTCAGAGGCAATAAGGGCATATGCCTCCTCCGCTGAAAACAGTCTTTGCGATGATTGGGACATTTTTATTATTTTTGTGTAGGCGTGTATAGTGTAGGGGGGGTACAAACTTTATTTCAACACGGGGGGTATGTAGTGTGTATGTAGTGCTTTAACACGTGTAAGTTAAAAGAAAAAAAAAAGCTCCTGCGCCAAAAATTGAGCACAGATGTTGGTCAGTAACGTCCGTCACTGATCAGCGCTCAGCGGGCACAGGACACCCACAAAAGCACCGTGGGTGTAAAAAAAAATAAAAAAAAAGACTCCACAGCACCCTCCAAAAAAAATAAATAAAAAAAAACTTCTGATGACTCAAAGACAACAGGAATTTGATCCAAAAAAAAAAATTAGATCAAAAATGCTGATCAGTGATGTACGTCACTGATCAGCGCTCAGCGGGCACAGGACACCCACAAAAGCACCGTGGGTGTAAAAAATTTTTTAAAAAAAGACTCCACAGCACCCTCCAAAAAAAAAAAATTAAAAAAAACTTCTGATGAGTCAAAGACAACAGGAATTTGATCCCAAAAAAAAAAAAATTAGATAAAAAATGCTGATCAGTGATGTACGTCACTGATCAGCGCTCTGCGGCCACAGGACACCCACAAAATCACCGTGGGTGTAAAATTCTTTTTTTTTAAAAACCCCACAGCACCCTAAAAAAAAAAAACTGCTGATCAGTGATGCAACACTGATTAGCAGTGAGGGGCAGCAGGCACACCACTGTGGGTGCAACCTGACAGGGTATATATAAAAAAAAAACCCTGCACCCCAAAAAAATGCTGATCAGTTAGTTTACACTGATCAGCACAAAAGGGGGGCAGCAGGGGGCAGCAGGGGGCAGCAGATACAAAATTATATCACACAATTATCACACAATTTAAATCTCTGACACAATGACGCTGCTGCAGCAGCAGCAGCAGCAGCACAAGCACCAGGAAGTCACAGCAGAAGCTGGCAGCACGGATGCCACCAACGCAGATCAGGTCAGTATAGGCACAGATGGGCACGGAGACCGCTCTGCACGCTGTTCCTGACCGGAATGGCGGCTGCAGGGCTGTCTCCATTATTTCATTTGAGGTGAAATGGCTGTGATTGGTCCGTCGGTCCGACGGACCAATCACAGCCTTTGGGGGCAGGTGGGGTGAGGTGGGGTGACCACCAGTGACACCCTTACACCCGGTGGTGATTGGTGCTGTACTTAACAGCACCAATCACCACCGATCCCTGTGTCACCGGCGAACGTTATTCGCCGGTACACAGAAAACGCTGTAATTGGCTGTTCACATTGAACAGCCAATCACAGCGATCGCCGATGGGTGGGGGCAGTTTAATGGCATGACGTACATTTATGCCATGTGTCGGGAAGTACATCCCGACCATGACGTAAATGTACGTCAAATGGCAGAAAAGGGGTTAAAGTTTTATTTTAAATATGTGTCAGTCTGTGTTTTGTGTACTATTTTTTTAACTGTGGAACTACAAGTGCCAGTAGGCCCTTTAATGCCCAGCAGGCTGGGACTTGTGGTTCTCCAAGTCCCAGCTTGCTGGGGAGGCTTGCTGGCACTTGTAGTGCCACAGTAAAAAACAGTAGTTTAATCTATTTTTTTACACCACTATCAGCTCGATGCCCATCGCCCAGGGGCATCGAGGACAGCACCAGGCTTCAGCCTGGTCAGGTAAGTCCTGGAGGGGGGGACCCCTTCATTGGGGGGGTCCCCACTCCCCCAGGGCCCCTGGCCAGGCTGACTGGTCGGTAGGGTTAATGTTTTGGCCGCGGGACCTTATATCATAAGTGTCCCCCGGCTGTGACATTACGCTGCTGGCTGGTTTTGCCTGGGGCTGGTTCTTAAAATACGGGGGACCCCTAGTCATTTTGTCCCCCGTATTTTGGGAACCAGCCCCGGACCTGGAGCCTGGGGCTGGTTGTTAAAAATCGGGAAACCCCTATTTGTCGGGTTCCCTGATTTTTAATTACCGGCCCCGGCTCCTTCAGCCTGGTGCTGGTTTCAGCTGTGGGGGGGACCCCACGCCGTTTTTTTTTTTTCTATTTATTTTTTTTTCTATTTTTTTACACTGCAGCCTGCACGGATCTGACTGATCCGTGCAGGCTAAAACGCAAATAGAACAGGAAAATGGTGTTCTATTTTACTGTCGTATTTGCGTGGGTGTTTCACACCACTTAGCAGCCGTATTATCAGTACGGCTGCTTAGTACATCAGGAACCACCATTCTTTTGAATGGTGATTTCTGTCGTATCCTATCGATGGTGTAGGACATTCGTATTTGTAACTACAAATATGAATGTCCCATCTTTAGGACTACGAATTGTTGTATTTTTGGGATTGTAAATCCCGAAAATACAAATTCGTAAAAAAAAGGTGTATTTCTCCCTACGAATACACCTTTTTTCTACGAATCCATTTTGGTAAATGTCCCCCATATTGTCTGACCCTGGGATGTCTCAGGACACTTGCAGGGGTGCCTTGGGTTGGTGGTCTAGGACCAATTCAAATAATTTACGGTCATTGTAATAGGTGCTGGGCTGGACCCAGTGGCGTAACTATTAATTATGCGCCCCCCGCCGAAAATGTTGCCACAGTAGTAGTGCCACACAGTAGTGCCACACCCACAGTAGGAGTGCCACAGATAATAACCACAGTAGTAGTGCCCCTTACATATAACACCCACAGTAGTAGTGTCCCTTATACATAACACCCACAATTGTAATGTCCCTTATCCATAGAAGTAGGGCCACACATAATGCCCACAGTAGTAATGTCACACATTATGCCCACATAAGTAGGGCCACACATAATGCCCACAGTAGTAGCATTCCTTACACATAAATTATGTAATCCTGACATGTCTTTCACCGTAGAGCATCATTAATATAAATAACATTTCTTTTCAGAAATACCTGTCCCTCTTTACCCCCTAACAATATTATTTTCACTAATATTGTTTTCACCAGACGTGTAACTCTTGGAGGCAATGGAGTCATCTGCCTCCGGGCTCCTACTTCCAAGGTGGCCTCTCCCCTGCCCTGCGAGTTTGAATCAGTTAATTGAAAGCTGTCGTTATTGCTACTGTGGCTGACTCCCCCTCCTAGATGTCACACTCTCTTTATCTTAACCCCTTCCCGACATTTGACGTACATTTACGTCATGGTCGGGAAGTACTTCCCGACACATGGCGTAAATGTACGTCATGACTTCAAACTGTCACTGCGTCTAGAGACGCAGTGACAGAGGGACGGTGTCTGCTGTCCCTGACAGCAGACATGTCCCTGCATGCCCAGGGGGGGCTGCGATGCCGCCCCCCCGTCGGCGATCGCTGTGATTGGCTGTTCAGTGTGAACAGCCATTCACAGCGTTTTCTGTGTCACCGGCGAATAACGTTCGCCGGTGACACGGGATCGGAGGTGATTGGTGCTGTAAAGTACAGCACCAATCACCGCGGGGTGTAAGGGTGACACTGGTGTCACCCCACCTCACCCGCCCGCCCCCAAAGGCCGTGATTGGTTCGTCGGACCGACGGACCAATCACAGCCATGGAGGGGGGTTTAAACTAACGGTGACTGCACTGCAGACGCCATTCCGGTCTGGAATTGCGTGCAGTGCGGTCACCGTGCCCAGCTGCCGCCATATACTGACCAGAACCTTGCTAAATACTTACCTGATCACTGCCTGGATCTTGCTTCTTCTTGTGACATCCTGTGCTGTGTTGTGCTGTGTTGTGCTGCTGCGAGTTATTAGATAGAGAGATAGAGAGAGAGAGATAGAGAGAGATAGAGAGGCCTAGTGACAGAGAGTGCTATATTTTGTGCTGCTGCAGTGTAATAGAGTTATAGATAGAGAGATAGAGAGAGATAGAGAGAGAGAGATAGAGAGAGATAGAGAGATAGTGACAGATTGTGCTATATATTTTTTATATAACTGACTGCTGCCCCCCCTTTTGTGCTGATCAGTATAAATTAACTGATCAGCAACTTTTTGGGGGAGCAGGTTTTTTTTTATATATATATATATATATATACCTGTCAGTGCTGCTGCTGCAGTGTCATAGAGTGATAGATAGTGAGAGATAGAGAGATAGAGAGAGATAGTGACAGAGAGTGATAGAGACTGCTATATTTTGTGTCTGCTGCCCCCCTTTTGTGCACCCCCAGCAACTTTTTGGGGGTGCAGGGGTTATTTTTCATATATATAACTGTCAGTGCTGCTGCTGCAGTGTCATAGAGTGATAGATAGTGAGAGATAGAGAGATAGAGAGAGATAGTGACAGAGAGTGATAGAGAGTGCTAAATTTTGTGTCTGCTGCCCCCGCCTTTTGTGCTGATCACTATATCTGAGGTGATCAGCAACTTTTTGGGGGTGCAGAGGTTTTTTTTTTTATATATACCTGTCAGTTGCTGCCAGTTGCACTGTCAGTTGCACCAAAGGTTGTGCACCTGCTGCCCCTCACTGGTAATCAGTGTCGCATCACTGATCACCTTTTTTTTTTTTGTGGGTGCTGTGGGGTCTTTTTTTAATTTTTTTTTTACACACACTGTGATTTTGTGGGTGTCCTGTGGCCACTGTGCGCTGATCAGTGACGTACATCACTGATCAGCTTTTTCGGCACAGGGTTGATCTATTTTTTTTTTTTTTTATCAAATTCCTGTTGCCTTTGAGCGCTGTTCAGTGACGGACGTTACTGACCAACATCTGTGCTCAATTTTTGGCGCAGGACCTTTTTTTTTTTTTTTTAACCCCTTCAATTTATTTATTTTTTTAACCCCTTCAATTTTTTTTTTTGTATTAAGTATTTTTTTTTTCTGCACTACATACACACTACACACTACATACCCCCCGGGTTGAAATAAAGTTTGTACCCCCCCCTACACTATACACGTGTTGAAACATTTCACTACCAGTAACACAAAAATAAAAATGGCATCCCAAATGTCATCCCAAATGTCATCCCAGTCATCCAGAAGAATGTATTCAGCGGAGGAGGCATATGCCATGCTTGCCTCTGACTCTGACACAGCCAGTGATGCAAGCGGGGAATTTGAAGGATTCGTCTTAAGCTCCTCTTCCTCCTCTGGTGATGAGGGACCCCCTCAAAGACGCCCCCGTAGAGCAGCTGAGACCCCCCCCAATAATTGATCTCGTATGGACCCCACCACCAGACAATTTTGAGCCCCAGGTTCCTGAGTTTTTGGCCATGCCAGGAATCCAATTTGATTCCACAGGTCTCAGAGAAATTGACTTTTTCAAATTATTTTTCTCTGATGATTTTATAAATTTAATGGTGGACCAAACTAATTTATATGCCCAGCAGTTTATTGCTCAAAACCCCACTTTACCGTATGGCCATGCCCCGGGCTCGATTTGAGACGATCCTTAAATTTTTGCATTACAACGATAATGCACAGTGCCCACCCAGAGATGATCCCACCTTTGACCGGCTATTCAAAGTCAGGCCGGTCATTGATCATTTCAGTGCCAAATTTGAAGAGATGTACATCCCAGATAAATTCATTTGCATAGACGAGTCCCTTATACATTTTAAAGGAAGGGTTAAATTCCGCCAGTACCTTCCCAGTAAGAGGGCAAGGTATGGCATAAAAATGTATAAGCTGTGTGAAAGCACCTCAGGGTACACCCACAGGTTTAGGGTATATGAAGGGAAGGATTCAAGAATTGAACCGCCAGAATGCCCCCCCTCCCTCGTAGGTGTTAGTGGAAAAATTGTCTGGGATTTAGTGCACCCCTTCCTGGATAAAGGTTATCACCTCTATGTGGATAACTTTTACACCAGCATCCCCCTGTTTAAGGCCCTTGGTTCAAGAGGTACAGCAGCTTGCGGTACTGTGCGCAAGAACCAAAGAGGCCTCCCAAAAACGCACATTGCCCAAGTAATGAGAAGGGGTGAAAGCAGGGGAATATGCACCGAAAATATGTTGTTGGTCAAATATAAGGACAAGAGGGATGTCCTTATACTGACAACAATTCACGGAGACAGTACCACCTCCGTCCCTGTACGAGGTACCAGTACCCACACCTCAAAACCTAATTGTATCCTGGATTACAATAGGTACATGGGCGGAGTGGATCTTTCAGATCAGGTACTGAAGCCGTACAGTGCCCTGCGGAAAACAAAAATCTGGTACAAGAAGCTGGCCGTGTATATCATCCAGATGGCACTGTATAACGCTTACGTGCTATTCCGTTCTACCAGCCAGAGGGGGACATTTATGCACTTTCAAGAGGAAGTCATAAAGGGCCTAATATTTGGGAACCAGCAGGCAGAGGGCCCCAGTACTTCTAGTACTGGCCCCCGTATTGTACCAGGGCAGCATTTTCCTGATGAAATCCCCTCCACTGGAAAAAAGGGCAGGACACAAAAAAGGTGCAAAGTTTGCTATAAAAAGGGAATAAGAAAGCAAACTATTTTCCAGTGTGACACTTGCCCCGACAAACCCGGCCTATGTATAAAGGTGTGTTTTAAAATATACCACACATCTATGGATTTTTAGGTTCATCATTTCACCGTGCTTCGGGGGTCTTGCTAATGCCACATAGCACCCACCATTCATTCCACCAGAATCTGAGCCGCAAAATCCAAAAATCACTCCTTCCCTTCTGAGTCCTGCCATGCACCCAACTGGTATTTTTTGGTCACATGTGAGGCATTGCCGTACTCGGGAGAAATTGGGGCACAGATTTTGGGGTGCTTTTTCTCCTTCATACCTTATGAAAATGAAAAATTTTGAGCCAGAACTGCATTTTTGAGTAAAAAAATGTAATTTTTCATTTTCACTGCCCAGTTGTATCAAAATTGGTGAAACCCCTGGGGGTTTGAAATGTACACTATACCCCTAGATGAATTCCCTGAGGGGTGTAGTTTGCAAAATGGGGTCACTTGTGGGGGGGTTCCACTATATTGGTGCTTCGGGGGTCTTGCTAATGCGACATAGCACCCACCAAAATTCCACCAGAATCTGAGCTGCAAAATCCAAATATCACTCCTTCCCTTCTGAGTCCTGCCATTTTTTGGTCACACATGAAGCATTGCCGTACTCGGGAGAAATTGGGGCACAGATTTTGGGGTACTTTTTCTCCTTCATACCTTCTGAAAATGAAAAATTTTGAGCCAGAACTGCATTTTTGTGTAAAAAATTTAATTTTTCATTTTCACTGCCCAGTTGTACCACAATTGGTGAAACCCCTGGGGGTTTGAAATGTACATTATACCCCTAGATGAATTCCCTGAGGGGTGTAGTTTGCAAAATGGGGTCACTTGTGGGGGGCTTCCACTGTATTGGTGCTTCGGGGGTCTTGCTAATGCGACATAGCACCCACCAACATTCCACCAGAATCTGAGCTGCAAAATCCAAAAATCACTCCTTCCCTTCTGAGTCCTGCCATGCACCCAACTGGTATTTTTTGGTCACATGTGAGGCATTGCCGTACTCGGGAGAAATTGGGGCACAGATTTTGGGGTGCTTTTTCTCCTTCATTCCTTGTTAAAATGACAAATTTGGAGCCAGAACTGCATTTTTGTGTAAAAAAATGTAATTTTTCATTTTCACTGCCCAGTTGTATCAAAATTGGTGAAACCCCTGGGGGTTTGAAATGTACACTATACCCCTAGATGAATTCCCTGAGGGGTGTAGTTTGCAAAATGGGGTCACTTGTGGGGGGGTTCCACTGTATTGGTGCTTTGGGGGTCTTGCTAATGCGACATAGCACCCAACAACATTCCACCACCAAAAATCACTCCTTCCCTTCTGAGTCCTGCCATGCACATAACTGGTATTTTTTGGTCACATATGAGGCATTGCCATACTCGGGAGAAATTGAAGCACAGATTTTGGGGTGCTTTTTCTCCTTCATACCTTATGAAAATGAAAAATTTTGAGCCAGAACTGCATTTTTGTGTAAAAAAATGTAATTTTTCATTTTCACTGCCCAGTTGTATCAAAATTGGTGAAACCCCTGGGGGTTTGAAATGTACACTATACCCCTAGATGAATTCCCTGAGGGGTGTAGTTTGCAAAATGGGGTCACTTGTGGGGGGGTTCCACTGTATTGGTGCTTGGGGGGTCTTGCTAATGCGACATAGCACCCACCAACATTCCACCAGAATCTGAGCTGCAAAATCCAAAAATCACTCCTTCCCTTCTGAGTCCTGCCATGCACCCAACTGGTATTTTTTGGTCACATGTGAGGCATTGCCGTACTCGGGAGAAATTGGGGCACAGATTTTGGGGTGCTTTGTCTCCTTCATTCCTTGTGAAAATGAAAAATTTTGAGCCAGAACTGCATTTTTGTGTAAAAAATGTAATTTTTCAGTTGCACAGCCCAGTTGTATCAAAATTGGTGAAACCCCTGGGGGTTTGAAATGTACACTATACCGCTAGATGAATTCCCTGAGGGGTGTAGTTTGCAAAATGGGGTCACTTGTGGGGGGTTTCCACTGTATTGGTGCTTCGGGGGTCTTGCTAATGCGACATAGCACCCACCAACATTCCACCAGAATCTGAGCTGCAAAATCCAAAAATCACTCCTTCCCTTCTGAGTCCTGCCATGCACCCAACTGGTATTTTTTGGTCACATGTGAGGCATTGCCGTACTCGGGAGAAATTGGGGCACAGATTTTCGGGTGCTTTGTCTCCTTCATTCCTTGTGAAAATGAAAAATTTTGAGCCAGAACTGCATTTTTGTGTAAAAATTTTATTTTTCAGTTGAACAGCCCAGTTGTATCAAAATTGGTGAAACCCCTGGGGGTTTGAAATGTACACTATACCCCTAGATGAATTCCCTGAGGGGTGTAGTTTGCAAAATGGGGTCACTTGTGGGGGGGTTCCACTGTATTGGTGCTTTGGGGGTCTTGCTAATGCGACATAGCACCCACCAACATTCCACCAGAATCTGTGCTGCAAAATCCAAATATCACTCCTTCCCTTCTGAGTCCTGCCATGCACCCAACTGGTATTTTTTGGTCACATGTGAGGCATTGCCATACTCGGGAGAAATTGGGGCACAGATTTTGTGGTGCTTTGTCACCTTCATTCCTTGTGAAAATGAAAAATTTTGAGCCAGAACTGCATTTTTGTGTAAAAAATGTAATTTTTCATTTGCACAGCCCAGTTGTATCAAAATTGGTGAAACCCCTGGGGGTTTGAAATGTACACTATACCCCTAGATGAATTCCCTGAGGGGTGTAGTTTGCAAAATGGGGTCACTTGTGGGGGGGTTCCACTGTATTGGTGCTTCGGGGGTCTTGCTAATGCGACATAGCACCCACCAACATTCCACCAGAATCTGAGCTGCAAAATCCAAAAATCACTCCTTCCCTTCTGAGTCCTGCCATTTTTTGGTCACACATGAAGCATTGCCGTACTCGGGAGAAATTGGGGCACAGATTTTGGGGTACTTTTTCTCCTTCATACCTTCTGAAAATGAAAAATTTTGTTTTAAAATATACCACACATCTATGGATTTTTAGGTTCATCATTTCACCGTGCTTCGGGGGTCTTGCTAATGCCACATAGCACCCACCATTCATTCCACCAGAATCTGAGCCGCAAAATCCAAAAATCACTCCTTCCCTTCTGAGTCCTGCCATGCACCCAACTGGTATTTTTTGGTCACATGTGAGGCATTGCCATACTCGGGAGAAATTGGGGCACAGATTTTGGGGTGCTTTGTCACCTTCATTCCTTGTGAAAATGACAAATTTGGAGCCAGAACTGCATTTTTGTGTACAAAAATTAATTTTTCATTTTCACTGCCCAGTTGTACCACAATTGGTGAAACCCCTGGGGGTTTGAAATGTACACTATACCCCTAGATGAATTCCCTGAGGGGTGTAGTTTGCAAAATGGGGTCACTTGTGGGGGGGTTCCTAACTTTTAGCATCTTATGGTGCCTAGAATCCTACATGGTGCCTAAAAAATAATCTCATAAAAAGGAGGCTCCAAAATCAAGTAGGTGCTCCTTCTATTATGAAGCCTGTGGTTTGGTCAACGTGCACACTAGGGCCACATATAGGATATTTATGAAAACAAAAGAATTGGGGGAATCAATTTTTAGTCACATTTCTCTAGTAAAATGTACTGTGTTCCTTAGAAAAATGTATTAAAATTGCAAATCTGCAAAAAAAATGAAATTTTGAAATTTCACCTACACTTTGTTTTAATTCCTGTGAAACACCTAAAGGGTTAACAAACTTCCAAAATGCTGTTTTGAATACTGTGAGGGGTGCAGTTTTTGAAATGGCATCATTTATGGGGGTGTCTCACATACAAGTCCCTCAAAGTCACATCAGAACTGAACTGGTCCCTAAAAAAATCAGTGTTTGAAATTTTCTTGAAAATTTGAAAATTTGCTATTCATATTGTAAGCCTCCTAGTGTCCAAAAAAATTAAAAGGAAGTTGAAATAATGATGGAAACATAAAGTAGACATATGGTCTATGTTAGTTATTAACTATTTTGAGTGGTATGATTATTTGTCTCACAAGCAGAAAATTTAACATTTTGCAAATTGCTAAATTTTCCATTTTTTTCCGACATTTTGGTATTTTTCACAAAAAAACACAGACTGTATCGACGAAAATTTACCACTAACTTGAAGTACAATGTGTCATGAAAAAACAATCTCAAAATCACTGGGATAAGTAAAAGCAAAAAAAAGTTATCCCCACTTAAGTGATACATGTCAGATTTGAAAAAAAGGGCTCTGTCAGGAAGGCAAAAACATGCTGTGTCAGAAAGGGGTTAAACATAATATAAATAACATACATACACGCATGCATACATATATTTATTCTAGTAAGCCCGCTTGAAGCAAATGCTTCATAAGCTTGTCTGCTCCTTGTGATTGCCTCTGTGTTTGTGCATGTGTGAGAAAGCAAGAGATGTAGTTTCACTTGCTGCCAACAGATGGTGGTGTTTGGGAGACACACAATCAGACACTAGACATGATAAGGTGGTGTGTGTGTAGGGGGGGCGCACCAATATTTATCTTGCCTTCGGGCAACTTACACCACTGCTGAAGGCTGCAGTGAGCTGGCTAAACTAAGCTGCAGGATCCAGGGCCAGTGCTAGGCACCGGAGCACCCCAGGCGCGGGGGGGGGGGGTGGTGCCCCGGCGCTCACCTGCTCCACGGATGAGTATCTCCGTGGGGGCGTAGGGGATGTGCAATGCGGCGGCATCTCCTGGCTCCTGGAAACTGACTTTTACTTGCGGGTGCCAGGACAAAGACAGGGCAGGCGGCTGATGTCCTGTGGCACATGCGCAGTCACCCACCATCGAAAACAAAGCTGAATTTGGACGCATCCAATCAAACTTGAATCAGGACCTTACTGTCAACAAGAAGGCGTATTACTATTTATTATTAGTAATAAAGGTTGAGTATCCCTCACCCTTATATGCAAAACCCGAAATATTCTGAAATCCTGATTTTTAATAATTATTATTTCTTTTTACTCCCCTGTACGGTTTTTCATACTCACCTGGTCCCCTGAAATGATCTTTTATCCAAAATGCTCCTGGTCCTGAAAATTTCGGATAAGGGATACTCAACCTGTACTATTAGGTAATAAAAGATACTAGCAATAATAACAAAAGATGGTTATATGAATATATATATATATATATAACACTGCATAATAGCCCTTAATCAGACCTGATCCCAGTACAAATTTGTTCTCAAAATGGGCAAAACAAATTCTGCATTGCAGGTGGGGCAGATGTAACGTGCTGAGAGAGTTAAATTTGGGTGGGGTGTGTTGAAACTGAAATCTAAATTACAGTCTAAAAATAATGCAGCCGGTATTTACCTTGCACAGAAACAAAATAACTCACACAAATCTAAAGGTGGCCATACATCTACAGATCGATTGTCAGATTGGGCCGGTTGGAACAAACAGCTGGTAATATCTGAATGACAGTTTTTCAGCATTTCAAAGCAAATGGTCAACTGTCATTTGCTCTCATCTTTTACCAGGATTTTGTTCCAACCAGACAGATCGGACAATAAATCTGTAGATGTATGCCACCTTAAATCTCTCTGCACATGTTACATCTGCCCCACCTGCAGTCCAGCATTTTTTTGCCCATTTTGAGAACAAATTTGTACTGCGATCAGGTCTGATTAAGGGCCATTATGCAGTGTTATATTTCACACAGTGTCACTGAAATACATGAAATTGGATTTATGCTGCTCTCTTTGCAGTGCATATACAAAGATAGACAATCCTGTGTATATAAATAAGAAATAACTGTTGCAGTCTGTTATTGAAAAACAGTAACTGTTACAATAAGTATTACAAGTAAGTGTAAACTGTCTTATGTATCATTTTACATATCACTTCTGTTTATTGACAGAAAAAAAGTGTTGCATCCCCTATACTGGGAACATGATTGGGCTGCATTACAGCATATAATTATGCCAAAGATAAGCCAATATATTAACTGTTAAATACGTTGAAGTGTATTATGATGTAATAAATTGTAAGCTTGCAGCAGGACCCTCTAACCCCCAAGTCTGTCTGTCATTACCCAGTTTGTTTTATCACTGTCTATTATTGTAAAGCGTAAAGGAATCTGCTGAGCTATATAAGAAACTGTAAATAAATAAATAAACAAATACATCTAATGTTTAGGGGAAAAAAAACAAGAACATTGATTCAAAAAATAACAGGTTAATCATTCTATGAGTGGTGTCCAGCAGTACATATATGCCAATCACTGTGTTCATTTCTAGGCAGCAGGGCCGTCTTAACAGCAGTGTGGGCACCTGGGCAAAGCAATGCACTGGGGCCCTTACCCATTCTCCCCTCCTAGGGGTGGGGGGTGGTATCAGCAGCAGCTTTGATGTCCCACGGGTGGCAGGGGGTGCTCTATCTTCCATTCAACATGTAGGACCTGGAGCAGTAACTTCTGCTAATTACTCCTTTACTGCACAGGTGGTGGGAGGGTGAACACTAATGTGTGGAAGGGGACACTGAGCTGTATGAAGGGTCCCTTGTAAATGACTTCCAGGGAGGTAGGGGGGTTTTATACACAGGGGACGGTTGGATAATGGAGTGGGCTTAATATTCGTCATTTTCCGGTGGAAGGGCAGCTTGTTTGACTGCAGATATCGCCATTATCTGGAAATAGATTTCTTAGCCTAGTATAAAAACCTAGAGTCCCAACTTTCAGGAGGTGCTGGGAACTTGGGTATCAGAGATCAGGAGCCAGAGCAATCCATTGACAAAAATATAAAACTACACCAGACGTTTGGAGCTGGAGCAGGGACTGGCTGCTTGAAGGCTGATATCTCTGGTTCTGGGCATGATAGAGACAAGCCGCTAGTGTCAGAGAGAACCTGAGAAATATGACTGGAAATTGTAATTAACAGGTCGGATGTGGACTGCTGCTTTGAAGTTGGATATCTGCAGTTCCCCAGGGCCGATTTTCAAAATTTTGGTATCCCTGGAAAAAGGGGATCCTCAGCTATCAACATACAGCCCTTATACGCCGGGGGGCCCTGGGCAAGTGCCCATTAAGCCCATACAAAAAGACAGCCCTGCTAGGCAGGATTGATCAGCAATACTTATTACAGCATAATGCACTTTAATGTATTTAACTGTTAATATATTGGCTTATCTTTGGCATAATTATATGCTGTAATGCAGCTGCAGGTGGGGCAGATGTAACATGTGCAGAGGGAGTTAATGTGGCCATACATCTACAGATTTATTGTCTGATCTGTCTGTTTGGAACAAAATACTGGTAATGGATGAGAGCACTTTGCTTTGAAATGCTGGAAAACTGCCAAAAACTGTCATTCAGATATTACCAGGTATTTGTTCCAACCAGCCAGATCTGACAATCGATCTGTAGATGTATGGCCACCTTTAGATTTGTGTTGAGTTATTTTGTTTCTGTGCAGGGTAAATACCTGCTGCAATTTAGATTTCAACACCCCACCCAAATTTAACTCTCTCAGCACGTTACATCTGCCCCACCTGCAATGCAGCATTTGTTTTGCCCATTTTGAGAACAAATTTGTACTGCGATCAGGTCTGATTAAGGGCTATTATGCAGTGTTATATTTCACACAGTGTCAATGAAATTCCATTTAGAGTATTTGTGCTTCTTCTATTATAAACACGTTCAGGAGAAAACACACAATATTCACAATTGTGACCATGAAAATGGGTCAATTATTAGGGATTTTTTCTCCCGCCAGTCAGTCACTTTGCACTAGGACAAGCTCGTACTGTTTTTTACTATGCTAAAGTATATTAATGAACCACTCTAAGACATCCTGACATAATTATAACTAGATCGGAGCATCTTCATAGGTTTCGTCATTTTCACCTAAAAAGTTAAACTTTAGGCCTCTTGCCAGAACAGAAGATGTTGACTCAGATCAAAATGCTTTTGCACGTTTCTTATTCAGGTCAAGTCACAACTTTCCCACACTAGCCGATTTTGAATTTCTCAATTTCAGTTTTTTCACTCCGCCCTAATATACATATACCAACAATAGTGTCCTCAGCGCCTCAGCGCCCCAACTTAGTAATGTCCAACAATTAATTCGATAAAAATATTTCAATCAAAATATTGACAAAAACAATTGTAGTGGTTCTTTTTATAAGAAGCTTTTCTCTTTTTATTTTCAGTACATCTGACCAAAACACCCAACGCATTTCGTCTCGTTAGAGACTTCATCAGGGGTACATGATCTAAAATATAACACACATTTTATAAGATACATACTGGGTAGTGATAGGGGTGTGTGGGCATACGGGGACTAAAGAGGGGAGCAGGGGTGCCGTGAATTGTGGGAGGGGTGCGGGGGGTGCCGTGAATCTCGGGAGGGGGCAGAATTGCGGGAGGGGGGGCGCAGGTGTCGGTGAATCTCGGGAGGGGGCGGGGGTCCGCAAAGCGCAGGAGTGGGGCGTGAATCGCGCAAGGTGGGGTTGCGAATTGCGGGAGGGGGGTCGTGGGGGGGGGCGCGGGGGGTTGCAGTGAATTGCAGGAGGGGGGTCGCGGGGGCAGGGGGGTTGCCGCGAATCGCAGGAGGGAGGGCGCAGGGGTTTGCCGCGAATCGCGGGAAGGATGGGTCGCGGGGTTGCCGCGAATCAGGGGAGGGGGGTTGGCAGCGAATCGTGGGAGGGGGGGTCACAGGGTGGGGTGGTGCCGCGAATCACAGGAGGGGGTGGTCGCAGGGGGGGTGCCGTGAATCGCGGGAGGGGTCGCGGGAGGGATGCCGCGAATCGCCACAAGAAAAAATCAACACAGAAAGGTCAACACATGTAAATGTTGACATAAGTGTGGCATTTCATTGGTGTCCATGTCGACACATGAGAATGAATATGAGAACATTCAAAAAATTGAAAATAAATCTCAAAATCTCATGTCAACCTTTTTCATTGTCGACCATAGCCATGGGGAGGGGGGGGGGTTGCCGTGAATCGCGGGAGAGGGGGGTCGTGGGGTTGCCGTGAATTGTGTGTGGGGGGTTTGCCGCGAATCGCGGGGGGGGGGGTTTGCCGCGAATCGCGGGAGGGGGGTCACAGGGGCGGCGCTCACCTGGTGCAGTGTCTTTGCTGGGCAACATGGGGAGGCAGAGGATGTCTGGCACTGTGGGCTCACTGGGCTGGTTCTCTGTAATGTGAGTCAGTCACATACCTCCCAACATGACCCTCTCCAGGAGGGACACATTGCTCTGTTTCTGGACTTCCCTCATAATGTATGATTGTCATCACCTGTTTCACACATGGTATTAATTGATTAGAAAGGTGCTTCAACACAGGTATATGGAAGACAGGAGAAAAAAAGATGTGTCTCGGTGTGGTGCACCTTCAATGATTTTTACACATAAAAATTAACTTTTATTTTATGGTATAAAACAAGCGAAATATAAAAACACACAGGACAAAAACAACATGAATATGGTGTGTTTAAAAAACGGTGGTTTACTCTCTCAGCAAAGTGTCAAATTATGATACACTGTCGACAGGTACTTTCCGTCGACACCTGTTTTTTTTATGTCATTTGGATTAATTTCCATATACAGGTGTTTGATTCGGATTCCAGTATGGGGTGCGTATCAACTTGTGTGAGGTATCCGTATAGAGATTTGCTAGGCACAAATGTTCTTCTAAGTCAGGACAAAATTGAATAGGTGGTGTTCCCCAACCAAATTCAATATCTTGTCACCCACTACAGGTCATCACACTGAGTTATGCTACAGCAGTGTGTTTTCTGTGAATTCTAGGTATTTATACAAATTTTCCTAAGTGTAGCCGCACTTTATTAATAAGGAAATACCTAAAAGACATATAGTTTTCCTGGATGGGTTTTGAGCTATATGGCAATACCATGTGCAGTTATATTTTAATTGCCACCCAGAGTTATCTTAGGCAGGTTTAAACCCTACTTATCATGGGCTATATCTTATGTTGATATTCGATATCACATTTATAAATTATATACACATCTGTGTGTTACTTAAATAATCAGCCTAATGATACACATGAAAAGTTTTGTTTAAGGGTGACAGGACTGGGTGTCGACCTTTATGTCCACACTTGTATACTGGGTTCTCACTTTACTCGTTTTTCTGTAGATGCATTGTATATAGTCAACACTATCCGCGTAGATCAGCGCTGGCTAATATGTTTCAAAGTTTACAAGCAGTAACAATTTCTGCTGGTGTGGCTGCATCAAACAGTATTACAAACAGTAACAATTGGTGTGGCTGTGTCCATCATATGAAATAGCTACAGTTGCTATGTGCTGCTATATTGGCGGAGCAGTCCTATACAAGAGTGGTCACTCCTTGTAATGCACAGGTGTTATAGACCAGTAGCAGCAGACAGGGTCAGTAGATATGTACTCTGTCTGCACATGGTCTGGTATAAGGTATTTGCACAGTGTGCCTAAACTTCTATTAGCTCAGTATGGATCGATAATCACACAGTGTGATACCGCGCTCCCCCCTGGTTGTACCTGTTAAAGTAAATACAGATCAAAAATACATCCTAAATGCTGAGTTTGAGTGAACGTCACCGCTAGCCGGCGTACGCTTCGCTATTAGCTTTTTCAAGGCCAACCCGACTTGCCGCATCTCAGCTGTTTATGTACCTCCCAGCACTGGGTGCGTCATCTGTTCACTCCCCCTTTCCCCAGATTGACGGATGCTGTCTACCACACGGCTAGCTGCATTGCGTGTGCGCTCTCCTATTGGACGGTTCTCGGACTGGCCAGACGTAAGTATGTTTTGTAGTGTACAATTACACATTACATTATATTCTCTGTTTTTCGCCAGGTTTATCTTCTGAGGATTCTGGTTTGCGGTGTACACTCTTAAGTCCGGACATCCCCATATCCGAGAGTCTGAATTTCTTCTATATCTGACATGCTGATGTGTACTTTATGATATTACATATTTAACATTTAAGATGATTATTTTGTAGGTATTTTATTACGAGATCATGACAGGGCTTTCTTTGTATGAGTAGGATATCTTGCGGGAGAGGATTCTTCCTAATTAGCTGTCACAAGGTCTCACATTAAAGGAATTGAGACTCCTTACAGGTATATATTGAGATCACATAAGGAGAAATTCTTGAAGGAAGAATGGTTTGCGTCCATATATGGGAATTATTACCTAGGTTTGCATTATAAGATCCATTTCATGTACGGATTTGGTTTATAGGGATATTCAGGGATAAAGATGTCTCAGCGTAATTGTACTGTATCTCAGGTATGGGATCCTTAACATCAATGGGTATCGTGTAAGATTCCATGTCCTCAAATGGATACTTTATTATAAATAATTAATTCGATTAGATGTGTGATCATATCCTAGATCCTAGACAAATCCTCAATGGGCATATGTCTAGGATTGTATCATAAGGTGTAAAAAGACATTCACATGGATGTAAGTTTATAGACATGCTGCCATCTCTTATTGTCGTGGCAGTGTGTTTTTTTCTGGCTGTCTTGGATAAGTAGTTCTAGAATATTATTATCCCTTGCAGTGTCCAGGTGGGGTGAAAAGAAGTATGACAATTATTGTGCCATAGTTGGTGTAATAAAGTGATTTAGGGTTTGATGTCTTGGATGTCCTTTAATTAATATAAGTGATAATAAAGATAAGGATAAAGATAAGGATAAAGATAAAGATAAAGTCTCCTTGCTCAATCACTGGTGATAAGAAAGATAACGTGTGTGCATGCAACGAAAAAAATGTGGTGGTGGTGAAAAACAAAACCAAACAAGATGAGATCTAAAGTAAGGGTCTCAATAGCTCTTAAGGTGATAATGGCTGCATATTAAATGCATATTAAGATGGACAAAGAGAAGGAAAAGTATAAGGGAATTTGAGTGTCTGTAATTTATATTCAAGAATATACTACTGTGATATTAAGGATTTTTGCAAGATTGTGGACGTTTGAGAGCTTTGAGGAATTTTAAAGGAAAGCTGTATATTTATTTTCCTCATTCAGTCCTCTGGGGGACATGGTGTCCACTAAAAATATGAGCCTGGTCTCCTGTTTCAGTAGTTCGTTGTCTAGGTCACCTCTTCTAATTCCTAAGTTGACCTTGAGCATCCCATAGGCTTTTAAACCCATTGGGTTGCTCTGATGATATCTGAAGAAGTGACGTGCCACTGGGGTCAAGGTTTTCATTGCTTTTTTATCTTTTGGTGCATTTTTTATACTGTTGACATGTTCCATGATTCTCTTTTTTAGGGGTCGAATGGTTTTTCCGATGTATTCCTTCTTGCATGGACATTGCAGATTATATATCACCCCTGCTGTCTCACAGGTGATATAATCTTTAATTTTCCAGACGGTGTTGAATTTGTCCTGGTAGGAATCCTGGGTGGTCATGTATGTACATGCTTTACATGTTCCACACTTAAAGGAGCCGGTCTTCATCCTCTCAGGTCTCTTGACCTTTTCCAGATGGCTATGGACCAGTATATCGCGTAGGTTTTTGCTCCTGCGCCAGCTGATGTCTATTTTATTTCCTACAATAGAGGATAGGTCTGGGTCTGTCTTCAGAATATCCATGTGACGGTTAAGGATTGTCTGGATCTCACGCCACTCTTGGCAGTAAGTGCCTATGAACCTGACTTTCTGATCCTGTTTGGTCTTTTTCTTTGCAGGAATAAGAAGTGACTCTCTATTGATCTTTTTGGTATCCTTATAGGCAGTTTTAATGGCCCGGTTACTGTAGCCTCTCTCTTTTAAACGGCCGCTGAGTTCATCAGCTCTTTTTGTAAAGATGTTTTCTTGTGAACAATTGCGTTTAGTACGCATGAATTCCCCTTTGGGTAGCCCTTTAACTACCGGTGGGAAGTGGGCGCTCTCAAAGTGCAGTAGTGAATTGGTGGCAGTTTGTTTCCTATATAGATCTGAGGAAATGGTGCCATCTTCCTCTATGACAAGGTGTAGATCTAAATAATTCACTTCCTTCTTACTCATTTCAAATGTGAGGCGAAGGTTAAATCTGTTTGTATTCAAGGTGCTGATGAATTTTATAAACATGTCAGAATCTCCCTCCCAGATAATCAGGAGATCATCGATATATCGCAGCCATAAAAGGACATGGCTCGTATATATCTCCTTATCCTCATGGAAAACCACCTCCCGCTCCCACCACCCCAGGTACAGGTTCGCGTATGTGGGGGCACATGTGCTCCCCATAGCGGTCCCCCGTACCTGGAGGTAGAAGCCTTCATTACAGACAAAGTAGTTTCGTTCAAGTACAAATCTCAGTAGTTGAATAATGATGTCATGGAGATTGTTTTCACGGTCCATGCTGAGGAAGTAACGTGCTGCATTGATGCCATACTGATGGTGGATGCTTGTGTATAAGCTCTCAACGTCACAGGTAATGAGCCATGAATCTTTATTTAAGATGACATCCTGTATCTTTTTTAATACGTCCATTGTGTCCCTGACATAGGAGGGCAGGGTGGTAACATATTGGCGCAAGTGATGGTCTACAAATTCACTCGCCTTTTCTGTCAAACCCCCTATGCCAGAGACTATAGGTCTCCCGGGAGGGACCTTGTCATGCTTGTGGACTTTCGGTAGGAGATACAGGGTAGGGATGCGTACATTTTTGACCGAGAGAAAGTCATATTGTTTTTTGCTGAGGACACCGTTTTTAAAGGCTGTCTCTAACATGTTCGTATATGTTCTCAGAAAGTCATCTGTTGGGTTAAAAGTCAACCTCTTGTAACATGTGGAATCTCCAAGTTGTCGTTCAAGTTCCTTCACATATGAATCCCTGGACCAGAGGACCACATTGCCCCCTTTATCCGAGGGTTTCACTATAGTATCACTCCACCCCCTTATCTCCTGTATGGCCTTCTGTTCCTCTTTGCTTAAGTTGTTTTTAAATTGGTAGGAGCGTTTATTCCGCTGTAGCTGGTCTAGATCTCCACTGACCATATCTACATATGTTTTGACCACTGGGCATATGGCGAAGTCAGGGTAGAAAGTGGATTTCTTTTTCAGGGGGGTCATCCCTTCATCTGTTTCCTCTGGAATTTCCAAATCCTCTTGAGTGTTTGAGGTATTCTCATTCTGGAGGTCTTCCAGAGCAAGTATGGCTAATCTTTCTTCTTCAGTGTACCATAATTCAAAGAGGGGGCTTGGGTGCGTGAAATCCTGTGCCTCAGCATAGGGCGCTACATTCCTCTCATCCTCATTTCTCTCTTTTTTTGCAAAATAATTTTTTAAGAAGCAGTTTACGTGCAAATAAATGCACATCTTTTTCGGAGGTAAACCTATCAAAGGTTCCTGTGGGGGAAAATGATAGGCCCTTCTGGAGTACTTCAATTTGTGGTCTGGTAAGTATATGGTCAGTGAGGTTAATGATTTTCAAACAGTCTTCTAGTTCCGATACCTCCGTCGTTCCCTCGGGTCCTCTCTCCAATCCCTCACATCTCGTTTTCATCTTCTTCCCCCTCCTTGTCCTGCCATTTCTCTGCCTAAAGTTTCTCTGATGTAGCCAGGGCTTGCCCCTAAAAAATTCCTCTGTCTGGTGCCTGAGGCTGAGGCTTCTGGTCCAGATTCATTTTCTGATGACTCTAGCTCCGAGCTGCTATAATTCATGGGGTTTGTGGGTGGAGATCTTTTTCTCATGCTGCTCCATCTGTATACCTTGTCACCCAGAAAGTCATTTTTGTCCCTCTGCATTTTGTTTTTCTTCCTACTTATTACCTCTTTCTCAAGGTTCTCTATCTCACTTTTGAATTTAAGATATGTCTTTTGGAATCGTTCCAATCCTTCAAACGGTTTGAGTTTATTGCTCAGAGAGGTTATATCTGCAGTGTACTGATTGATCATGATCTCGTCATGTTTTACTAGGATGTTTATTAATTCAAATGAGCAATTTGTCAGGACCTTTTCCCATTCAGATTTTAAAGTTGGAGTGGCCAATTCAAATGAAGGGAAGACCCTAGGTCTCGGGCCCCTAGGTGTCACTTTCTGCTTGATATAACTTTCGAATGTCATTTTATTCCAAAATGTTTTTGTTTGTTTTATTAGGATAATTTTAATTATTGGAGATCATTCATCCAGTCCTCTTGTGTTGTATTGAAGTGAGATAGGTCTCTCTCCAGCATAGTTTCTCTGCATTTCCTTAGATTAGCTGTCTTTGATCTAGTTCACTGCTGAGGCTAAAGTAGGGAGTCAGATGGAGCAGCATGAGAAAAAGATCTCCACCCACAAACCCCATGAATTATAGCAGCTCGGAGCTAGAGTCATCAGAAAATGAATCTGGACCAGAAGCCTCTGCCTCAGGCACCAGACAGAGGAATTTTTTAGGGGCAAGCCCTGGCTACATCAGAGAAACTTTAGGCAGAGAAATGGCAGGACAAGGAGGGGGAAGAAGACGAAAACGAGATGTGAGGGATTGGAGAGAGGACCCGAGGGAACGACGGAGGTATCGGAACTAGAAGACTGTTTGAAAATCATTAACCTCACTGACCATATACTTACCAGACCACTAATTGAAGTACTCCAGAAGGGCCTATCCTTTTCCCCCACAGGAACCTTTGATAGGTTTACCTCCGAAAAAGATGTGCATTTATTTGCACGTAAACTGCTTCTTAAAAAAATCTTTTGCAAAAAAGAGAGAAATGAGGATGAGAGGAATGTAGCGCCCTATGCTGAGGCACAGGATTTCACGCACCCAAGCCCCCTCTTTGAATTATGGTACACTGAAGAAGAAAGATTAGCCATACTTGCTCTGGAAGACCTCCAGAATGAGAATACCTCAAACACTCAAGAGGATTTGGAAATTCCAGAGGAAACAGATGAAGGGATGACCCCCCTGAAAAAGAAATCCACTTTCTACCCTGACTTCGCCATATGCCCAGTGGTCAAAACATATGTAGATATGGTCAGTAGAGATCTAGACCAGCTACAGCGGAAATAAACGCTCCTACCAATTTAAAAACAACTTAAGCAAAGAGGAACAGAAGGCCATACAGGAGATAAGGGGGTGGAGTGATACTATAGTGAAACCCTCGGATAAAGGGGGCAATGTGGTCCTCTGGTCAAGGGATTCATATGTGAAGGAACTTGAACGACAACTTGGAGATTCCACATGTTACAAGAGGTTGACTTTTAACCCAACAGATGACTTCCTGAGAACATATACGAACATGTTAGAGTCAGCCTTTAAAAACGGTGTCCTCAGCAAAAAACAATATGACTTTCTCTCGGTCAAAAATGTACGCATCCCTACCCTGTATTTCCTACCGAAAGTCCACAAGCATGACAAGGTCCCACCCGGGAGACCTATAGTCTCTGGCATAGGGGGTTTGACAGAAAAGGCGAGTGAATTTGTAGACCATCACTTGCGCCAATATGTTACCACCCTGCCCTCCTATGTCAGGGACACAATGGACGTATTAAAAAAGATACAGGATGTCATCTTAAATAAAGATTCATGGCTCATTACCTGTGACGTTGAGAGCTTATACACAAGCATCCACCATCAGTATGGCATCAATGCAGCATGTTACTTCCTCAGCATGGACCGTGAAAACAATCTCCATGACATCATTATTCAACTACTGAGATCTGTACTTGAACGAAACTACTTTGTCTGTAATGAAGGCTTCTACCTCCAAGTACGGGGGACTGCTATGGGGAGCACATGTGCCCCCACATACGCGAACCTGTACCTGGGGTGGTGGGAGCGGGAGGTGGTTTTCCATGAGGATAATGAGATATATACGAGCCATGTCCTTTTATGGCTGCGATATATCGATGATCGCCTGATTATCTGGGAGGGAGATTCTGACATGATTATAAAATTCATCAGCGCCTTGAATACAAACAGATTTAACCTTCGCCTCACATTTGAAATGAGTAAGAAGGAAGTGAATTATTTAGATCTACACCTTGTCATAGAGGAAGATGGCACCATTTCCTCAGATCTATATAGGAAACAAACTGCCACCAATTCACTACTGTACTTTGAGAGCGCCCACTTCCCACCGGTAGTTAAAGGGCTACCCAAAGGGGAATTCATGCGTACTAAACGCAATTGTTCACAAGAAAACATCTTTACAAAAAGAGCTGATGAACTCAGCGGCCGTTTAAAAGAGAGAGGCTACAGTAACCGGGCCATTAAAACTGCCTATAAGGATACCAAAAAGATCAATAGAGAGTCACTTCTTATTCCTGCAAAAAAAAGACCAAACAGGATCAGAAAGTCAGGTTCATAGTCACTTACTGCCAAGAGTGGCGTGAGATCCAGACAATCCTTAACCGTCACATGGATATTCTGAAGACAGACCCAGACCTATCCTCTATTGTAGGAAATAAAATAGACATCAGCTGGCGCAGGAGCAAAAACCTACGCGATATACTGGTCCATAGCCATCTGGAAAAGGTCAAGAGACCTGAGAGGACGAAGACCGTCTCCTTTAAGTGTGGAACATGTAAAGCATGTACATACATGACCACCCAGGATTCCTACCAGGACAAATTCAACACCGTCTGGAAAATTAAAGATTATATCACCTGTGAGACAGCAGGGGTGATATATAATCTGCAATGTCCATGCAAGAAGGAATACATCGGGAAAACCATTCGACCCCTAAAAAAGAGAATCATGGAACATGTCAACAGTATAAAAAATGCACCAAAAGATAAAAAAGCAATGAAAACCTTGACCCCAGTGGCACGTCACTTCTTCAGATTTCATCAGAGCAACCCAATGGGTTTAAAAGCCTATGGGATGCTCAAGGTCAACTTAGGAATTAGAAGAGGTGACCTAAGGCCCCCATACACTATGCGATTTTCGGCCGATTTCACCCGATTTCGGCCCTTTGGGCCGATAAATCGGATGAAATCGGACAAAAATCGCATGTGTTTGACATCTGATCTGATGCGCGTTCACGAGCGCATCAGATCGGATCAGGGCGTCGGACCTGCTGAACATCAGATATATCGGAATCTGACCCATCATGGGCACATCGTGGGTGCTTTTTAGCACCCACGATGCTTCAGATCCGATATATCTGTGTGTACCTGTTCGGTGCTTCCACAGTAGCTACATCCGGAACACACGTCACCGGAGGGGGCAGGCGCAATGGGGGAGAAAAGCCAGTGAGAGGGGTAGAGGAGACAGCAGCAGCGTCCGTCCCACATTCAAGAGCCAGCGACAGAGAAGGGAAGACCCAAATATGGTTGTGGGCAGAACTGTCAGCGCGAGCATCACTGCCCGACTCCCCCTCTCCCCTGATCCTGGGTGTCATGGTAAACACTAGCCAGCTTTGCCCCGTCCTGCTGCAGTTTTTCCGCCTGTGCAGCAGAAGCCCGACTCCCCTACCTCTCCCCTTCTGCTGGGTGTCATGTTCAGCTCCGGCAGCAGCCCGAAGCCAGCCCCCCCTCCCCGTCCTGCTGCAGTTTATTTTCAGCCTGTGCAGCAGAGACCTAGTCCCCCCGTACATCTCCCCTGCTGCTGGAGGTCAGTGGTGGTGTGGGCAGCAGGGCCCCCTCCTCCCTCCTCTTCCAAGCCAGCTTCCCTTCTTCGTGCTGCAGGAGTTTGTCAGTCCCGGCAGAAGTGAGACTCCCCTGCTGCTGGAGTTCTGCCGTGGTCTGTGAGCATACTGTTTACTGGGGGAGGGGGAGTGTTCTGTGTAGGGATGGCCATCGGCTATCGATGTTTCCAAAACATCGATGGTCGGGACAAACATCGATGGTCAGGACCTAGTGCCCGAAGTTTTGGGCATCGATAGTCGAGAGCCAAATAGTATGATGCCATCGATGGATGGCATCCGATTTCGCTATATATATAAATATTTTTTTTTTTACCCACCACGGCACAGTGGGAGCCGGGAGTCTTACGCATGCGCAGAGGAAGAATGTGCCCGGCCGGGAGGTGCGAGTATGTGTGACAGAACTAACCTGACGTGCTGGATAATAATATTTCTTCTGCGCATGCTCGCGCAGCACACGCACCCATCCCGGGTACATGCACGGCGCGCGCATGCGCAGAAGAAACATTATTATTCATTGCATCAGGTATAGCTCTATTGCGCATGCGTGCACATCCCGGCGGCGGCGGCCACCCGTTCTTCCTCTGCGCATGCGCAAGTACACAAGAGTGCCTCACTAGTTACAAAGCAGAGTGTGCAGAAAGTTAAAAGGGCCCCTGCTTTATATAGCACTGTTCAGGCCACTCCCTAGGGCCATCCCATCAGATAAATCTCATGGCACATCCAATTTGCTTCAGATAAATCACAAGTGATTTATCACGCGATAAATCACATGTGATAAATCACATGTGATTTATCTGACGCAAATTGGATGTAAAAAATGGCACATCAAGTGTCAAATTTTATGTAGGCCTCCTGGAAAGCTGCCAGGGAAGTTCAAGGGAAATCAGATGCAATTTCACAGGTCAGATAAATCTCATAGTGTATGGGGGCCTCTAGACTATTGAAACAGGAGACCAGGCTCATATTTTTAGTGGACAGGGGCGTAGCTAAGGGTTCATGGGCCCTGGTGCGAAAGGTCAGCTTGGGGCCCCCCTACATACAACAAAATTAAAATCTCGGTCTGTTTATATTTTAATACATCAAGTATATTATGTCTACAGCGCGCCAAATACATATGCCCCCCAGTGCCAGATACATATGCCCCACAGTGCCAGATACATATATGCCCCAGTGCCAGATATATCCCACAGTGCCAGATATATATGTCCCATAGTGCCAGATACATACAGTATGCCCCACAGTGCCAGTTACATATGCCCCACAGTGCCAGCTACATATGCCCCACAGTGCCAGATACATATGCCCCACAGTGCCAGATACATATATACCCCAGTGCCAGATATATATATATATGTCCCACAGTGCCAGATATATCCCACAGTGCCAGATATATATATGTCCCACAGTGCCAGATACATACAGTATGCCCCACAGTGCCAGGTACATATGCCCCACAGTGCCAGGTACATATGCCCTCCAGCGCCAGATACATATACATGAGGGTATGGGGCAGGAGGCAGGACAAGGCAGGAAGCAGGCCACTCACTTGCACAGTAGGCAGGCTAGGACGGATCCCACCAGGTGATGATCTGCCAGGCTCTCCCGTCACCTCAGCTCCCCCCACTATTAGCGCTACTCACACTGACTGGAAGGATGTGGGCGCCGGAGGCTCAAGCACTGACGCGTCATGACGCTGCGGCGTCATGACGTCAATAAACAATAGACGTGCTGCGCCGCATAGCGGCGCTCACTATGTTCAAATCATGCTGCACAAAATCGGCCCACTAGGCCATCGGCCCTTCTGGCATTTGCCAGAAGTGCCAGATGGCCAGTCCGGCCCTGGTGGCGGGGGTTGGGCCCCCCTGGCTTAGGGGCCCGGTCGCACCTGCGACCGCTGCGACCCCTGTAGCTACGCCACTGTTAGTGGACACCATGTCCCCCAGAGGACTGAATGAGGAAAATAAATATACAGCTTTCCTTTAAAATTCCTCAAAGCTCTCAAACGTCCACAATCTTGCAAAAATCCTTAATATCACAGTAGTATATTCTTGAATATAAATTACAGACACTCAAATTCCCTTATACTTTTCCTTCTCTTTGTCCATCTTAATATGCATTTAATATGCAGCCATTATCACCTTAAGAGCTATTGCGACCCTTACTTTAGATCTCATCTTGTTTTGTTTTGTTTTTCACCACCACCACATTTTTTTCGTTGCATGCACACACGTTATCTTTCTTATCACCAGTGATTGAGCAAGGAGACTTTATCTTTATCTTTATCCTTATCTTTATTATCACTTATATTAATTAAAGGACACCCAAGACATCAAACCCTAACTCACTTTGGGCCTTATTCTGATCGGTGCGGCCCGATCAGAATATGCGGCCGCAACCGTGCAGGCGAATCCCCGCCTTCCATACGGATCGCCACCTGCCGTCCGTACAGGGATATGTGGCGATCCGCATGAAATTGGACGGGGATACGCCTCCTCCGTCTTGGGAGCAGCCCCTGCATTCGATGGTCGCCGAACATCGAATGCAGGGCCGCACGCTCCACCAGGTCCCGCAACACAAGACCACACGGACACTTGTCCGTGTGAAATCATGTATGGGGGCGGGCAGCTGACATCCGGCGATGTCAGATGCCCGCCCCGTACCCACGCGTCACGGCCTCATTACCATGCATACGCCCCGCGTTTGCATGGGAACGCCCATGAAACGCGGGGCGTATGCATAGGGTAATGAGGCTAAGTAGCCCCTCACGCCCCTCTACGCCCCCTGTGCGGCGTATAAAGAATCCGTGCGGCGAAATCGCCTGCACATGCGCAGAGTGACCTCTGCACATGCGCAGACGATCAACATCGGCGGTCCGTCCGCATGCGGGAATATCCGCACCGATCAGAATAAGGCCCTTTATTACACCAACTATGGCACAATAATTGTCATACTTCTTTTCAGCCCACCTGGACACTGCAAGGGATAATAATATTCTAGAACTACTTATCCAAGACAGCCAGAAAAAAACACACTGCCACGACAATAAGAGATGGCAGCATGTCTATAAACTTACATCCATGTGAATGTCTTTTTACACCTTATGATACAATCCTATGCCCATTGAGGATTTGTCTTTAGAATCTAGGATATGATCACACATCTAATCGAATTAATTATTTATAATAAAGTATCCATTTGAGGACATGGAATCTTACACGATACCCATTGATGTTAAGGATCCCATACCTGAGATACAGTACAATTACGCTGAGACATCTTTATCCATGAATATCCCTATAAACCAAATCCGTACATGAAATGGATCTTATAATGCAAACCTAGGGAATAATTCCCATATATGGACGCAAACCATTCTTCCTTCAAGAATTTCTCCTTATGTGATCTCAATATATACCTGTAAGGAGTCTCAATTCCTTTAATGTGAGACCTCGTGACAGCTAATTATGAAGAATCCTCTCCCGCAAGATATCCTACTCATACAAAGAAAGCCCTGTCATGATCTCGTAATAAAATACCTACAAAATAATCATCTTAAATGTTAAATATGTAATATCATAAAGTACACATCAGCATGTCAGATATAGAAGAAATTCAGACTCTCGGATATGGGGATGTCCGGACTTAAGAGTGTACACCGCAAACCAGAATCCTCAGAAGATAAACCTGGCGAAAAACAGAAAATATAATGTAATGTGTAATTGTACACTACAAAACATACTTACGTCTGGCCAGTCCGAGAACCGTCCAATAGGAGAGCGCACACGCAATGCAGCTAGCCATGTGGTAGACGGCATCCGTCAATCTGGGGAAAGGGGGAGTGAACAGATGACGCACCCAGTGTGGGGAGGTACATAAACAGCTGAGATGCGGCCAGTCGGGTTGGCCTTGAAAAAGCTAATAGCGAAGCGTACGCCGGCTAGCGGTGACGTTCACTCAAACTCAGCATTTAGGATGTATTTTTGATCTGTATTTACTTTAACAGGTACAACCAGGGGGAGCGCGGTATCACACTGTGTGATTATCGATCCATACTGAGCTAATAGAAGTTTAGGCACGCTGTGCAAATACCTTATACCAGACCATGTGCAGACAGAGTACATATCTACTGACCCTGTCTGCTGCTACTGGTCTATAACACCTGTGCATTACAAGGAGTGACCACTCTTGTATAGGACTGCTCGGCCGATATAGCAGCATATAGCAACTGTAGCTATTTCATATGATGGACACAGCCACACCAATTGTTACTGTTTGTAATACTGTTTGATGCAGCCACACCAGCAGAAATTGTTACTGCTTGTATATTTTGAAACATATTAGCCAGTGCTGATCTACGCGGATAGTGTTGACTATATACAATGCATCTACAGAAAAACGAGTAAAGTGAGAACCCAGTATACAAGTGTGGACATAAAGGTCGACACCCAGTCCTGTCACCCTTAAACAAAACTTTTCATGTGTATCATTAGGCTGATTATTTAAGTAACACACAGATGTGTATATAATTTATAAATGTGATATTGAATATCAACATAAGATATAGCCCATGATAAGTAGGGTTTAAACCTGCCTAAGATAACTCTGGGTGGCAATTAAAATATAACTGCACATGGTATTGCCATATAGCTCAAAACCCATCCAGGAATACTATATGTCTTTTAGGTATTTCCTTATTAATAAAGTGCGGCCACACTTAGGAAAATTTGTATAAATACCTAGAATTCACAGAAAACACACTGCTGTAGAATAACTCAGTGTGATGACCTGTAGCGGGTGACAAGATATTGAATTTGGTTGGGGAACACCACCTATTCAATTTTGTCCTGACTTAGAAGAACATTTGTGCCTAGCAAATCTCTATACGGATACCTCACACAAGTTCATACGCACCCCATACTGGAATCCGAATCAAACACCTGTATATGGAAATTAATCCAAATGACATAAAACAAAACAGGTGTCGACGGAAAGTACCTGTCGACAGTGTATCATAATTTGACACTTTGCTGAGAGAGTGAACCACCGTTTTTTAAACACACCATATTCATGTTGTTTTTGTCCTGTGTGTTTTTATATTCCGCTTGTTTTATACCATAAAATAAAAGTTAATTTTTATGTGTAAAAATAATTAAAGGTGCACCACACCGAGACACATCTTTTTTCTCCTGTCTTCCATATACCTTGTACTGTGTCCAGTGGTAGCACACCTCCCATAAGTTCATTTCTAGGAAATTCCTAATATACTGACATTCCTGGGGGGTCCATTAATTTTCCTCAAGCACCAATGAGGGTCCTGTGCGATTGACCAGCCTTCTCTGTGCTTCAACACAGGTGCTGGCAATCACTAATTAAGGGAGAAGTCCAGAAACAGAGCAATGTGTCCCTCCTGTTACACACACACTCGCACACTTTGAGTGACAGATGTAGAAAAATATATAAGATATATATATATATATATATATATATATATATATATAAACGACGTCTAGGCTCCGGCACTCCTGCTGCCCGCCCCCCTTGGGGGTATCGTGCTCCCGTGCCTTCCCAAGGACCGCGGTCCTGATTTACACCAGACAAGAAAAATGAGGCGGCACTTGAAGACTTTGTAGAAAGGTTGAAGCAGTGTATTTCAAATCACAAAGTGCATCTACGTTTCGGGGAACGCACTCCCCGTCATCAGGATACATACAAAATAAACAGTGAGACTTATATAGTGTGTCTTACCACACGTGAAGGACATCAGGTCCAGAGCCTCGTCGCCCGCGGCCCCGTCGCGTCTGTGACCGGCGTTGGCCTTCCACTGTTCGATGTTGTTGTTACAGGGTTGCCAAGGCAACGCCGCCGGGCGCGCCGACGTCAGCTGAACCGGAAGTGGAAGGCCAACGCCGGTCACAGACGCGACGGGGCAGCGGGCGGCGAGGCTCTGGACCTGATGTCCTTCACGTGTGGTAAGACACACTATATAAGTCTCACTGTTTATTTTGTACTAGGTGATTCATCGCGCCCTATGGGCGCTCTTCACACCGTCGTAAGGGGCTGCGCCCCCTTAATTTGTGAAAGTTTGTATTGTGAGAAATATGGTTAGATTTGTATGACAGATGGCCTGTATTGCAACTTGAGTTATCGGTGAAATGTGTTAAATAGAGAGCATATGATTTGGAAGGGGTGTGCATTGTTTTGTTTAATTAAAAAGCGGTTAGAGAGTAAGATGTACATTGATAGTGTGGATGGTACAGTGACATTTGTGGGTGTGGGGGGGGATTCAGTATTGAATCCCGGCGGTCGGGATCCCGGCGTTCAGAATCCCGACGCCGGAATCCCGACAGCCGAAATGCCGACAAGGGGAGGACGTGGATCGCCCCCCCTTGCGGGCTCGCTGCGCTCGCCACGCAGCGGGCCCGGTGCCTCGCTACGCTCGGCACACTAATTTATTCTCCCTCCAGGGGTGTTGTGGACACCCCAGGAGGGAGAAAGTGTCGGCATTTCGGCGGTCGGGATTCCGGCGTCGGGATTCTGAATGCCGGGATCCCGACCGCCGGGAGTGTAACTGCATCCCGTGGGGGGGGGGGGGGCTGTGTGTGCATGTTGTTTAGGTGTGTGTGTGTGTGTGCAATAGTATAGTAGGGTGTTTTTGAGTCAGCGGCTCCCCACTGGCGGAGGTCACGACACAGGAAAACAGGAGGCTGGGTAGTGATAGGGGTGTGTGGGAATAAGGGGGACTAAAGAGGAGTGTGGGAGATACTGTGCAGCTTCTGCCAGTGGGTGAGGGTCCAGCGTGGCAGTACAGGATGGTGGCCCTGAGTCAGTGTCTCCTCCTACTGGGTGGGAGTTAGGGTGCATGAGAGCAGGAGGCTGGGCTATGAGGCATGATAGGGGCATGTGGGCAAAACAGCGTCAGCGACTCCCCAGTGATGGAAGTTACGGTTCAGGAGAGCAGGAAGCTGGGTAGTGATAGGGGTGTGTGAGTATACAGGGGACTAAAGAGGGGCATGGGGGTGCCGTGAATTAAGGGAGGGAGGGGGCGCAGGTGTCATCTAATCGCGGGAGAGAGCGGGGGTCCGCAAAGCGCGGGAGGGGGCGTGAATCGCGCGAGGGGGGGTTGCGAATTGCGGGAGGGGGGGTGCGCGGGGGTGACGTGATTCTTGGGAGGGGGGCGTGAATCGCGGGAGGGGGGGTGCGCGGGGGGGTCCGCGATTTGCGGGAGGAGGGGCACGGGGGCGATGAATCAACCTAGTTGGTTATATATTCTTGTAGAAGGATGGAAGGATGTTGCTGTCATTCGAGGAATCGAGGGAGGGGGGGCGGCGGGGGGCGCTCACCTGGTGTGTCTGATGAGTAGCTGTGTCTTTGCTGGGTAACATGGGGAGGCAGAGGGTGTCTGGCACTGTGCATACCTCCCAACATGACCCATGCCAGGAGGGACACAATGCTCTGCCGCTGGACTTTCTTCCTAATGTATGATTACCTCCATCTTTGTTGAACAGGTTAATTGATAGGAAAGGTGCTTCAACACAGGTGATGGCAATCATACATTAAAAGGAAAGTGCAGGAGCAGAGCAAGGTGTCCCTCCTATGACTGTGGGCTCACTGGGCTGGTTCTCTGTCATATGAGTCAGAGGCTCCACCCAGCGTTAGAGGGTCAGACACACTTTGAGTGACAGATGTAGCCAAATATATAAGAGATTCAAAAAAAGAAAAATAAATCTTCAAAAACTCATGTCAACGTTTTTCATTGTCGACCATAGCCGTGCCAGTGTTTTGCATGTGCCATTTAATCCTGGGGTTGCCATGAATCGCGTGCGGGGGTGGGGGGGGGAGGAGGTGAGGGGTGTCCGCGAATCCCGGGAGGAGGGGTCGTGGGTGGATGCCGTGAATTGCGGGAGGGGGGGTCGCGGGGGGTGTGGGTGCCGCAAATCGTGGGAGGGGGGGCGCGGGGGGTTGCAGTGAATCGCGAGAGGGTGGGTCGCGGCTGCGGGGGGTTGCCGCAATGACAGTAGGGGGGGTCAGGGGTGGGGAATCGCGGTAGGGGGGTCGTGGGGGGCACCGTGAACCGCGGGAGGGGGGGCCGGGGTGACGCGAATCGCAGGAGGGGGGGTGTCACGGGGTGCGAATTGTGGGGGGGGGGGGGTGCTGCAAATCGAATGAGGGGGGTCGCGGGGGGTGCCGCGAATCTCCACAAGAAAAAATCAACAAAGAAAGGTCAACACATGTAAATGTTGACATAAGTGTGGCACTTCATTGGTGTCCATGTCGACACATGAGAATGAATATGAAAACATTGAAAAAGTGAAAAATTTATCTTGTCAACCTTTTTTATTGTCGACCATAGCCATGTCAGTGTTTTGCATGTGCCATTTAATCGTGGGGATGCCGTGAATGGGGGGAAGGGGGGGGGAGTTAGGGAGGTGCATACCCAACATGACCCTCTCCAGGAGGGACACATTGCTCTGTTTCTGGACTTTCTTCTTAATTTATGGATTACCATCACCTGTGCTTAAACACCTTTCTTATCAATTACCCTGTTTAAAATGACAGGTGATGACAATCATAAATTAAGATGGAAGTCCACAAACAGAGCATTCTGTCCCTCCTGGAGAGGGTCATGTTGGGAGGTATGGAGGTGTGGGGCGCTCACCTGGTGTGTCTGGGGAGTAGCTGTGTCTTTGCTGTGTAACATGGAGAAGCAAAGGGTGTCTGGCACTGTCTGTGGGCTCACTGGGCTGGTTCTCTGTCATGTGAGTCAGAAATACACTGCTTCAATCCAAGTGCCGCCTCATTTTTCTTGTCTGGTGTATATATATATATATATATATATATATATATATATATATATATATATATATATATATATATATATATCCAAGATGCTTAATAAAAAGCAGGGGCACTCACCATCATCGTTTATATATATATATATATATATATAGGTTTGAATGGCTGTCTGGCACTCACCCAGTGGGTTAAATGACCCCGATGCCTTCAGTAATGGGAATTGTTGAAGGAAATTAACAATGGCACTCAGAATAACTTTTGAAAAAATTGTAATGTAGAAACAACCAACGATTGGACAAGTGTGTAGGTGGGGATTGGATGTAGAATCTGGCAGCAGGTCTTCAGTAGAATTGTATGAACAGACTGATCTGCCGAGGATTGGACAAGTGTGTACCCACCTAAAAGGAGAGCTACTGTATACAGTATTCTGGGACTGTACTGATAATTGTCTCAGCTTCAACCAATATATATATATACTAGGTGATTCATCGCGCCCTACGGGCGCTCTTCACACCGTCGTAAGGGGCTGCGCCCCCTTAATTTGTAAACGTTTGTATTGTGAGAAATATGGTTAGATTTGTATGACAGATGGCCTGTATTGCAACTTGAGTTATAGGTGAAATGTGTTAAATAGAGAGCATATGATTTGGAAGGGGTGTGCATTGTTTTGTTTAATTAAAAAGTGGTTACAGAGTAAGATGTACATTGATAGTGTGGATGGTACAGTGACATTTGTGTGCATGTTGTTTAGGTGTGTGTGTGTGTGTGTGTGTGTGTGCAATAGTATAGTAGGGTGTTTTTGAGTCAGCGGCTCCCCACTGGCGGAGGTCACGACACAGGAAAACAGGAGGCTGGGTAGTGATAGGGGTGTGTGGGAAAATAAGGGGGACTAAAGAGGAGGGTGGGAGATACTGTGCAGCTTCTGCCAGTGGGTGAGGGTCCAGCGTGGCAGTACAGGATGGTGGCCCTGAGTCAGTGTCTCCTCCTACTGGCTGGGAGTTAGGGTGCATGAGAGCAGGAGGCTAGGCTATGAGGCATGATAGGGGCATGTGGGCAAAACAGCGTCAGCGACTCCCCAGTGATGGAAGTTACGGTTCAGGAGAGCAGGAAGCTGGGTAGTGATAGGGGTGTGTGAGTATACGGGGAACTAAAGAGGGGCTTAGGGGTGCCGTGAATTGCGGGAGGGGCACGGGGGTGCCGTGAATCAAGGGAGGGAGGGGGCGCAGGTGTCAGCAAATCGCGGGAGGGGGCGTGAATTGCGCGAGGGGGGGTTGCGAATTGCGGGAGGGGGGGTGCGCGGGGGTGACGTGAATCGCGGGAGGGGGGGTGTGCGGGGGGTCCGCGATTTGCGGGAGGAGGGGCACGGGGCGCGATGAATCAACCTAGTTGGTTATATATTCTTGTAGAAGGATGGAAGGATTTTACTGCTACTATTACTGTTTATGTAAATGCATTCTGAATGACAGAATGCATTTACATAAACAGTAATAGTAGCAGTAAAACATCTGACAAAACACCTACAGTAAAACAGAACAGGTGTTATATATTATACAAAGAATTGGTTGATGATGTCTAGGTTGACGTTCACATAGTTGTCACTGGAAAAAAATTGCCACAAGAAAAAATCAACACAGAAAGGTCAACACATGTAAATGTTGACATAAGTGTGGCACTTCATTGGTGTCCATGTCGACACATGAGAATGAATATGAAAACATTCAAAAAGTGAAAAATAAATCTTCAAAAACTCATGTCAACCTTTTTCATTGTCGACCATAGCCATGTCAGTGTTTTGCATGTGCCATTTAATCGTGGGGTTGCCGTGAATGGGGGGGGGAGGGAGGTGGGGGGTGTCTGCGAATTGCGCGGGGTGGGGGGGTCGCGGGGGGTGCAGCGAATTGCGGGAGGGGGGGTCGTGGGGGGTGGGTGACGCAAATTGAGGGAGGGGGGTCGCGTGGGGGGGGGGTACCGCAAATCACAGGAGGGGGTCGCTGGGGTGCCGCAAATCACCACAAGAAAAAATCAACACAGATAGGTCAACACATGTAAATGTTGACATAAGTGTGGCACTTCATTGGTGACCATGTCTACACATGAGAATGAATATAAAAACATTCTTAAAATGAAACATAAATCTTCAAAAACTCATGTCAACCTTATTCATCGTCGGCCATAGCCGTGTCAGTGTTTTGCATGTGCCATTTGATCCTGGGGTTGCTGTGAATCGCAGCGACTGGGGGGGGGGGTGGTGGGGGGTGTCCACGGTAGGGGGGGTGGCGGGGGGGGTGTGTGCCATGAATTGGGGGAGGGGGGGTCGCAGGGGTGGGTGCTGGGAATTGCGGGAGGGGTGGGACGCGGGGGGGTGGGGTGCCCCGAATCGCCGGAGGGGGGTCGTGGGGGCTGGGGTTGCCGCAAATTGTGGTAGGAGGGGTTTGCGGGGGCGGGGGAGCGCGCGAATCGTGGGAGGGGCCCCGCGAATCGCGGGAGGGGGGGCGGCGGGGGGTGCTAACCTGGTGTGTCTGATGAGTAGCTGTGTCTTTGCTGGGTAACATGGGGAGGCAGAGGGTGTCTGGCACTGTGCATACCTCCCAACATGACCCATGCCAGGAGGGACACAATGCTCTGCCGCTGGACTTTCTTCCTAATGTATGATTACCGTCATCTGTGTTGAACAGGTTAATTGATAGGAAAGGTGCTTCAACACAGGTGATGGCAATCATACATTAAAAGGAAAGTGCAGGAGCAGAGCAAGGTGTCCCTCCTATGACTGTGGGCTCACTGGGCTGGTTCTCTGTCATGTGAGTCAGAGGCTCCACCCAGCGTTAGAGGGTCAGACACACTTTGAGTGACAGATGTAGCCAAATATATAAGAGATTAAAAAAAAAAGAAAAATAAATCTTCAAAAACTCATGTCAACCTTTTTCATTGTCGACCATAGCCGTGCCAGTGTTTTGCATGTGCCATTTAATCCTGGGGTTGCCGTGAATCGCGCGCGGGGGTGGGGGGGGAGGAGGTGAGGGGTGTCCGCGAATCCCGGGAGGAGGGGTCGTGGGTGGATGCCGTGAATTGCGGGAGGGGGGGTCGCGGGGGGTGTGGGTGCCGCGAATCGTGGGAGGGGGGGCGCGGGGGGTTGCAGTGAATCGCGGGAGGGTGGGTCGCGGCTGCGGGGGGTTGCCGCAATGACAGGAGGGGGGGTCAGGGGTGGGGAATCGCGGTAGGGGGGGTCGTGGGGGGCACCGTGAACCGCGGGAGGGGGGGCCCGGGGTGACGCGAATCGCAGGAGGGGGGGTGTCACGGGGTGCGAATTGCGGGGGGGGGGGTGGTGCAAATCGCGGGAGGGGGGTCGCGGGGGGTGCCGCGAATCGCCACAAGAAAAAATCAACACAGAAAGGTCAACACATGTAAATGTTGACATAAGTGTGGCACTTCATTGGTGTCCATGTCGACACATGAGAATGAATATGAAAACATTGAAAAAGTGAAAAATGAATCTTGTCAACCTTTTTTATTGTCGACCATAGCCATGTCAGTGTTTTGCATGTGCCATTTAATCGTGGGGATGCCGTGAATGGGGGGGAAGGGGGGGGGAGTGAGGGAGGTGCATACCCAACATGACCCTCTCCAGGAGGGACACATTGCTCTGTTTCTGGACTTTCTTCTTAATTTATGGATTACCATCACCTGTGCTTAAACACCTTTCTTATCAATTACCCTGTTTAAAACAGGTAATGACAATCATAAATTAAGATGGAAGTCCACAAACAGAGCATTCTGTCCCTCCTGGAGAGGGTCATGTTGGGAGGTATGGAGGTGTGGGGCGCTCACCTGGTGTGTCTGGTGAGTAGCTGTGTCTTTGCTGTGTAACATGGAGAGGCAGAGGGTGTCTGGCACTGTCTGGGGGCTCACTGGGCTGGTTCTCTGTCATGTGAGTCAGCGTTACAGCTCCAGACACACTTTGAGTGACAGATGTAGCCAACTATATAAGATTATATATATATATATATATATAATAGGGGAGGGGTGACGGCGGCACTCGAAATAAATGGACACGCAGCCAGGTATAAGATACCGACGTTTCAAGCCAAGTGCAGGCTTTTTATCAAGGTGCTTAGTTCTCTAAGCACCTTGATAAAAAGCCTGCACTTGGCTTGAAACGTCGGTATCTTATACCTGGCTGCGTGTCCATTTATTTCGAGTGCCGCCGTCACCCCTCCCCTATTGCATACAGGAGCAGTTCAGCACTGCTCTGAACACAGGCGGGCACCGGCTTTTCTACTACTTCCTCCTATTTCGGAGTGCCATCCCAGGACAGTATATATATATATATATATATATATATATATATATATATATATATATATATATATATATATATATATATATAGTAGAACAACAGCAGAGGGCACTCACAAGATTTGTAAAGCTGTACGGCGGCAAGCTAACTATAAATATAACAATTGACACAAGAGCTTGTGAGTCAACATTTCGGGCTGGTCGCCCTTGTCTTGACTCACAACCTCTTGTGTCAATTGTTATATTTATTGTTAGCTTGCCGCCGTGCAGCTTTACAAATCTTGTGAGTGCCCTCTGCTGTTGTTCTACTACATTTCCTACCAAGGATAGAGGGACACCCAAGTCTTTGCACACTCAGCTTGAGTGCCAGGATTACAAACATATATATATATATATATATATATATATATATATATATATATATATATATATATATATATATATATATTAGGTTACTATCATAGGCGAATCTAGAATTATGGTAATGGGTGGTCCCAGATCCAGACATAATAGCAGGGGGACCTTTGCGCGGCGTAGCCATGCGGCAAAAGGGGTGTGGCCTTATGGGAAGGAGGCGTGGCATCACAAAAGGGGTGTGGTATTACACTTTAGACCATACACAGTAATGCCCATTACACATTTTAGCAAACTCCATAATACCCATTACACATAAAGCCACACGCCGTAATGCCAATTACACATAAGGCCACACACCATAATGCAAATGACACATTGTGCCACACATCATGATGCCCATTACATACTATATAACAAGCCCATTACATATTTGCCAAATAAATGCTGCTTACCTACGTGCTCATTGCTAGGGGGTTCTTGCTTGATGGCACCATAGTACCCATTACACATAATGCCGCACACCATAGTACCCATTACATATAATGCCGCACACCATAGTACCCATTACACATGATGCCGCACACCATAGTACCCATTACACATGATGCCACGCACCATAGTACCCATTACACATGATGCCGCACACCATAGTACCCATTACACATGATGCCGCGCATCATAGTACCCATTACACATGATGCTGCACACATAATGTCCCTTACACATACATGATGCTGCACACATAATGCCCCTTACACATGATGCTGCACACATAATGCCCCTTACACATGATGCTGCACACCGTAATGCCCCTTACACATTAAGCCACACATTATGCGTAATGCCCCTCACATACAGTCATTTGTAGCGCCCCTTAAGCAATGCCCCCAAAAGTGCCACTTACTATAAATTTTTATATGAACCTTCGCTGCTGCTGCAGGGAGAGATGGAGAGCGGTGCAGCTGCTTCTATGGGGAGAGGAGCAGAGTGCAGCGCAGAGCACGCTCCCACTCCCCTCCTGGTGTCCCCTCTAGCCGAGTGGACATTTGAAATATTGTGCGCGCAGTTGTTGTACGTGACATCAAGGGAGCACGCCGAGCGCTGGCACCACATGATTAAAGGGGGGGCGGGCTGAGGTGAAAGTGGGGAGTAGAATTAGAGCGGAAGCTGCAGGGGTGACAGTCATTGACAGCTGGGCAGAGAGCAGGGGGCTGCCCGTATGTATTCAGAGCACTGCAAGTCATGGCTGTTTGGAATAATACCCCTTTCACAACAGAAAATGCAGGGATTTACCCAGGAATATGGTCCCAGGATCATGCAGGGACATTCCCAGGCTGACCCCTTTACACCAGCCTAGTCCCTGCATTTTCTGGTGTGAAGGGGAGAGACAACCACTCCCCTCTCCCTACCCCCCTTTAACCAACCAGCTTTATCTTCGGAACCAACTGACCCATTTACATGAGACCAGTATCATATTGAAGAACTTTTGAGTTGGCTTCAAATTATTTTGGTTCCGTGGACGGCTTGGTTCCAGAGAAATCTGCCCTCAAAGAACATAAACAGTCATGAAATTACATTTAAGAAATGAAAAAAACTGTTTAACCTCAATATCCCTGGAACCAATTAACCTATATGGATCCAGCCAGGTATCAGATTGAAGGCCCAGCGATTTGGGTTTGACTGAGATCAACCTCGATCTTCAGTGATGCCGAAGGGAGAACTGGCAGCCGTTGAACTGGGTGGGGGTCGGAATTAGCGGGTCCCATGTTATCCTATAGGGAAAACGTTCCAGCTTTGCCTGGCAGTATCTCCGGTTCCCAGGGGTTTAGAGACACGGGGCTGGACTCGTTGGAAAGCCCCATACCTCAGCTAAAAAATGGGCTAATGGGTGGTCCAGTGCACCCCCGGACCACCCCCTAGATTCGCCTATGGTTACTATTCCCAGTCATAGTCTTTGACAAAGGAAAATGATGAAAAAAAAAATACCCCAAAACACTTGTGTCGACCACATGTATGTCAACTATTTTCATGTTGACATTTTGCACACGTCAAACTTTTGTACCAAACGGTCTTTTGTACCTGTTGACCTAATGTATGTTGACCATATGGTATTGACCCACTTACTATATACTGATTGACCATCGTTCTATTATCTGGAACCCCACAAAATCCTACTTCAATAAAAGCTGTGTCCATGGGTGTAGCCAAAAACTAAAATGCATTCAAGAACAAAGCCAAGCGCAGCACAGCGGAGGCAGTTGGGGGGGTTGCGGTGGGCAAAATAAGCTGTCCGGGCCCTCCTAGAGGCCGGGGCCCAGGACAGCTGTACCCACAGCACCCCCCTGTTGGCGGCCCTGCAGCCCAATGATAATGTTCGAAAATGATCATCCTATTCTGCACTTCCATTATGCTGACCATACTGTAGATGTGAGCTGTGTGTCTGTTGTTTACTATAGTACTATAAACTGATCATTCTATGATATTATAAGAAGCTCATATCTATGGTGATTTGTTATCAGAGGTCACAGGCTCTTCATACACAGAATTGAGTTGACTTTTTCTACATCAGCGCCATCTGCTGGGGATTTTAACAAAAATTCTTTTTTTTTTGATTCATGGTGACACTTATGTAGTCAGCATAGTGTCCCTGTCAGCATCAGCGTCATATTCCTGCAGCCAGCGTAATCAGTGTCCCTGTCAGCATCAGCGTCGTGTTTTCGCAGCCAGCATAGTCAGCGTCCCTATCAGTATCAGCGCAGTGTTCCCGCAGCCAGCGTAGTCAGCATAGTCAGCTTGTGTCTGCGACTGTATGTACATTCAGGGTAAGGAGAGTTTACGCAATTAGTGTAGTCAGTCAGCATTACGCAGTTAGTATAGTCAGTCAGCGTTACGCAGTTAGCGTAGTCAGTCAGCATTACGCAGTTAGCGTAGTCAGTCAGCGTTACGCAGTTAGCATAGTCAGTCAGCGTTACGCAGTTAGCGTAGTCAGTCAGCGTTACGCAGTTAGCGTAGTCAGTCAGCGTTACGCAGTTAGCGTAGTCAGTCAGCGTTACGCAGTTAGTGTAGTCAGTCAGCGTTACGCAGTTAGCGTAGTCAGTCAGCGTTACGCAGTTAGCGTATTCAGTCAGCGTTACGCAGTTAGCGTACTCAGTCAGCGTTACGCAGTTAGCGTACTCAGTCAGCGTTACGCAGTTAGCGTAGTCAGTCAGCGTTATGCAGTTAGCGTAGTCAGTCAGCGTTACGCAGTTAGCGTAGTCAGTCAGCGTTATGCAGTTAGCGTAGTCAGTCAGCGTTACGCAGTTAGCGTAGTCAGTCAGCGTTACGCAGTTAGCGTAGTCAGTCAGCGTTACGCAGTTAGCGTAGCCAGTCAGCGTTTCGCAGTTTTTTTAAGAAATTTTATTATGTTTTTCAAAAAATACATCACACATGACAAGTAAAATCGTAATCCAGACATGTCATGGTACTTTTGAGATAACAAAGAATAACTTTTACAAAAGTTCCTGAAAATACCATTACAAATATAATTACCAAACATCTATGGAAAGATTGAAAGGTGCAGATGCACCTAAAACTTTGATAAACAATGTAGTAAAGTCAATAAAGGGGGTACATAAAAGGATGGGGGGGGGGAAAGGGACACACATGAGGAAAGTGATATAGAGGGGTACATCTAAACAATAGGGACATATCAGTTTCCAGCAGCTACCTGACGCAGCAGGCTCCAGGAGGAGTTTTCAACCATTGACCATTTTTAACCTACCGCAGACCGAGGACAAGCTTTTTTTCAGGAGCACCACTCTTTCTTCTTTATGTCAGTAAAAGTCATTTGCCAGTTAACACGTGTCATCGTTATTGTTTCAGAAGGATGACATGACAGGCATAGGCGAATCTAGAATTATGGTAATGGGTGGTCCCAGATCTAGACACAATAGCAGGGGGACCTTTGCGCGGCATAGCCGTGCGGCAAAAAGGGGCGTGGCCTCATGGGAAGGAGGTGTGGCATCACAAAAAGGGGTGTGGTATTACACTTTAGACCATACACAGTAATGGCCATTACACATTTTAGCAAACTCCGTAATACCCATTACACATAAAGCCACACGCCGTAATGCCAATTACACATAAGGCCACACACCATAATGCCCATTACACATTGTGCCCCACATCATCATGCCCATTACATACTATATAACAAACCGTAATGCCCATTACATATTTGCCACATAAGTGCTGCTTACCTACGTGCTCATTGCTAGAAGGTTCTTGCTTGATGGCACCATAGTACCCATTACACATGATGCCGCACACCATAGTACCCATTACACATGATGCCGCACACCATAGTACCCATTACACATGATGCCGCACACCATAGTACCCATTACACATGATGCCCCGCACCATAGTACCCATTACACATGATGCTGCGCACATAATGTCCCTTACACATTGATGCTGCACACATAATGCCGCTTACACATTAAGCCACACATTTCGCCACTTGTAGCTTCCCTTAAGCAATGCCCCCAAAAGTGCCACTTACTGTAAATTTTTATATGAGCCTTCGCTGCTGCTGCAGGGAGAGATAGAGAGCTGCTTCTATAGGGAGAGGAGCAGAGCGCAGCGCAGAGCACGCTCCCACTCCCCTCCTGGTGTCCCCTCTAGCCAAGTGGACATTTGAAATATTGTGTGCGCTGTTGTTGTGCGTGACGTCGGTTGAGCACGCCGGGCGCTGGCACCACATGATTAAAGGGGGGACGGGCTGAGGTGAAAGCAGGGAGAAGAATTGGAGCGGAAGCTGCAGGGGTGACACCAATTAACCCATATCAGATTGAAGGCCCAGCGAATTGGGTTCGACTGAGATCAACCTCGAGCTTCAGTGATGCCAGAGGGGGAACTGGCAGCCGTTGAACTGGGTGGGGGTCGGAATTAGTGGGTCCCATGTTATCCTATAGGGAAAACGTTCCAGCTTTGCCTGGCCGTATCTCCGGTTCCCAGGGGGCTAGAGACACGGGGCTGGGCTCGTTGGAAAGCTCCATCCCTCAGCTACAAAATGGGCTAATGGGTGGTCCTGTGCACCCCCGGACCACCCCCTAGATTCGCCTATGATGACAGGTGTGAATGTGTTCCGGAAACACCCCCACTATCCACGTCAGCCCGAATCATGGCGAGCACAGTGAGCCCCACGAGGGAATGCGGTACGTGTCCTACCAACCTGTTCATACCCCCATTATCCACGTTGGCGTGGAGTTGACTTTATAAAGTGTCGCGAGCGCAGCGAGCCTCCGAGCCCTAAGCATGGCGAGTGCACTCGGAAAATGAGCCCGAAGCATGGCGAGTGCATTGAGCCCCGCTAGGGGACACGGATTACTTGGCGTGTATTCTGCGTCCCCTCGTGGGGCTTGCTGAACTCACCATGCTTTATAAAGTCAACTCACACGCTGACGTGGATAGTGGGGGTATGAACAGGTCGGGAGGACGGGTACCGCGTGCACTCGCCACGCTATTTACATAGAATATACATATGGAGTGAGCTCCATCTTTGCAGGTGCTGGCGATAGAATCGCCAGCCCCACCAGCAGCTGGCAACTGCCAGGGGGGCGCGCCCCTTTGCAAACAGAGCCTGCTGCCGGTCCCTGCCGCCTCCCCCGTTGGTCCCCCTCGCTTCACCGACACCCCCCCGAACTGGGCAGCATCTCCCTTAAGTGGAGATGGGCAGGGAGATGCTGCCCAGCTGCCGTGATACTGGGACGCACGTGCGTGTGAGACGCACGTGCGTGTGAGACGCACGCGCGTTCCAGTCTCTATCACCAGCGCCTGCCATTGCAAGGGATCTGGCGAGCGCTGGCCAAGGATGATGCCCTCTCCATCTGTAGATTAATAAGTATTTATAGCAGCATAGAAGCTTAGGGGGAAATTTACCAATATGGATTTGTAAAAAATAGGTGTATTCGTAGGCAGAAATACACCTATTTTTTACATATTTGTATTTTTAATCCCGAAAATACAACAATTCATATTCCTAATGATGGGACATTCGTATTTGTATTTACAAATACGAATGTCTACACCATCGATAGGATACGACAGGAATCACCATTCAAAAGAATGGTGGTTCCTGATGTACTAAGCAGCCATATTGATAATACGGCTGCTAATTGGTGTAAAACAGTCACGCAGGAAAATACACCTTCATTGTCCTGTTGTATTTGGCTTTAGCCTGCACGGATCAGTCAGATCCGTGCAGGCTTTAGTGTAAAAAAAATAGAAAATTAAATTAAAAAAAAAAAAAAAAAATGGCGTGGGGTCCCCCCCACAGCTGTAACCAGCACCAGGCTGAAAGAGCCGGGCCGGTAATTAAAAATCAGGGAACCCGACAAATTGGGGTTCCCTGATTTTTAACAACCAGCCCCAGGCTCCAGGTCCGGGGCTGGTTCCCAAAATATGGGGGACAAAATGACTAGGGGTCCCCCGTATTTTAAGAACCAGCCCCAGGCCAAACCAGCCAGCAGGGTAATGCCACAGCCGGGGGGGAGACTTTTTATACAAGTCCCCCCGGCCAAAGCATTAACCCTCTGACCAGTCAGCCTGGCCAGGGGCCCTGGGGGAGTGGGGACCCCCCCAATAAAGCCCCCCCCCCTCCAGGACTTACCTGACCAGGCTGAAGCCTGGTGCTGTCCTCGATGCCCCTGGGCGGTGGCCATCGAGCTGATCTTGGTGTAAAAAAAAAAGATGAATAAACTATTGTTTTAAACTGTGGAACTATGAGTCCCAGCAAGCCTCCCCTGCAAGCTGGTTCAATAAATACACAGTGACACCTGAAAAATAAAATTTGAATACATACATTACACACACACTGATACTTACCTATCTTAATCCCATAGGTAGGTCCCAGAGTATTGATCCGGTGCCTTGTCCTGGTTCCGGATCATGTCGTCATTCTTCATCATGTCGATCTTCATGTCGGCGTCAGGTCCGGGTCCGAAGAAATCCATGGTGGACCTTTGGAAGGAAATACAACTCACCCAGGTTCTCCATGGAAGTTCTTCTGGCTTGGTCCGACGTAGTCCAGGCCTTCTTTCTTCTTCTTCCATCTTCTTGCTTCTTATTCACGCTGCCGGCGACTCCAGCAAAGCTCCCCGACTGTCAGAGCTGCAGAGATCCTTCCTCCTCGGCGTCTGTACTAAGAATGAATTCTGGCCAATCAGGAGCTGCCTAGCGGCCAATTAGGAGCTCACTGAATTGAATGTTTCTCACTGAATTGAAAAAATTGGACTTTACAGAGCATGAATACCTATTATGTACTGTAGATGTCATAAATGTATATACTAGCATCCTGCATACACGTGGCTTAAAAGCAGTAAGACAGTTGATGACAGTTGCTAAAAAGGAATTATTATTTTTTTCAATAATGAAATATACATGCAACTACAGGGCTGTGCGATGGGGGCATGTGTGGCCCCCACGTGGCCTTTATGGTAAACATAGAAACAAACCTCTTTTTCACAAATCCACAGCATTCTTAAATAATAGCCTTTGTCCGTCACCTTATCGATTACATTTTTATGGCCATTATAATAATCCAATTGAATGAGTTTGAACATTAATATTCAGGATGAACGCATTAAATTTATGCACAGGTGCAGCAATACAGAAATATCTTTTCAGGATGTACAAATGTCACTACACAGAGGTATAATAACAACTATTATACATTACAAACCAACAGATGGCAACTCTTTATTGCTTGCCACCGGTTACCACCCTGTCCCTTTAAAAAAAAGCATTGCCATATTCACAATTTTGTAGAGTGAGGAGAATATGCTCTACAACTGAAGATGAAGAACACCAATTACAACTGATGAGAGTAAAATTCCTGATCTGTCGATACAGTCCTGCCCTTCTAACACAAGCATATGATAAATCTATGTCTGTTCCAAAATCTCAATTTCTAAATCCAACCGTAAAAACCTCAGATACAGACAAAATAGTCCTAATCATGGACTACACACCTTCGAGCCAAATTATTTCCAAAACAGCTAAATCCTTTTGGCCACTGATAAGAAAGGATCCGGATTTACTGTTACATGTTTTAGAAGAGGACGGAACATAAGAAATTGGGTTATGAAGACGGATGTGATTTATCCAACACCCAAAACTTCAGGTCACTTCCTTGCTAAAAACAAAACAGGCAATTACCGCTGCCTGGGCTGTACAACATGCAGCTACCTAGAACCGGGAGATACATTCACCCATCCACACTTGGGCAAACATACAAATTAAAGAAAATTTATACTGTACATGCAACTCATCTTACATCATCTACCTCATCAAGTGCCCTTGAGGTCTTGCCTATGTAGACAAGACCACACGGAAACTTAAAGAACGCATGGCAATGCACAGATTTGCTATCCGGTATGCATTGGAGGGTAAAACCTCAGCTCAACCGGTGGCAAAGCATTTTTTCTTAAAAAAACATGGACTCTCCACCTTACGATACAAAATCATCGATGAAGTGCCACTGACATTATGGGGAGGTGACCGGGCTCGTCAGCTATTGCAAAAAGAGGCACGCTGGACTTTTGTATAAAAACAAATTGCCAGCGCTGGCTGAATGATATTTCAGACGGTTCAAATAAAAAATGGTTTATTAACTATACTAAAGATAAATGCATAAAGAAATAAATCAAAATTATAAATAATGCATAACATAATCATAAAACTCAGAATAAGGGACAGGGGAATGTCACATGAGTGACATCTGGTGGTGAATATTGGTATATACCAAACTTGGTTTGTATTAAAATCCAATATTAAAAGTTCTAAGCTATATTACCAGCTTTAGCAGAGCTGTCGGATGTAATGGAATCAATTATTTATGTCCTTCCAATTGTGGTGGATCCAGTGATGGCTTCTCTATAATTTCAAGAGCTCAAGATGTCCTAATGGCGACCACAGGGTCTCTGGTGACTAGGGATCTGGCTGGATACCCAATACAGGTGGTGTCACTTGGTCGATCTCTGGTGGGGCTCTAGTTGTTCAGGAGGTAATGTGGACCCAAGGGTAGGATAAGGCAGATAGCTGTTTGGATTCCATAAGTAGGATCATCCGATAAGGCTGGAAAGTGTGTCCAATAAATTGGCTCAGGCTGGTAGGTCTGTCCAGTAAAATAGCTCAACGCGCTTCTTCGGATTAATATGCTTCCGGCTTCCTCAGGAGCAAGAGCATGCTGGGCTTTTGAATTAAACACTGTAAACCCGTTTGGCTTAAATGAACAGCTTAGCCTAAATTGCTTTTTATGATTATGACTTCACCTTATCCAGTGTATGTGATTCCTTGTATGTATGTATGTATGTATGTATGTATGTATGTATGTATGTATGTATGTATATATATATATATATATATATATATATATATATATATATATATATATAATCTCTCTTATATATTTGGCTACATCTGTCACTCAAAGTGTGTCTGGAGCTGTAACGCTGACTCACATGACTGACTCACATGACAGAGAACCAGCCCAGTGAGCCCACAGACAGTGCCAGACACCCTCTGCCTCTCCATGTTACACAGCAAAGACACAGCTACTCACCAGACACACCAGGTGAGCGCCCCACACCTCCATACCTCCCAACATGACCCTCTCCAGGAGGGACAGAATGCTCTGTTTGTGGACTTCCATCTTAATTTATGATTGTCATCACCTGTTTTAAACAGGGTAATTGATAAGAAAGGTGTTTAAGCACAGGTGATGGTAATCCATAAATTAAAAAGAAAGTCCAGAAACAGAGCAATGTGTCCCTCCTGGAGAGGGTCATGTTGGGTATGCACCTCCCTCCCTTCCCCCCCATTTACGGCATCCCCACGATTAAATGGCACATGCAAAACACTGACATGGCTATGGTCGACAATGAAAAAGGTTGACAAGATTCATTTTTCACTTTTTCAATGTTTTCATATTCATTCTCATGTGTCGACATGGACACCAATGAAGTGCCACACTTATGTCAACATTTACATGTGTTGACCTTTCTGTGTTGATTTTTTCTTGTGGCGATTCACGGCACCCCCCGCGACCCCCCTCCCGCGATTTGCAGCACCCCCCCCGCAATTCGCACCCCGTGACACACCCCCCCTCCTGCGATTCACGTCACCCCGCGCCCCCCCTCCCACGATTCGCGCCAACCCCCCCGGGCCCCCCCTCCCGCGGTTCACGGTGCCCCCCCACGACCCCCCCTACCGCGATTCCCCACCCCTGACCCCCCCTCCTGTCATTGCGGCAACCCCCCGCAGCCGCGACCCACCCTCCCGCGATTCACTGCAAACCCCCGCGCCCCCCCTCCCACGATTCGCGGCACCCACACCCCCCGCGACCCCCCCTCCCGCAATTCACGGCATCCACCCACGACCCCTCCTCCCGGGATTCGCGGACACCCCTCACCACCTCCCTCCCCCCCCACCCCCGCGCGCGATTCACGCAAACCCAGGATTAACTGGCACATGCAAAACACTGGCACGGCTATGGTCGACAATGAAAAAGGTTGACATGAGTTTTTGAAGATTTATTTTTCTTTTTTTGAATTTCTTATATATTTGGCTACATCTGTCACTCAAAGTGTGTCTGACCCTCTAACGCTGGATGGAGCCTCTGACTCACATGACAGAGAACCAGCCCAGTGAGCCCACAGTCATAGGAGGGACACCTTGCTCTGCTCCTGCACTTTCCTTTTAATGTATGATTGCCATCACCTGTGTTGAAGCACCTTTCCTATCAATTAACCTGTTCAACACAGATGGAGGTAATCATACATTAGGAAGAAAGTCCAGCGGCAGAGCATTGTGTCCCTCCTGGCATGGGTCATGTTGGGAGGTATGCACAGTGCCAGACACCCTCTGCCTCCCCATGTTACCCAGCAAAGACACAGCTACTCACCAGACACACCAGGTGAGCGCCCCCCGCCGCCCCCCCTCCCACGATTTGCGCGCTCCCCGCCCCCGCAAACCCCATCCTACCGCAATTCGCGGCAACCCCAGCCCCCACGACCCCCCTCCGGCGATTCGGGGCACCCCACCCCCCCGCGTCCCACCCCTCCCGCAATTCGCAGCACCCACCCCTGCGACCCCCCCTCCCCCAATTCATGGCACACACACCCCCCCACCACCCCCCCCTACCGTGGAACCCCCCACCACCCCCCCCCCCCCCCCCCAGTCGCTGTGATTCACAGCAACCCCAGGATCAAATGGCACATGCAAAACACTGACACGGCTATGGTCGACGATGAATAAGGTTGACATGAGTTTTTGAAGATTTATGTTTCATTTTAAGAATGTTTTCATATTCATTCTCATGTGTCGACATGGTCACCTATGAAGTGCCACACTTATGTCAACATTTACATGTGTTGACCTTTCTGTGTTGATTTTTTCTTGTGGCGATTTGCGGCACCCCAGCGACCCCCTCCCGTGATTCGCGGAACCCCCCCTTCACGCAATTCGCGTCACCCACCACCCACGACCCCCCCACCCCGCGCAATTCGCAGACACCCCCCACCTCCCTCCCCCCCCATTCACGGCAACCCCACGATTAAATGGCACATGCAAAACACTGACATGGCTATGGTCGACAATGAAAAAGGTTGACATGAGTTTTTGAAGATTTATTTTTCACTTTTTGAATGTTTTCATATTCATTCTCATGTGTCGACATGGACACCAATGAAGTGCCACACTTATGTCAACATTTACATGTGTTGACCTTTCTGTGTTGATTTTTTCTTGTGGCATTTTTTTCCAGTGACAACTATGTGCACGTCAACCTAGACATCATCAACCAATTCTTTGTATAATACATAACACCTGTTCTGTTTTACTGTAGGTGTTTTGTCAGATCTTTTACTGCTACTATTACTGTTTATGTAAATGCATTCTGAATGACAGCAACATCCTTCCATCCTTCTACAAGAATATATAACCAACTAGATTGATTCATCGCGCCCCGTGCCCCTCCTCCCGCAAATCGCGGACCCCCGCGCACCCCCCCTCCCGCGATTCACGCCCCCCCCTCCCACGATTCACGTCACCCCCGCGCACCCCCCCCTCCCGCAATTCGCAACCCCCCCCCTCGCGCGATTCACGCCCCCTCCCGCGCTTTGCGGACCCCCGCCCTCTCCCGCGATTAGCTGACACCTGCGCCCCCTCCCTCCCTTAATTCACGGCACCCCCATGCCCCTCCCGCAATTCACGGCACCCCTAAGCCCCTCTTTAGTCCCCTGTATACTCACACACCCCTATCACTACCCAGCTTCCTGCTCTCCTGAACAATAACTTCCATCACTGGGGAGTCGCTGACGCTGTTTTGCCCACATGCCCCTATCATGCCTCATAGCCCAGCCTCCTGCTCTCATGCACCCTAACTCCCACCCAGTAGGAGGAGACACTGACTCAGGGCCACCATCCTGTACTGCCACGCTGGACCCTCACCCACTGGTAGAAGCTTCACAGTATCTCCCACCCTCCTCTTTAGTCCCCCTTATTCCCACACACCCCTATCACTACCCAGCCTCCTGTTTTCCTGTGTCGTGACCTCCGCCAGTGGGGAGCCGCTGACTCAAAAACACCCTACCATACTATTGCACACACACACACACACACACACCTAAACAACATGCACACACAACCCCCCACACCCTCAAATGTCACTGTACCATCCACACTATCAATGTACATCTTACTCTGTAACCGCTTTTTAATTAAACAAAACAATACACACCCCCTTCCAAATCATATGCTCTCTATTTAACACATTTCACCTATAACTCAAGTTGCAATACAGGCCATCTGTCATACAATTCTAACCATCTTTCTCACAATACAAACGTTCACAAATTAAGGGGGTGCAGCCCCTTACGACGGTGTGAAGAGCGCCCGTAGGGCGCGATGAATCACCTAGTATATATATATATATATATATATATATATATATATATATATATATATATATATATATATATATAACAGCAAGCAGGTGGGTGGCACTCCAAAACAAACGACTCAATAGCCAATTCTGATAAACCGACACCCTGATGAAAAATGTGATAATACATTTAAAAAATCGGTTTATCAGAATTGGCCATTGAGTCGTTTGTTTTGGAGTGCCACCCACCTGCTTGCTGTTGTATAGGAGTGAATTGTCGTCTCCCGGGAAGGCACCCAGCCCTTCTGCGTTCAGCGGAGTGCCGGCCAAACCCACTTTGAATATATATATATATTTATTTATTTGTATATCAGAATCATCTTTATTGGCCAGGTATACTTGCGTATGCTAGGAATTTTTTGTGGTAACATTGCAGCATCAAGCAGGGGGAGGCATAAACATACATCACATACATTTCACATATATCTAGAACAGTTTGAGTTAGTATTTTGTATTTGGTATGTTCAATACTGTTTAGTTGGTGGACAGCTATTGGGAAGAAGCCTTTTATAGTTCTTGTCGTCTTTTGCTGGGATGGACCTAAACGGACGGAAGGGGTTCAAACAGGTTGTGGCCAGGGTGTGGCTTGTCCGCCAAGATCTTTCCTGCACGCTTATTGACCCTGGCTAGGTATAGTTCTTGGACAGTGGGGAGCTCCGCCCAATGATCTTTTCTGCCATCCTCACCTATATATGTTTAATGCTCGTCATCAGGATACATACAGCAATTTCAAGCAAAGGGAGTACCGGCTTTTTTCCCTGTATATATGTATGTATATAAGGTGTCGACCTCTTAGATGCATGAATCAGCGAACATACCTTGTTTTAAAAATTTAATTATTTCTTCTGTTCTGCAACTGTATATGTTTATATGTGTTTATTATGTTATTACTTTAGTCTGTCATTTTATTTCTTTTTTGATGCTAACACATACGTAGGCTCCATATTGAAGTTTACATTTTTTGCACATGTAGCACCGTTGTGTGTTTGAGTTTTTAACACTGTTATGCCACAAGTTTGTTCATCTTCATATGTAAGCACGTTCAGCGCTTTTGATTGCCATGAGTATTGTCACATTTGTATGCATTTTCGCATGCTCTTATATATATATTAATACTGTGTATTTCTTAGCACGCCCACTGTGTGATGCCGGCTATACGCCCGCCCCTCCACAACGGATCCATGACGTCAGGTCGGGGCGCCGGGAGGAGGCGCTGGCGTGGACGCTGCGCACTAACGGAGAGGGATAAAGGTATGTTTTTTACATTGTATACCTGTCTATCTGCACCTTGATAAAGAGGCACACAGCCTCGAAACGTTGGGGAATTTATCCAGGCTCCTGGTGATCATTTCTTTCTAAAAGTCGAGTGCCGCTGCCACACAGTCCTATATATATATATACACACACTATGATCTGGCAGGTGGTGCATCAGTGCCCGTGAATGCTCAAGCGCCTCGGACACGTGCATGGCTGTTGCCGGCAATGGGGCGTGTGAGCATCAGAGACGCGGGCGAGCCAGAATCCCTGGTGCACTGCAGTGATTGGCGCACCGGGATCAGCCTGAATAAGGCTTGCCCCATCTGTATGTGTGTGTGTGCTCCCTATAGTTTGAGATGCAATGTGCTCCTGAAAGTAGAATCTGAGATTACAATAAACCACAGCATCTTCTACCTTCTATTCAGTAGTATCATATAATACATCTTACCATACCGTATGTGAAAGTGTTTTCTGTAGAATTTCTGCTGATCATTTTCCTTGTAAGTTCTCTCTTCTGTCATCATCTATGCATGATACAGGCATGATACACCCACACAGATTATCTCTGATCTGAGTGAATGACCCAATAAAGGTTTATTATCTGTGATCTTTATCTTGATTGGGATTGTGTGAGATAAGCTTTGCTGATGTTACATGGAGAGAGCGATCTCTGTTCTGTTACTGAGAAAATCATTTAATGAGATGCAAAAACTTTTTTTTTGCGATTTTTTTAGGCAAAAAAACGTCCGAAATCGCACGTTTTTACGAAATCGCTTATTTAATGAGATGCGAAAGCGGCAAAAACACGCATTATGCCGCAAATCCAGATGTTTTCCCATTATAAAGTATACAAATCGCATACTTAATGAGATGCAAAAATGGGAAAATGTTACTAAAAATCGCTACTAAAAATATGTGCATGGTCCTGTCTTAAAAATTGTGTAAAAGTTAAATTAAAAAAAAAAATTGTGTGAGGTCCCTCCTTCTGAGTATAACCAGCCCCGGGCTCATTGAGCCGGACCTGGTTCCAAAAATACAAAAAGCATTCGGGTCCCCCGTATTTCTGATACTCTTGGACCGGTCCTGGTTCCAAAAAGTTTACATACCCCAGTTCTTAATACTGTGTATTAACCCCTTTAACATCAATATCAGCTTGAATTATTTTGTGGTAGTTGTGGATGAGGCTCTTTATTTTCTCAGATGGTAAAGCTGCCCATTCTTCTTGGCAAAAAGCCTCCAGTTCCTGTAAATTCTTGGGCTGTCTCACATGAACTGCACGTTTGAGATCTCCCCAGAGTGGCTCAATGATATTGAGGTCAGGAGACGGAGATGGCCACTCCAGAACCTTCACTTGATTCTGCTGTAGCCAAAGACAGGTCGACTTGGCCTTGTGTTTTGGATCATTGTCATGTTGGAACGTCCAAGTACGTCCCATGTGCAGCTTCTGGGCTGATGAGTGAAAAAATCTCTTAATTTCATGGATAATGGCATTTGTATAGGGCATTATAACACACATTGGACCTTATTCTGTCAGCTGCCTGCCCACTTCCTCCCAAATGTGCACACATATCTGAGTGACCTGAGAGTCACTTTATATATGTGTGCACTCACCACTTCTTTCGATGGATGCCGACCATCAAAAGATGTGGGAGTTCCCACCTGGCCAGCGAATCTAAAACATCCATTCGCAGGACGTGCGAACGTGCACGGTGTGCGAATGGGGGCGGCAGCCTGCCATTCGCAGGACGAGTTCTGGTTGACTCGCAAGGGTACAAATTTGAATCTGAGTGAGTAAAAAAAAAACATTGTATAGTGTGTACCCACCTTTACCTTTTAAAGCTCTGGATGAGGTTCAGCTGACTAAATGACTTTCTATTTCATATTTAATATTATCCGCAGACAAGAAAGCAGGTACAGTCACAGCAGGTACAGTCACAGCAGGTACAGTCACAGCAGGTACAGTCACAGCAGGTACAGAGAAGCAGAAACAGTAACAGTAGGTATAGAGAAGCAGGAACAGTCACAGCAGGTACAGTCACAGCAGGTACAGTCACAGCAGGTACAGTCACAGCAGGTACAGAGAAGCAGAAACAGTAACAGTAGGTATAGAGAAGCAGGTACAGTCACAGCAGGAACAGTCACAGCAGGTACAGTCACAGCAGGTACAGTCACAGCAGGTACAGAGAAGCAGAAACAGTAACAGTAGGTATAGAGAAGCAGGAACAGTCACAGCAGGAACAGTCACAGCAGGTACAGTCACAGCAGGTACAGTCACAGCAGGTACAGAGAAGCAGAAACAGTAACAGTAGGTATAGAGAAGCAGGTACAGTCACAGCAGGAACAGTCACAGCAGGTACAGTCACAGCAGGTACAGAGAAGCAGAAACAGTAACAGTAGGTATAGAGAAGCAGGAACAGTCACAGCAGGAACAGTCACAGCAGGTACAGTCACAGCAGGTACAGTCACAGCAGGTACAGTCACAGCAGGTACAGAGAAGCAGAAACAGTAACAGTAGGTATAGAGAAGCAGGTACAGTCACAGCAGGAACAGTCACAGCAGGTACAGTCACAGCAGGTACAGTCACAGCAGGTACAGAGAAGCAGAAACAGTAACAGTAGGTATAGAGAAGCAGGAACAGTCACAGCAGGTACAGTCACAGCAGGTACAGTCACAGCAGGTACAGAGAAGCAGAAACAGTAACAGTAGGTATAGAGAAGCAGGTACAGCCACAGCAGGTACAGTCACAGCAGGTACAGTCACAGCAGGTACAGAGAAGCAGAAACAGTAACAGTAGGTATAGAGAAGCAGGTACAGTCACAGCAGGAACAGTCACAGCAGGTACAGTCACAGCAGGTACAGAAAAGCAGAAACAGTAACAGTAGGTATAGAGAAGCGGGTACAGTTACAGCAGGTACAGTTATAGTAGGTACATTTGCAGCAGACACAGTTGCAGTAGGAACAGTTATATCAGTTCTAGTCTCAATAGGTAGGTACAGTAGCAGCAGGTAGAGTCACTGGAGTAACAGTAGGTACAGTAGCAGCAGGTAGAGTCACTGGAGTACCAGTAGGTACAGTAGCAGCAGGTAGAGTCACTGGAGTAACAGTAGGTACAGTAGCAGCAGGTAGAGTCACTGAAGTAACAGTAGGTACAGTAGCAGCAGGTGGAGTCACTGGAGTAACAGTAGGTACAGTAGCAGCAGGTAGAGTCACTGGAGTAACAGTAGGTACAGTAGCAGCAGGTAGAGTCACTGAAGTAACAGTAGGTACAGTAGCAGCAGGTAGAGTCACTGGAGTAACAGTAGGTACAGTAGTAGCAGGTAGAGTCACTGGAGTAACATTAGGTACAGTAGTAGCAGGTAGAGTCACTGGAGTAACAGTAGGTACAGTAGTAGCAGGTAGAGTCACTGGAGTAACAATAGGTACAGTAGCAGCAGGTAGAGTCACTGGAGTAACAGTAGGTACAGTAGCAGCAGGTAGAGTCACTGGAGTAACAGTAGGTACAGTAGTAACAGGTAGAGTCACTGGAGTAACAGTAGGTACAGTAGCAGCAGGTAGAGTCACTGGAGTAACAGTAGGTACAGTAGTAACAGGTAGAGTCACTGGAGTAACAGTAAGTACAGTAGCATCAGGTAGAGTCACTGGAGTAACAGTAGGTACAGTAGTAACAGGTAGAGTCACTGGAGTAACTGTAGGTACAGTAGCAGCAGGTAGAGTCACTGGAGTAACAGTAGGTACAGTAGTAACAGGTAGAGTCACTGGAGTAACAATAGGTACAGAAGCAGCAGGTAGAGTCACTGGAGTAACAGTAGGTACAGTAGCAGCAGGTAGAGTCACTGGAGTAACAGTAGGTACAGTAGTAGCAGGTACAGTCACAGCAGATACACACAATCAGGTGCACTCACAGCAGGTATAGTAGCACTAGGTACAAAGGCCCATGGAGTACATTAACAGTAGGTACAGACAGAGTGGGTACAGTAGCAGCAGGTACAGAGAAGCAAGTATATTCACAGCAGGTAGAGTAGCAGCAGGTACAGCGAATCAGGTACAGTCACAGCAGGCACAAATAACCAGGTACAGTCGTAGTAAGTACATTAACAGTAGGTAAACTTGCAGCAGATACAGACAATCATGTACACTTACAGCAGGTATCGTAGAACTATACACAGAGTACTCTGAGTACAGTAACAGTATGTACAGACACAGCAACAGGAGGTACAGTAACAGTAGGTACAGTCACATTAGGTACAGACACAGCAGGTACAGTATTCACAGATACAGCAACAGGAGGTACAGTCACAGCGGGTACAGTCACAGTCAGTAGTCACAGCAGGTACAGTCACAGCGGGTAGAGTAGCAGCAGGTACAGAGAATCAGGTACAGTCACAGCAGGCACAAATAACCAGGTACAGTCGTAGTAAGTACATTAACAGTAGGTTAACTTGCAGCAGATACAGACAATCATGTACACTTACAGCAGGTATCGTAGAACTATACACAGAGTACTCTGAGTACAGTAACAGTATGTACAGACACAGCAGGTACAGTATTAGCAGATACAGCAACAGGAGGAACAGTCACATTAGGTACAGTCACAGCGGGTACAGTCACAGTCAGTAGTCACAGCAGGTACAGTCACAGTGGGCACAGCAACAGCAGGTACAATCAGAGCAGGTACTGTGAATCAGGTATAGTCAAAGTAGGTATAGAGCACCAAGTACAGAGGCCATCTGAGTACAAAAAGAGTACATAAAGCAACAGAAAGTGAAATAACAATAAGTACAGTCACAGCAGGTACAGTAACAGTAATTACAGCAACAGCAGGTACAGTCACAGTGGGTACAGTAACAGCAGGTGCAGTAACAGTAGGTACAGTCAATGTGGGTACAGTAACAGCAGGTTCAGTCACTGTGGGTCCAGTAACAGCAGGCACAGTAACAGTAATTACAGCAACAGCAGGTACAGTCACAGTGGGGGTAAAGTGGTTGCAAAAGTTAGATGCACACCTGGACTTGTTATCTTATAATTATTATTATATTTTCTGTTTGGATTCGTTTAACATTTACTTTCAATAAACTTTCTTTGAAAAAATGCTTTTCCTCCTGTGTTTCTTTATTTTTTAAGGCGAGGGAGAGGAATCGTAACGGTGAAATGAGAGGTTAAAATCACATACAACATTTAACATACATAGTGGTCCAAAAAAAAAAAAAAAGGAAATATGAAGATAGTAAAAATTTTTTTTGAAAAAATAAAATAAAAATTCAGAGCTTGTCGTCTGCTATGATGTATATTGGGGTGAATTCCTGGGACTGGTTTTAATTCCTCTAATGAGAGTTTATAATTAATCTCAGCCTTTTTTGGCATTAAATCTGGACCAGTCTCTCTAGGGGCTCGGCACCTGTTGCAAATGTTTCCTCTGTTATTTATGAGTGAAACCAAAGTTGCAACACTGTTTATGTTTCCATATGAATTTGTAACGAGAGAAACCTTTATATCATAGTATTATGTAATCTGGTTCCCTTCAGGTGCATAGATCGCTAGATTATATCGTCCAGATTTAATGCCAAAAAAATGAAGCCCCTTGGCATCGAGCATGAAGCCCCTGGCATTGAGCATGAAGTTCCTAGCAATGAGCATGTAGGTACAGTAAGTGGCACTTATGTGTCAGATGTGTAATCGGCATTACGGTTTGTTATATAGTATGTAATGGGCATCATGTGTGGCCTTATATGTAATTGGCATTACGGTGTAATGAGTACAGTAGCAGTAGGTACAGGTACAGTAACAGTGGGTACCGTAACAGCAGGTACAGTAACAGCAGGTACAAGTACAGCAACAGCAGGTACTGTACAATAACAGTAGGTACAGGTACAGTGACTGTATGTACAGTAACAAATCACACAACGTTACTGTGAACAGAACTAGGATATGCACATAGATATTATGGGGGAAATTTACCAATATGAAAAACCTAGTTTTTCGTATTGGTATTTTCCCTACGACTGCATACGACTGTTTAAGTCGTATGCAAAGTCGTGTTCCGGAGGATCAGTTACAAAGCAGTCATATACGACTGCTTTGTAACCCACCGATGTCGTAGAAATTCGTATTAGCGGCCGTATATACGGCCGCTAATACGAATTATTTCTAGCAGTCTGCACGGATCAGTCAGATCCGTGCAGGCTGCAATGTGTAAAAAAAAATAGAAAAATAAATAAATAAAAAAAAAACCGGCGTGGGGTCCCCCCCACAGCCGAAACCAGCACCAGGCTGACAGAGCCTGGAGCCGGTAATTAAAAATCAGGGAACCCGACAAATAGGGGCTCCCCGATTTTTAACAACCAGCCCCAGGCTCCTGCTCTGGGGCTGGTTCCCAAAATACGGGGGACAAAATGACTAGGGGTCCCCCGTATTTTAAGAACCAGCCCCAGGCAAAACCAGCCAGCAGGGTAATGCCACAGCCGGGGGGAGACTTTTTATGCAAGTCCCCCCGGCCAAAGCATTATTCCCTCCCGACCAGTCAGCCTGGCCAGGGGCCCTGGGGGAGTGGGGACCCCCCCAATAAAGGGGTCCCCCCCCTCCAGGACTTACCTGACCAGGCTGAAGCCTGGTGCTGTCCTCGATGCCCCTGGGCGGTGGGCATCGAGCTGATGGTTTGGTGTAAAAAATAGAATAAAAACCATTGTCTTTTACTGGTGAACTATGAGTCCCAGCAAGCCTCCCCCGCAAGCTGGGACTTGGAGAACCACAAGTCCCAGCCTGCGGGGCATTAAAGGGCCCGCTGGGTCTTGTAGTTCCACAGTAAAAGAAAGAGTTAAATAAACACACTGACACACGTGAAAAATAAAAGTTTAATACATACATAACACATACATACTGATACTTACCTTTCTTGATCCCGTAGGTAGCCCTGGTCCTGATGTCCTGTGTCGTCCATGTCGGCTGTCTGCGTTGTCCTCCAGGTCCATGTCGACGGTCCGTGTCGTCCTCCAGGTCCATGGCGGTGTCCGGGTCCGAAGAAATCCATGTTGGAGCTGTGGAAGGAAATCCTACTCACCTGTTCCTGCGCTGAAGAAGTCTTCTCTTGATCCGACGTAATCCAGGTAATCTTCATGCTGTCGCCGGTCCCCGCTGTCTGCGCTGTCTCTGCATCGCGCTGAGGAGAGATGCTGAGATGATTCATATTCGGCGCCTCTCCTCAGACTGAATTCTATTGGCCGCCTAGCAGGCCAATCAGGAGCCGAGAAAGTCGGCTCCTGATTGGCCTGCTAGGCGGCCAATAGAATTCAGTCTGAGGAGAGGCGCCGAATATGAAACTTCTCAGCATCTCTCCTCAGCGCGATGCAGAGACAGCGCAGACAGCGGGGACCGGCGACAGCATGAAGATTACCTGGATTACGTCGGATCAAGAGAAGACTTCTTCAGCGCAGGAACAGGTGAGTAGGATTTCCTTCCACAGCTCCAACATGGATTTCTTCGGACCCGGACACCGCCATGGACCTGGAGGACGACACGGACCGTCGACATGGACCTGGAGGACGACGCAGACAGCCGACATGGACGACACAGGACATCAGGACCAGGGCTACCTACGGGATCAAGAAAGGTAAGTATCAGTATGTATGTGTTATGTATGTATTAAACTTTTATTTTTCACGTGTGTCAGTGTGTTTATTTAACTCTTTCTTTTACTGTGGAACTACAAGACCCAGCGGGCCCTTTAATGCCCCGCAGGCTGGGACTTGTGGTTCTCCAAGTCCCAGCTTGCGGGGGAGGCTTGCTGGGACTCATAGTTCACCAGTAAAAGACAATGGTTTTTATTCTATTTTTTACACCAAACCATCAGCTCGATGCCCACCGCCCAGGGGCATCGAGGACAGCACCAGGCTTCAGCCTGGTCAGGTAAGTCCTGGAGGGGGGGGGACCCCTTTATTGGGGGGGTCCCCACTCCCCCAGGGCCCCTGGCCAGGCTGACTGGTCGGTAGGGAATAATGCTTTGGCCGGGGGGACTTGCATAAAAAGTCTCCCCCCGGCTGTGGCATTACCCTGCTGGCTGGTTTTGCCTGGGGCTGGTTCTTAAAATACGGGGGACCCCTAGTCATTTTGTCCCCCGTATTTTGGGAACCAGCCCCAGAGCAGGAGCCTGGGGCTGGTTGTTAAAAATCGGGGAGCCCCTATTTGTCGGGTTCCCTGATTTTTAATTACCGGCTCCAGGCTCTGTCAGCCTGGTGCTGGTTTCGGCTGTGGGGGGGACCCCACGCCGTTTTTTTTTTTATTTATTTAATTTTTCTATTTTTTTACACCGAAGCCTGCACGGATCTGACTGATCCGTGCAGGCAAAAACGCAAATACGACATGAAAATGGTGTTCTATTTTCCTGTCGTATTTGCGTGGGTGTTTTACACCACTAAGCAGCCGTATTATCCATACGGCTGCTTAGTAAATCAGAAACCACCATTCTTTTGAATGGTGATTTCTGTCGTATTCTATCGATGGTGTAGACATTCGTATTTGTAAATACAAATACGAATGTTCCATCTTTAGGACTACGAATTGTTGTATTTTTGGGATTGTAAATCCCGAAAATACAAATTCGTAAAAAAAAGGTGTATTTCTGCCTACAAATACACCTTTTTTCTACGAATCCATTTTGGTAAATGTCCCCCTATCAATCTATTTTGTATTCTGCAAAGTGGCAAATTGCTTTAGGGTTTTGTTACATAACCTGTTATTTTGTCCTGTGGTGTCCGGTGATGTAACCTTACGATGGGGCCAATGAAAGCAGCATCTTATTACACAGCCTTGCACCATATTTTCCATGTGAACAAACAATAATATTTCCATACAGCTCTGTTAATATATAATAGAGAAAGTCTGTCTGTACACACAGGAGATTAGAGGCACTGCACGGTATTTCAATGATTTCTGCTAGATATGAGTCCTGAAATACAGGAATAAGTAGTCATAACATAAAAGGTTTATTAATGCTTGTACACAGGTGTCCTCATATGATACCCTATAGATGATATGGCACTAACCGAGGACACTCAGTGTACAACACCACAGCTGTGTATTTCACAGTTATATGAAAGTCCTTCCATAGGGTTTTCGCCCCTTTCTCTCTGCATGTTGCAGCTATCTATCGCCCACCTGGGCTTCCCAAACACAATTTATGGAAGATTTCTCTGCCTGGCTCCCACACTCCTTATCTCCTGACATCTCCACCATCATCATGGGTGATTTCAATATCGCTATTGACAGCCCACTTTCTCCTCATGCCTCTACACTCCTCTCTCTAACCTCCTCTCGGCCTCTCCCAATGGTCTAACTCCTCTACTCACAAGGAGGGACACTGCACTGATTTGGTATTTACTTGGCTATGCTCTGTTTCTGAATTCACTTACGCCCCATTCTCTCTCTCGGATCACAACCGTATCACCTTCTCAACCTCCTCCATTTCTCCAAACTCTATAATACCTAAATCATGCAAGCCTCCTCTAACCCGCAGAAATACTAATGCTATTGATTTAAAAAAAAACTGCTCTCACCCATTTCTACACCTGCCTGTAACCCCCCTGAACCAGACTCTACAAACTGCCCCTGATGAAGCTGCCCCAGCTACTCCTCACAATTCACGTAGGCTTAGATGCCAACCGTGGCACTCTAAAGTAACAAGACACCTGAAAAAACTATCACGTAGATTTGAACGTCAGTTGCGTAAATCTCAAAATCCAAATGACTTTGTCACATTTAAGACTACCTACTACCACTACTATAGTAATGCTCTGGACACTGCTAAACAAACTTATTTTCAATCTCTCATCTCTTCTCATGCCACTAACCCCAAGCGACTTTTTAATACATTTAATTCATTACTTTACACTCCCGCACCCTCCCCACCTGCTACTATCAGTGCACAAGAGCTTGCTTCCTTCTTCAAGGAAAAGTTTGCTAAAATCCAAGATAAAATGGCATGCTCTTCCTCAGCCAGTGACTTGCTTACTTCCTTTCCTGGGCCCTTTGCCCCTTTCTCCACTTTTGACCCCACAAGTGAGGGTGCAGTTTCCACACTCTTCTCATCCTCTTACTCCACTAACTCTCCTCTTGATCCTATACCCTTACAAGTCAGTAAAGCTCTGTCTCCTGTGCTTATCCCAAGCTTAACTAAAATCTGTAACCTCTCTCTCCCCACTGGTATCTTTCCTTCTCTGTTCAAGCATGCACTTATTGCTCCCATTCTGCACTTATTACCCCATTCTGCACTTATTACCCCATTCTGCACTTATTACCCCCATTCTGAACTTATTACTTCCATTCTAAAAAAACACAATTCTGATCCAAACTGTCTCTCTAACTACCGTCCTACCTCTCAGTTCCCATGCCTCTCCAAGCTTCCTAAGACACTTGCCTACACACTTTATTGACTCCTGCAACTTACTGGACCCACTTCAGTCAGGCTTTCGCTCTCAACACTCCACAGAGACAGCACTGACTAAAGTAGTCAATGATCTGGCCACTGCTAAATCTAAAGGACATTTCTCACTTCTTATTCTTCTAGATCTCTCAGATGCCTTTGACACTGTTGACCACTCTCTTCTCATACAAACACTACAATCCCTGGGTCTTCAGAATCGCTCTTTGAGTGTTCGCTTTGCTGATTCTACCTCCTCCTCACTACCTCTGTCAGTTGGAGTAACACCAGGCTCAGTCTTAGGTCCTCTGCTTTTCTCAATCTATACCTCCTCTCTTGGAAAGCTAATGAACTCTTTTGGATTTCAGTATCACCTGTACGCTGATGATACTAGAATTGATCTATCCTCCCCTGAATTGTCACCATCACTATTGATCCGTGTCTCTGAATGCCTTTCTGCCACCTCATCTTGGATGTCATCTCGCCACCTCAAACTCAACATTTCCAAAACAGAATTAATTATATTCCCACCAGCCAAGAGTAGTTACCAACCTGATATCTCTATAACTACAATCAATCCTGCACCACAAGCTCACTCCCAAGGGTCATCCTCAACTTTGAACTGTCCTTTATTCCTCACAATCAATCTGGCTCTGTTACATGCATCCAAAAACATTCATCTGCACCTTACACAAGACACCACAAAAACTCTAATCCATGCACTCATTATATCACGCATTGACTACTGCAATGGCCTCCTAACCGGTCTTCCTAAGAAAACACTCTCACCACTACAATCCATTTTGAATGCTGCTGCTAGGCTGATCTTCCTGGCTAGACGTTCATTGTCTGCTGATCCGCTCTGTCAGTCCCTCCATTGGTTGTGATAAGTTGGGAAAAAATTAATAGACCTCCATATTTCTTATGAATTATGTGATGTGATTTATTCAGACAGACTGGAAAGCATGGTGCTGAACTTCTATTTCTTCAGGCATCGTTCAAACTGGTATCTTAGCACCTCCCATCTCAACTCCAACTCTCAGCTGTTACCCAGCTCAGCACCAGCTCCGGTCACATGGTTTTGGTACTTCCTGACTATGGCCACAAATAGCATGGGGGTGGTTTCATATATGGGAATATGCTAACTATATATTTAAGGAATTGGTACATCAGAATGAACTTAGGTCTACAGTCATTAGGTCGACCCCACTAGGTCGACTGGCAGGAAGGTCGACCTGATTTAAGGTCGACATGGGCCAAGGTCGACATGACTTAAGGTCGAATTTGCATAAAGGTCGACATGAGGAAGGTCGACTGGTCATAAGGTCGACATGGGTTTTTCACTGTTTTTTATCCGAATGTCGACACAGTCGACATGGACGCAGTTGGCAATGAGAATCGGACCCTCGTATCGCTCGCTTCGCTCGCAATGCTTCGGGCACGGTGGCTCGCTTCGCTCGCCACAGCTTTAATAACGTCCTCCACGCCCTAGTGGATGGTAGGGCATGAAATACCGCCTGTCGGCACATGTCGGCTCAAAAAACAGTGAAAAACCCCATGTCGACCTTATGACCAGTCGACCTTCCTCATGTCGACCTTTATGCAAATTCGACCTTAGGTCATGTCGACCTTGGCCCATGTCGACCTTAAGTCAGGTCGACCTTCCTGCCAGTCGACCTAGTGGGGTCGACCTAGTGACTGTAGACCTAAGTTCATTCTAATAGATGACCGCTTCCCATATTTAAAGCATTTTTACATACATGGTAAAACACGTATTCAGCAGTTCTTGTTGGCTCTCTGACGTAAGACATCATGTTGTAATATATTTAAAACTAAATATACTATTCACTAGCCCTTATGTTGATGGAAGCAGGTGAGATTTCAGAATGTTCGTCTTGTGTGGAAATACAATTATAAAAAAAAAAAACATATTAACAGTTGCCTGTATTTTACCGCATTCAAAAGAAAATATGTCTACTTACTAAATATGTCTACTTACTGTACATACAAAGCCATCACTCTGACTACACAGACTTATATCTCTTCTCTCAAAATATTTCCCCACCCGACCTCTCCGCTCTGCACAAGATCTGCGTCTCTCATTCACACTCATTACTCGCTCCCACTTACACTTGCAGGATTTTTGTTGGGCAGCACCCACCTTATGGAATGCCCTTCCATGCACCTTAAGACTCTCCTCTAGCCTGCAAACTTTCAAGCGTTCCCTGAAAACTCACCTCTTCAGGCAAGCAGCTTATCATATTCAGGTGGTTACATGCTTTTTTACCTGTTTGTTTGTAAGTGTCCTGTGAGACTAATAAATTGTTATATTTGCCCTACAAAATTGCACTAGGTTTTGTTTTGGCTTGTGTCTCTTCAGGGGAAAGGTCTTTTAATTAGACCCTCAATCAAACAGGCGGATTCCACATTTATTTGTATGTATAATACCTCTATTTGTTTATATCACCTAAGCGCCCATACACACTATCTCCATTTCTTGCACACATATTCAGGACCCCCACACAACATCCAGTAGCATTTATATCTAACTGCATCCCATCAGGACTGTCTTGTAAACTGGTGGGACTGCCATGCTATGGAATCCTAATCTTATGTATCCCTCCTATTATCCCTATACATTGTAAGCTTGCGAGCAGGGCCCTTCTACCTCCATGTCGGTTTGTATCTACCCAGTTTGTTTAATCACTGTTGTTTCCAACTGCAAAGCGCAATGGAATATGCTGCGCTATATATGAAACCGTTAGTAATAATAATAACAGAAAACACCTTGTGAGTGAGTCTGCTATTCGTGTCAGTTGAACAAATATCCCTGATTTATCTTTCCTACATGTGACAGATGGTGACATCTGCAGCTCTTCCTTAATCTTCAGATAACTCATATCATCTTTCTGTCTGTAGTAATCTTATAAGTAAACATAGAAAGTAGACATCTAACGCAGCACTTCTCACAGAATCTCCTAATAGTGGAGCTTAGCAGCAGTGGCGTAACTATAAATACTGCGCACCCCCGCCATAAATATCTGCAGCCCCCCCCCCCCCCGTAAAATAAAGCCCACCCTCCCCCGACCCTGCCTTACCTCGCTGGTGCTGCCGCCGCCGCCACCGGGTGTGTGGCCAGGACCCGCAATCTACTTGTCTGCAGTCTCGACTCCTGATAATGGTAAAAATAGCTCTCACAAAATGTCCGCCCCCTTACAGCAGACACTTTTTGAGGATGCAAGTGAAGCCTCCTCTAGCATCCTCAATAATTGTCTGCTGTAAGGGGGTGGACATTTTGTGAGAGTTATTTTTGCCATTATCAGGTGCCAGCCTGAAGGAGAGCCTGGACCGCGGACAAGTTTATCTGCAGGTCCCGGCGACACAGCCGGCGGCGGCTTCAACAGCAAGCAGTTCCAGTGGGGTAAGGCAGGGCTAGATAAGCGCATCAATAGCCCCGCAGACCCCCGGCGCCCACACCCACTCAGCGCCTCCCCGCGACCGCGGGGTCTGCGGGGCTATTGTTACGCCACTGCTTAGCAGACAACAGCAGGTGGAATTATCTACCACGGACATAATGCACTTAGCTTCGTGTGCGGCTCTGGAAACGCTGCACTTGGTGGATCTACAGTATGTGAGATCTGAAGTGCCTAGTTGGCCACTCTCTCCAACGTTTCTCAGGAATAACCAGGCTTCCTCAGTGATTGCGGCTTATAAAAGACACAATGGTGGAAATTTTTTAAGATGGGAATTCTACTGTACTTTACATGTGATGTTGCTATGGGCAACCCATCAGAATCTAATTCTTATTTATTTAGCACCCTCCAGAAGACAGTAGATGATCTGATTGGTTGTCCATTGCAACATCCCATGTGAAGTAGAATTCACATCTTAGTAAATTTCCCCCAATATGAGGTAGATAATTCCACCGACTGATGTCCACTATTGGAAGACCATGAGAGAAGGACGATTTACACATTTATCAAGTACTTGATTTTATTTCTTTTGTGGTTCAGACAGTTATCAGTCTCTGGACATTTCCTTTCCGGTCTCTTAACATCACAGCGACGGCCACTGTGTTACAGACCATACAAAGCTTTCTTTTAGAAACAAATTCTTATGCATTATGGAACATGTGATTATTGTATAGCTCAGGATGGTTCCTTTAAATCTCTTTGAGTAACTCTCCATTTAAGAAAGTATGGCACAGCAAAATATAGCAATGACTACACACAGTATACGGTACCTTGTTACTGGCGATGCCATAGTTATCCAGGAATTCTGTGTTTAGGTACAGTATATCTTTTAGTGACAAGCTGAGGCGTAGCTAGGGCGGAGCCGGCGGAGCAACAGCTCCGGGCGCCGAAATGTCACCTGGAAAGGTGGCCAACCCTCCTGGATTCTGGGGGACCCCCGCTCCCCCCCCCCCTGACCACGGCGTTTAAATTACCTTATCTCTGCAGATCTCCGGGGAGGGGGCGGGGCTAAAGTGTCATAATTGCGCCATTTAGCCCCGCCCCCTCCATGGAGATAAGCGAATTGAGTAACTTTCCTTCATGGGGTCAGGGTTTAATGATGTCACGTTTAAGCCCCGCCCCCCGAACTCCTGCTGAAAGTGTCCTCTCCGGGCTTCTCCGGGGAAAGGAGCTTTTAAAAGTCGGCAACCCTGTTGTACTATGATTATTGTTCTGGCTTATTGTTAGATTTCCAGTAGTATGCTGTGGTTTATGTGAAGTACTAGCAATGCCTGCACACAGGTTCTCCTTCTGGTTGACTTGGTAAGCTCACAACTTACCGAGTCCCAGAGGGCACTCACCGCCGCTTCGCCACTCGCCCGGTGCTCGAAGCCCCTCGCAACCAGGCAAGTTCATCACATCGCATGTCCCGCTGACAGAGAAATCAATCGATGGGCGCCGACCATCGACCGGTTTCTTAACGCCACGCAAATATGCGGAATGGAGAGTACACACTTTGTATGAACTAGGGCTGACCAAAGGGTGCAAATTCCGGTGCTGTTACTGGCATCAAAACGGGTCAACATCACCATATTGCACACTTCACAATGAATCGGATTGACCCCCATTATCTTTCACATGTAATAGGATTCTTAAGTAATTGTACACATATAAAGTAGAGATATTACACAACAATGTTATACCGCGTGCAGCTGCTCCAGCCAGTCGTTAGACATTCCATGTAACTTAGGAAGTGATATAGAAGTATACAATCTATGTTATCAAAAGGTCTTTAGTTCATGCAATCAGATAATCCTACTTATCTCGTTATGGAACTGATGCACTTTGTCACAGTAATAGAGGACACGTTAATGTAGACACATAATATAAGGTAAGGTCCCCAGGGTCTGAGTGAAGTAACATTATCTAATCAAACGAAACCTATAACGAACAACAATAGGATTCATATCTGGTGAAAGCACCCAAAATAGTTCAAAAGTATAAGTGAAGTATATCTAGCATTTATTGAGTCACATAACATGCAATAGTAACACAAATGAATAAAAAAATAACAAACTACTTATACAAATAAAATTAATATATTTAAGAAGTTCATTTTTCTACTTTAAAATCAGAAGGTCCAACTATTAGTTACTATTACTACTTGTCACGGCCGTTGGACGGTGGCAGCGCTTACCGGTCTGGGTCCGGCGGCAGGGTCTCCTCTCTCTCTGCACTGGTACCTGCCAGGGGAGCGCTGCTGCTCCGCCCGCCCGGCAGCATCCGTCCCCTCCTGCTGGGCGACCTCCGGCGTGTGTTCCCCGAGTAGTTCCTGTCATCTGCTGGGCGCCGCCATCTTCTTGTAGCCTTCCAATGGCTGAACTGGATTTGATTGCTCCCCCAATCAGGAGCAAGGCCAGGGGATAAAGCCTCTCACCTGGGAACAGGCTTCAGTTACCTGCACCTGTGTTCTTCAGTTACCTACACCTGTGTTCATCCATGACCTATAGGATTGGTTTGATTCAATCGCACAAGACCTAGGGCGGTATTCAATGTGAATACTGGCGACGTGCAGCGAATCCTGCTTAGGATTTGCTGCACATTCGCCACTACTCGCTGCGTTCCGGAGCCTCGCCGGCTCCAGTATTCAACGAGTCAGGGGCTCGCTGCCCCTGACTGGCGAATTTGAGCTCCTGCGGTGGACGCCACAGGGAGCCTGAGGACGGTGGCAGGCAGGGAGATGGAAGTCTCCCTGCCTGCCCCAGAACGTTTGTGGCGGGGGAGGTGGGCTCCCCGGGAGCCAGGCAGCACAGGCTGCCCCCCGGGGGTGCCAGCAGGGGACCGGGTATATTCACTACACCCGATCATGCATATGTAATGATGGGGTGAAGTGAATATACTGTATGAATATCTAATGAGCCGCTCGGCTCCGGCCCCCTGCTGGCTGGTCTGTGTAAAAAAAAATATATATATATATATTTTTTTAAATTAAATATATATTCATGTGCTTACAGCACATGAATAAAAATAGCATGCCCCTCCTCAGAATAAAATTCCAGATTTTTTGACACCAATTGTAAAAAACAAAACACTTTATTTTAAAAGTTCACCTTCCACTTCACCATAAAAAGATAGCGATTGCTACTCGGTGAATCATGGCGAAAAAAACCTTGAAATGTATTCGCCATCTGGTCATTGAATAGGGTAAATCCCCGTTTTAGTCAGAAATTCGCCTTACAGCACAAAATCGCCATAAAAACATGCCGAATCAGCCTCATTGAATACCGCCCCATGTATTAATAGTAAGGTAATTTGAGTAAAGAGGCCCCATCTGTGTATGATATTAAAGACCATGTAGGTACATAAATATTGGGGTGTGCTACCACTGACAAAGTACATATGCAATCAAGGAGGGAGAAAGAAAAGATGTGTCTTGGTGTGGTGCACCTATAGAGAGATTTTCATTAAAACATAACTTTTATTGTTACAATTAATAAAGCAGGCGAAAAAATATTAAAAGAAAACACATATAGACGAACGAGTGACTAGTGACGTGTGTTTAAAATTACACGTGCGGACACTCCATGTGTGTTTTAATGTATTTTTTAAATAAATGAGGAGCAAAAAGGCTTTTAAGAAATAGAATATTCAGTGGTTGTGGAACTGCAACTGTTTCACTATGTATTAAGTTGCTGTATAGGCTTTTATTGAGACAAAACATCCAGGTTCACAAACCAAACAATTCCTAAACTGTAAGTGTATGAAGATTTATTGGTTGTTCCAAGAGGAGTAGATTATTACTCAAATAGATCTGAGGGTTCTGTTGAAATAGAAATTCCTGTTAGCCCCCAACACTGGGTAATATTTGGCCCAGGAACTGACTTTGTCACAAGATGTAAATTATTATTGTTATGTTCGTCAGATTCCTAATATTCCTCGGCAGTATTAAAAATGTACTGATGCGGTATACAGATGGAGCGGGTCTCTTCTTTGCAGGGGATGGAGATGGCGACACCAGCCGCCATCCCCCGCCACCCGCCATCTGTATCTGCGAAAGGGGACGCGCGCGCACGAGATGCGTGCGCGTTCCCTTCCGACGGCTTCCCCCGGGTCCCCGTTGGCTTGTCGTCGGTCTCCCGGGGTCCCCAGCCCCCCCCCCCAGTCAAATGAGACCCGAGCTGCTGGCGGATCGCCAGCGGTGGCGTTCTGGCGATTCGCCAGCAAGAGGGAGCTCGGCTTCATCTGTAGCATCCATTATAGATTTTCTTATTAGGGTGCCGTCTGGCTAATGCACTGTAGAGTTGTAATGTGATATATTGCAATCGCATTATACACTCAATCATTGGCAGTGTATAATTGGCATTATAATGTGTATAATGTCATTTCATCTTGTAGCTAAGGACCAGGGATTTCCAAAGAGCCCAAGAGCCTGGCAAAGCTGTATCGTTTTTCCCCATAGGATAATATGGGACCCGTTAATTCCGACCCCAACCCGGTTCCAACGGCTGCCAGTTCCCCCCTGGCATCACAGAAGCTTGTTTATTTCATTCAATTCCAAATCGCTGGGCCTTCAATATGATACCAGGCTGGTCCATATCGGTCAATGGGTTCCAGAGATATTGCGTGTAAACCGATTTTTTTTTTTTTTTAAATGTAATTTCATGGCTGTACATGTTCTTTGAGGGCAGATTACTCTGGAACCAAACGTTCCAGTTTGACTGGACCAAAATCAGTCAAAGCCCACTCAAAAGTTCTTCAATATGATACTTGTCTCATGTAAATGGGGCAGTTGGTTCCGAAGATATAGCCGGTTAAATGAGATAACTGGTTAAAGGAGGGAGGGGTGGTTTTCTCTCCCCCTCACACCAGAAAATGCAGGGACTAGGCTGGTGTAAAAGGGGCCAACCTGGGAATGCATTTTCTGGTGTGAGAGGGGTATTATTTCAAATAGCCGGGACCTGCAGTACTCTGTATACAGCCAGGCTCTGCCACTGTCAGTGGCTATCACTTCTGCCTGGAGGCGGCTGTCCCCCATTTACCGCGAGCAATGAGCATGTAATCCCACATGGCAATGAGCATGGAACCCTTGTCATTGAGCATGTAGATAAGCAGCACTTATGTAGCATATTTTTTAATAGGCAGTATGGTGTTTGGCATAATACATAATGGACATAATGGCGTGTAACTTTACGTGTTATGGACATTATGGTGTAAATGTTTAATGCACGCCTTGGGTGGACAATGTCCCTGTTTATGAAGCGTATTGTGAATTTTGGCTTAATCTGTGTGGCATTATGTGAATTTTGGCTCAATCCGTGTGGCATTATGTGAATTTTGGCTCAATCCGTGTGGCATTATGTGAATTTTGGCTCAATCTGTATGGCATTATGTGAATTTTGGCTCAATCCATGTGGCATTATGTGAATTTGGCTCCATCTGGGTGGCATTATGTGAATTTTGACACAATCCGTGTGTTATTATGTGAATTTTGGCTCAATCCGTGTCGCATTATGTGAATTTTGACACAATCAATGTGGCATTCTGTGAATTTTGGCTCAATCCATTTGGCATCATGTGTAAGGGGCAAGTATAATGGGGTCTAGTATGTTGTTGCATAATGTGTAGAAGTTGTATATGGTGTTGTACACTACACTCAAGGACACACCCCCTGTTGATTGACCACACCCCCTTTTCCGGAGCGCGCCTCAGGCGCGCGCACAACTACATCCTTCACTTTTGTCTCCATGGTGGGCCTGCGTACTTTAAATGCCAGGGCCTATTTTTAATCCCATTCCCACCCTCTCTCTGCCGCTCTCTTAGCATGTACACTGGCACCATTATCACCGCCCCTCCCCCACCTAAACCCTCTTTTATCATGGTGCCCCCCCTGTCATTTTATCCTGGATCCGCCCCCGGCCCAAACCTCTATGCTCACATTTGTATATAGGACTTCGGGTCCTAATCCCGGACGTCCTATCATGTTTGAGCACACAGTGTTATTAAACATTGATATGTAAGAGGACGATGGCGGGATGCATCGTAAGCAAATTGCGATGCTTGCTGCACCTCGCCCTTTGTCATTTCCCATAGGGACAGAGCTGAGGTGATGGGGCAGGGCAGTGACTGGTGACTGACTCTGCAGGTGTGCGTCCGGAGGTGTCAGAGGGGGGTAAGGGTGGGGGAGGTGGTAATAAATGAGGCTGGATGAGCACTCCCTCACCCGGCAAAGGGGGCTGTGTGTATGTATCTATGCTACTGTGTGTGTGTATTTACTGTTTGTTTTTATGTTTGTATGTATGACGTGCAGTGGTAGCAATTGTGGGTGGTAAGCCTAGTTGCAAAAATATAATTTGGGCTCCCCTCCTCTACCCAAGTTCAAAATGGGGTTGATTCTTTTTGACTCCTTATATAACACGTTCTGCCCCGTCCAGATGTTTTGCGGAATGCGCATGGTCTAGTATGCACATTTTCAACTGCCTTTTCTGAATGGCTTCAGCGAGTCACTGAGCCGTACGCAAGCATCGAAGCCAGCCCAGGAGTGGACGGACCTATGGGTACGCAGGTGGGTCACCTGCCGGGGGCGGGCCGTTGAAGTCACTGGACGCCAGCCCTGCCTTCGTCCAGCCTCGTGCAAATAATACTCAGTTTTCACTGACTCGTATTTGCGAAGGCAGGAGAAATCATTCCATGAGGAAAAAAGTTCCCATTCACTGTCTTAAATGAATGCTACGTGCCCAAAAATATAATTTATAACGGGAAGACTTTAACAGACATGCAAGGACTAATTAGTAGATTAGAAAATGTGTACATAGGGGAGACCAAATATTGATGGGACCAAAGTACCCTACTAAAAATATTTAGAGCAGGATGCACAGTAATTCCAAGGGGTGTTAGGATTCTAAAAACATCTAATTTTAATGATGATAAACTATTTATTGAGTCCCTGAATCCTTCGGAGGAACCATGTAAGCAAAGGATTGTGTTTACAGAAAATGAATTGAAAAAGAGGATGCAATATCATTATTCCGCCACATGGTGGCAACACAGCACCATAAATAAATAGTAGCTGATGGAAGCTGCAGCCTCTGTTACAATAGTATAGCTGAGACTCCCTGTTCTATAACCACTGCCCCAACTGTGTGACGCAACCAAAATCCACCTACAGCACTCTACAGGTGACCAGATAGGGGATCCTTATCCTCAACAAGATGTCAGGTACTATAAGGGGTTGGGTTTATTGGGTAGACAGCAAGATGGTCGACAAGCATTAGGTCAACACCACTAGGTCGACATGCATTTAGGTCAACATGCAGGAATGTCGACATGACTGTAGGTCGGCATGGGTTAGGTCAACAGGGTTATTAGGTCGACACAAGTATTAGGTCGACAGTCAAAAGGTCGACATGGTTTTTAAAAATCTTATCTCGAATTTCGACACAGTCGACATGGACACTGAAATGTAGCCCCGCACTGAAACGTAGTAATCGCATGGCTGGCTGCGCTCGGCACACTATTTTATTCTCCCTCCACTTCCTAGTGGATGGCAGGGCATGAAATTCCGCCTGTCGGCACATGTCGGCTGAAAAAAAGTGAAAAACCCCATGTCGACATTTTGACTGTCGAACTTCCCCATGTCAACCTAATACGTGTGTCAACCTAATGACCCTGTCGACCTACAGTCACGTCGACCATCATGCTGTAGACCTAGGGACCGTATCCCACTATTAGCCACCAGGGGTAGAGCGAAGATGGCGTGCCCCCTGAGGTCACATCTGAGCAGAAGTTAACTGGAGGCTCCAGGTGTGAGTCCACCAGGGTACTGGCACTAGGTCGTCAGGAACTGTTACTAGCCTGATACTAAGTATTAAAACAATTACGGCTTTTTACTGTACATTATTTTTTCATTATTTCAATCCTACCAGAATTGCTAAATTGACTACAATGCGGTTTTAAACCTTTGCTCAATGCATGTTTATTAATGTATATCTACAATGTTTATTGAAAATAAAAAATCAAAACTGTTTATACTTCTTAGCACTCCCTCAATTGATATTCTTCATTTGGAGAAATTCTCCTGATGTTCCTGATCACTAGTACCGCTTTCAGACTGCAAAAATGTAGGGTCGCACCGGGACTTTGAAACGGTTCAGTCCTGATGCGACCCTGTATTTTGGTCTGTTCAGACCTTCTTAGCGAACCGGCAATATTGATGTCATCCGGGGGCACGGCAGAACGGCGGACCATCATCAGGGCGGGGGAGGAGACAGCACTTAGAGCTGGCGCTGCTCCAAGCACTGCGTCCTCCAATGGTGTGAACGGGAAACCCGCTTCACATCGCACCAATTACCGGGTCGAACCGGCAACAAACCAGCATGAACCCGGTAATTAGGTGTGATGGGATTGGTTTGAAATCCTGCTGGTCAGAATCCCGGCCGTCAAAATTCCGACACCAGAATCCCGACCGCCGAAATCCCGACAAGGGGGGGACGTGGATCGCCCCCCTTGCGGGATCGCTGTGCTCGCCACGCAGCGGGCCCGGTGCCTCGCTACGCTCGGCACACTAATTTATTCTCCCTCTATGGGTGTCGTGGACACCCACAGAGGGACAAAGTGCTGGGATTTTGGCGGTCGGGAAACCGGCATCGGGATTCCGACCGTCGGGATTTCAACTGCATCCCGGTGTGATGTGAAAGGGGTATAACATGTTCCATAGTGGCGTAACTATTAATTTTGCGCCTCCCTGACGCAAATTTGGGAAGCGTCCCTCCCCCTCCTTTAGGGTTAACAAACCCCCCTCCAATCCCTAGGGTTAACAATAGCCCTGCAGACCACCCCCACCTTCTCAGCACCTCCCCGCCACCGCTGGGGCTGTGGTGCTATAGTTACGCCACTGATGTTCCATTTCACCACCTTGCTTACTCCTGCATGCAGTTTCTTGGAGAGATGTTCACTTTTAAAAGGTTCCTGTTGCTGTTACTTATTATAGAAGGTGTTTTCTAGTTTTTATTTTTTTTAGGTTAATCTTTATCATAAAAATGCTGCGATTGATACAAAGGTGAAACACAAGGGTTAGAATAATGATTATGAAGTAGCTTCCTAATAGTTACCAGACCCAGTCCCACTGAGATACTCGGATCATACAATGGATTTCTTTTGTGTAGCTATTTCTTTTGTGTTGATTTTGTACATTCTGCGATACTGGAATAAAACCAGCGCGGCAAACTTTCCTCCCGGGCCGAGATGCTGGCCGCTGATTGGGAACTTGCATATAATAAATTTGAAGGCCCCTCACTTGTCATATATGGAGGTAAGATACTGTCATGCTTTAGCAAATGAGAAACATCTTTATATGAAATACAACTAAGAAATTATGCTTATTATTGGAATAAAAACTAAAATAAGATTGCAAACTAAAGGTGCGTACACATGGATAGATTTGTCCAACGATTAAATCTCGTTAATGTTTTCCTCTGAACCTCCTGCACAAACAATTTGGTGACAAATGATGAACGATTGATGGTGGAGGGAGAGGGAGCCAGTCAATCAGCCTTACCAAATCGTTCATCGTGACTACACATGAAACGATTGGTACACATCGTTAACGATTGGTCGCTGATCTTTCTGCATGCAGGAAAGATCAGCGACCTCTACCAACGAACATCGGGCACGCGCATCGTTCGATATATCGTTCATACACACGGAACGATTTGAACGATTGGTTGTTTCAATCGATCGGGAACGCCCAGATCGTTGGCCAAATCTATCCGTATGTATGCACCTTAACACTATATTTGTGTTTTGAAGTGACGTGAACAAAGAAGCAAATGTTGTGATTCCAAAATGTTTTTTCTATAATTATATGACTTATCTTCATCGTAACCTAAACTAGCCAAAAGGGATCTATTATTTCACTAATGCAAAAATAAAATCGCTATACATAATGTATTGTTTAAGGTGTGTACACACGGTGCAATTTTGGCTTGCAATTTTGACTAGATAGTCAAAATCGTGTAGTAAGTTAGCCAAAATTGCTAAGTGAAAATAGTCAAGATTGTATGGTTCTCGGCTTTGGGGAGTTTAAGGGAATGGTCAAAATCGGCCTTAGCCAAAATCGCACCTTGTGTACACAGCTTTAGATAAAGCCTGCGAAACGTACACTCTGTCAACATTTAAGGGTGCATATTGTATATCCCTCATCACAGATGTCTTATGGTATACTGTTGGATCTCACCTCTTCCCCGATTTTTCTAGTACATACTGTACACTACTGTTCAAAAGCTTGGGGTCACCCAGACAATTTCATGTTTTACAAAAAAATTTAAGCAAATAGAACATGCTGTATATTCAAGACATTGGCAAGGTTAAAAATAATGATTTTTATTTTAAATAAACTCGGTCAGCTGACATAACATCTGGTTTTTCAGCTGGCCGCAGCCCCCCCCCCACCCCCGCATGTGCGTCATGACCACATTACCATATGTACGCCCATCGTTTTCATGGTAACGCCCAGAGGAGGCTGCTGCTATAGGCCTGCAGGGCAACAGCCCCTCCAGTTAAAATCCCAACACCAGAGACACAGACAGACACCCTCAGAGCTCCGGTGCTTCCCCCACATCCAGAGCTCTGGTGCTGGCTGGCTGTGTCTCTGACATGCTGGCAACCTCTACTCACCAGGCTCCATAAAGCAGAAGGGCCGACACAGCAACAGCCCAACCCTGTGGGCAGCATGTAGTAGATTCCTATTGGAAGCTGCTACTGCTCATCATACACAGAGCGGGAAACTCCTCCCCCTCTTGGGCTGCCAGTACATGGAGTGATGACAGCAATAGCTTCCAACAGGAAGCCATTCTGTGCAAATCACCAGAGCTACAGTGCTTCTATGGGCTGCTGTCTGTGCAGCCCAGAAACAATTCCTCTGCAGTGAGTATGCCCAGACTTCAGTGAGTCACTCAGTGTGATGCAGCTGAAGGAAGGTATGCATTGCACCAGAGAGGTGCACGGAAGTTTATTTTAATAATATTTGGGTGTAGATCTTTATTAAGAGTATCATTTTGTGTACTGTAATTAATTTTAAAGTTATTAAAAGTGTGTATTTTGCTCTGTACCTGTGTTTGTGTGCATATGACTACATCATGTATTTAAAGTACATGCACACAAACACTGGTACAGAGCAAATCAAACTAATAACCTGCAAATAATGAATGACTGTTTGCAGCGAGCAGTACCCAGGAGATTGCAGCCCCCCCTTAAGTCTAACGGCAGGAGCCGCCACTGGTAACGACCATGAAACGCTGGGTGTACGCATATGCTAATGCCCCTGGCCACCACCCCACACCCCTCTTGGAAGGCAGGGAGTGTGCGCTCGGATAACAGATTTTACACCGCGTTCGCTCACTCCCACCACAAGCACATGCGCAGAAATGCTGCTTTTTTTAGTTGTAAGTTGTATTTTAAATGTGTGTTTTATTACATTTAATGTATTGTATTACAGCTCGCAAAGACCTACGGCTCAGTATTTAGCATTCAGATGGGCATGAGAAAGGTGGTCGTCCTAACGGGATTTGAGACGGTAAAGGACGCTCTCGTCAATCATGCTGAAGAGTTTGGAGAGAGGGCAAGTACTGAAATATTGAAGAACATGGACAATGGATTGGGTGAGCCAGTTCTATGGTCATTAATCACTTTTTTATAGTCAAACTTAGGATCTTATTCAGGTCTGTACGCTCGCATGCAAGTGCGATGTTTTTGAAATGAGCATGCGCCAGGTGCATGTTCACAGGTGCACGCACCTAAAATTGTGGCCGGTGGACAGGGGGAGGCGTGGGACGGCTGGACGGGGGAGTCGCCCATGGGGATGCCCAGTGTTTCATGGGTGTTCCCATGGAAATCGCCCGGTGACGTGAGTGCCAGGGGCAGGTAGCTGACATTACCGGATGGAAGCTGCCTGCCCACTATCTTCAGAATAAGCATGCACATCTAAGGTTGCTCTGAGCTTAGTAAGTTAGGAATCACTATTCTTTTGAATGGTGATTACTATTTTCCGATGGCGTATACATTCGTATTTGTAAATACAAATATGAATGTGCCATAAATATGAATGCGAATTGCCGTATTTTTGGGATAGTAAATCCCCAAAATACGACTTTGTAAAAAATAGGTGCCCCAGTCCCTGCCCCAGTGGACTTTACAATCTATATTCCCTACCACATGTACACGCGCACACAGACATTCTAGGGTTAATTTGTTGGGAGCTAATTAGCCTACCAATATGTTTTTGGATTGTTGGAGGAAACCGGAGTACCTGGAGGAAACCCATGCAAGTACGGGGAGAATATACAAACTCCGCACAGTGAGCACCATGGTAGGAATCAAACCCACAGCCTCGGTGCTGTGAGGCAGTAATGGTAACCATTACACCATCTGTACTGCCCGATCTAAAATATATTGAATTTGTTCTCCCCTTAAATTATTCTTGATATAAAATCTGATGACAGCCAGTCCGTGATGATGCAGTACAATGACTGTACAGAATATAAAACTGTCCTTCCAGGTTATCCTCATAAGAGTTCAGCTACTGTACGGGCTATTTCACACACTCCGGCTCCTGACAAACGGCGAAATCCCGCACGGCCAGGAACCTGTGCCACACACAGTAGGTAATAATGGACACAAATGTGTCCATTCACACGGGACAGCCACGGCCCAGCCGCCTGGTTGCAGCCAGGGCTGTGGCCATACCCTCCATTGTAAACTACTGTGTGCGGCACGGCTTCATGGCCGTGCGGGATTTCGCTGTCCGGCAGGAGCCAGAGTGTGTGAAATAGCCCTATGTGTGTAGAATCCATTCAGTACAAATAATATATTGAGACTTTGTCGGTAAAAATCAACATATCTTGAAGTTGGAGTTGAGGAGTCAATGCCAGAAATTATGGTCCTTCCTGATCGGTTAGGAATTAGACACTAAAAGGGGGAGAGGGTTAGGGTTAGGCACTAAGGGGGAATAAGATGTTTAGGCTTATTCCCACACCTACTTCTGAACTGATGCTGATTTTAGTTCTACCAGCTATACCCCTATTCATACTGTATTTTTCAACACACCCTGTACGTTACCTTGTAATTTTTTTTTTTTTTTGTTTGCTATGTACGGCGCTGCGGACACTTTGCGGCGCCTTATAAATAAACGTACTACTACTAGGCTGCTACTAGAGGGTTAGTTAAGGGGGTAGAGAGAGAAGGTATAAATGTCCAGCCCTTGTCGAGATTCTGTTCCATGAGATGCCGCTGTCAGTTTTCTGACCTCTGGTATCCTGTCCACCGATCACGCATACTGAATCCTTCCAAGCAACATCACTATATTTACTTACCAAGGCCCTTATTCTAGTTCACTCTTTCTGACAAAATCCTTCTTAGATGGACAAAACCATGTGCACTGCAGGTGGGGAAGATGTTACTTGTGCAGAGAGAATTAGATTTGGGTGGGGTTTTACTTCAAAGTGAGATCTATATTGCAGTGTAAAAATAAAGCAGCCAGTATTTACCCTGCACAGAAACAAAATGACTCACCCAAATCTAATTCTCTCTGCACATTTTAAATCTGCCCCCCTGCAGTGCACATGGTTTTGTCCATTTAAGAAAGATTTTGTCAGAAAGAGTGAACTAGAATAAGGGCCCAAGTGATCATATAACCATGGCTTTATTAGATCTGACGATCCATAAATGTGTCACAGAAGCTTCTTAGATATTTCTTTTTACATTATTGTATTTTTTTAACTACTCTAGTGAAAACTCAACCAGCAAATCTAGTCATATTATCATTTATTCTTTCACTGCTTTACTCATCTTTAAATACAAGACTTTGAGTATCTAGGCTATTCCAATTTTTGTACCCGCATACGTATTTTTTCGCTCCTCTACTGTACATCTTCTCCCTACTGTGCATCTTCGCCTACTGTGCATCTTCTCCCTACTCTACATCTTATCCCTACTGTGTATATTCTCTCTACTGTGTATATTCTCCCTAATGTGCATCTCCTCCCTACATTACCTCTTCTTCCTACTCTACATCTTCTCTCTACTGTGTATATTCTCCCTACTGTGCATCTTCTCCCTACTGTGCATCTTCTCACTACTGTACATCTTCTCCCTACAGTACATATTCTCCCTACTGTGCATCTTCTCCCTACTGTACATCTTCTCCCTACTGTGCATATTCGTTCTACTGTACATCTTCTTGCTACTGTACATCTTCTCCCTACAGTACATATTCTCCCTACTGTGCATCTTCTCCCTACTGTACATCTTCTCCCTACTGTGCATATTCGTTCTACTGTACATCTTCTCCCTACTGTACATCTTCTCCCTACTGTACATCTTCTCCCTACTGTGCATCTTCTCCCTACTGTGCATCTTCTCCCTACAGTACATCTTCTCCCTACTGTACATCTTCTCCCTACTGTGCATATTCTTTCTACTGTACATCTTCTCCCTACTGTACATCTTCTCCCTACTGTGCATCATCTCCCTACTATACATCTTCTCCCTACTGTACATCTTCTCCCTACTGTGCATCTTCTCCCTACTGTGCATATTCTTTCTACTGTACATCTTTTCCCTACTGTGCATCCTCTCCCTACTATACATCTTCTCCCTACTGTACATCTTCTCCCTACTGTACATCTTCTCCCTACTGTGCATCCTCTCCCTACTGTACATCTTCTCCCTACTGTACATCTTCTCCCTACTGTGCATCTTCTCCCTACTGTGCATCTTCTCCCTACTGTTCATCTTCTCCCTACTATACATCTTCTCCCTACTGTACATCTTCTCCCTACTGTGCATCATCTCCCTACTATACATCTTCTCCCTACTGTACATCTTCTCCCTACTGTGCATCTTCTCCCTACTGTGCATATTCTTTCTACTGTACATCTTCTCCCTACTGTGCATCCTCTCCCTACTATACATCTTCTCCCTACTGTACATCTTCTCCCTACTGTGCATATTCTTTCTACTGTACATCTTCTCCCTACTGTACATCTTCTCCCTACTGTGCATCCTCTCCCTACTGTACATCTTCTCCCTACTGTACATCTTCTCCCTACTGTGCATCTTCTCCCTACTGTGCATCTTCTTCCTACTGTTCATCTTCTCCCTACTATACATCTTCTCCCTACTGTACATCTCCCTACTGTGCATCTTCCCCCTACTATACATCTACTCACTACTGTACATCTCCCTACTGTGCATCTTCTTCCTACTATACATCTTCTCCCTACTGTACATCTCCCTACTGTGCATCCTCTCCCTACTATACATCTTCTTCTCCAAATCCTCCATTTTTCCAATTAAAATTAGTCTCTATAAGTACTTACTCTCCCACGCATGGCCACACTTTCAGGCAAGATAATATTTTATAATGAGATACAGGACAGTGTGTGTAAGTGTCTATAATGAAAAGGAAACTGAACCATGTTTCCATTACAGGACTGGCTTTCTCACACGGTGACAACTGGAAAATAATGAGAAGATTTAAAATAACAACGTTACGTGACTTTGGGATGGGAAAAAGTACAATTGAATATAAGATTGTTGAAGAATGTACATACTTAAATGACTACATTGCATCTTTTAAGGGTATGGTATGCTGATCTTAAAACTTCACAAATTTATTAAATAGATACTCAGGACAAATTACAGTATGTTACATATGTGTTAATTAAACTCTTTTCCTGCTAAACATGTTAATAGTTTAATACAACCAAAGTTTAAATTACTGACAGATAAATGTATTGCCTAACACCCCTCTGTTTCCAGTGAAGCAGGACAGTCCAGATTATTTGAAATGGTCCTGATGTCGGAGGGGGGGGGGGGGGGGGGGGGATGGTTTGGAAAGCAGCCAGTAATTACTGAATAGATATCACATACACATCTAACCGTACAGTGACGGGAGCCAAGGGGATGCCCAGCTGCTTGGGGGTGCTGTTCAAGCCCCCAAAATTACAAAATGGGGGTTATACACAAGTGCAGCAGTATTTTCTGGTAGAAAAGTTTTTAGTTTTTGAAAAGAGATATGTGGACAAGGTAATCAGGGCGGAAGTGCTGCACCTATCCAAGACCAGTATACTCCAGTTTCCACTATAAAAATGATTAGAATAATATCAAGAAGATATTTGTAACATTTCCTTGGTTATCCTATAATTTATAGGTAAAACCAGGGGCAGGTCCAGTAAAAATTACGTGGGGGGCACCAAAAAGGAGTTGGGATGTAGAAGATTGGCGGAGCTCCCCCAGGCTCCTTTCATCTCCCCCCCCCCCCCCGCTCACAGCTCCCCCAGGCTTCATATATCCACCCCTTCCCCAGCCTCCTTCCATTCTCCCCTCCAACCTCACAGCTCCCCCAGGCTACTTTCATCCTTCCGCCTCACAGCTCCACCAAGCTACTTTTATCCTCCCACCCTCACAGCCCCTCCAAGCTACTTTCATTCCCTCCCCTCACAGCTCTCTGGGCTCCTTTCATCCTCCACCTTACAGCTCCTCCCTTAGGCTCCTTTCATCCTCCCACCCTCACAGCTCCTCCAGGCTCCTTTTATCCTCGCCCCTTACAGTTCTTCCAAGCTCCTTTCATTCATCCCCCTCACAGCTCCCCCAAGCTCCTTTCATCCTCCCATCCTCACAGCTCCTCCAGGCTCCTTTCATCCTCCCACCCTCACAGCTCCCCCAGCTCCTTTCAAACCCCCCCCCCTCCTCAAGCACAGCTCCTTTCATCCTCCACCCAAGCACCCTGCACAAGGCTCCTTCAACCAGCCTCCTAGCACTGCTCCCTCAGAATCCGTTCAAACAACCCACCCCACCAAAACCCATCCCCAAAGCACAGCTCATCCGTGCACCATTTGCCTACATTCAGCAGCTTCCAAACTGCTTGAACCCTCTCTCGGGCCACAATAAGCAGCCAGAGCTACTCACAATAAGTAAGTCCAGGGCATCCAGACCAGTGGTGGTGTGGTGCCCTCTGAACTGGCATTGTGAACTGGATAGATAGCATCTCCGTGGTCGCTGCTGTTGAGTTCCCCTAACTGACTTGCAGCTCAGAGATGCAGTGCTCCCAGTTGGTTGCTAGACTTCAACGTTTCGATTATTTTAATCGTCTTCAGGAAAAACAACATAAATCACACTTACCTTGTATAAAATAGATTAACACCTATGTTCACAGTGCTGCCTGTCTGTGTCTTTTACGCTGACGTCATCACCCACAGACCACTCTTTTGATCAATCACATATTACCCTCCCACTCAAGCTCGCTGTCTAGATGTCATTCTTGACTCTGAGCTTTCCTTTATTCCCCACATTCAAGTTCAACAACTTAAATATCTTCCAAACCACCATCTCCGTTCCTCACTAGATCTATGTCTCTCATCCACACGCATTACTCACTCCCATTCCCAAATGCAGGACTTTCTTAGGGCTGCACCCACTCTGTGGAATGCTCTCCCACGCACAATAAGACTCACTTCCAGTCTCCAAACCTACAAGCCTTCCCTGAAAAGTCCCCTCTTCAGGCAAGTTTATCAAATTCCAGAACCAGCAACAAAAACATACTTACAGTATCTTCATATTCAGAAAATCTGAGCAGGAAGATGAACTGAAACATATGGATCCCTTAACAAAAACAAAAAATCTTATTCATGGGGTATGAACATACATTATTGCAGTCTGCAAAATCCAAAGCACCTAAGAGGTAGTAATCTAATTCTCCTATGAGGTAGTAATCTAATTCACCTAAGAGGTAGTAATCTAATGTACCTATAAGAGGTAGTAATCTAAAGCACCTATAAGAGGTAGTAATCTAAAACACATATAAGAGGTAGTAATCTAAAGCACCTAAAAGGTAGTAAACTAAAGCACCTAAGAGGTAGTAATCTAATGCACATATAAAATGTAATAATCTAAAGCACCTAAGAAGTAGTCATCTAAAGCACCTAAGAGGTAGTAATCTAAAGCACCTAAGAGGTAGTAATCTAATGCACCTAAGAGGTAGTAATCTAAAGCACCTAAGAGGTAGTAATCTAAAGCACCTAAGAGGTAGTAATCTAAAGCACCTAAGAGGTAGTAATCTAAAGCACCTAAGAGGTAGTAATCTAAAGCACCTAAGAGGTAATAATCTAAGTAACCTAAAAGGAAGTAATATAAAGCACCTAAAATGTAGTCATCTTATTCGCCTAAGAGGTAGTAATCTGAAGCACCTAAGAGGTAATAATATAAAGCACCTAAGAGGTAGTAAGCTAAAGCACCTAATAGGTAATAATCTGAAGCACCTAAGAGGTAGTAATATAAGCACCTAAGAGGTAGTAATCTGAAGCACCTAAGAGGTAGTAATCTGAAGCACGTAAGGGGCAGTAATCTAAAGCACCTAAGAGGTAATAATCTAAAGCACCTAAAAGGTAATAATCTAAAGCACCTAAGAGGTAGTAATCTGAGGCACCTAAGAGGTAATAATCAGAAGCACCTAAAAGGTAATAATCTGAAGCACCTAAAAGGTAATAATCTGAAGCACCTAAGAGGTAGTAATCTGAAGCACGTAAGGGGTAGTAATTTAAAGCACGTAAGGGGTAATAATCTGAAGCACCTAAGAGGTAATAATCTAAAGAACCTAAATGGTAATAATCTAAAGCACCTAAGAGGTAATAATCTGAAGCACCTAAGAGGTAATAATATGAAGCACGTAAGGGGTAGTAATCTGAAGCACGTAAGAGGTAGTAATCTGAAGCACGTAAGAGGTAGTAATCTGAAGCACCTAAGAGGTAGTAATCTGAAGCACGTAACAGGTAGTAATCTGAAGCACGTAAGGGGTAGTAATCTGAAGCACCTAAGAGGGAGTAATCTAATGCACCTAAGAGGTAGTAATCTGAAGCACCTAAAAGGTAATAATATAAAGCACCTAAGAGGTAGTAATCTGAAGCACCTAAGAGGTAGTAATCTGAAGCACCTAAGAGGTAGTAATCTGAAGCACCTAAGAGGTAGTAATCTGAAGCACGTAAGGGGTAGTAATCTGAAGCACGTAAGAGGTAGTAATCTGAAGCACCTAAGGGGTAGTAATCTGAAGCACCTAAGAGGGAGTAATCTGAAGCACCTAAGGGGTAATAATCTGAAGCACCTAAGAGGTAGTAATCTGAAGCACGTAAGAGGTAGTAATCTGAAGCACCTAAGAGGTAGTAATCTGAAGCACCTAAAAGGTAGTAATCTGAAGCACGTAAGAGGTAGTAATCTGAAGCACCTAAGAGGTAGTAATCTGAAGCACCTAAGAGGTAGTAATCTGAAGCACCTAAGAGGTAGTAATCTAATGCACCTAAGAGGTAGTAATCTGAAGCACCTAAGATTTAGTAATCTGAAGCACCTAAGAGGTAGTCATCTAATTATCCTAAGAGGTAGTAATCTAATGCACCTAAGAGGTAGTAATCTGAAGCACCTAAGAGGTAGTAATCTGAAGCACGTAAGAGGTAGTAATCTGAAGCACGTAAGAGGTAGTAATCTGAAGCACGTAAGAGGTAGTAATCACCCAATGTCTGAGTAAAGCGACTATTTCATTGGTATGGATGAATAACTGCACAACGGCTAGCATTGAGTTAATTACAACTGCCAAACATGTCTGGCCTGTGATCCGGGCAGATCCGGACCCTTATTCTTTGAGGAATAAATCTCTGCTTCTGTGTTAGAAACGTGGAAGGAATATAAAAGATGTTCTAGTTGTTCATATGCATATTTCTAATTACAATAAACTACTGATAAACTTTTTCTTTAAAAACAAGCAAACAAATGCTTAGGCCGCACAACCTGTGTTACCTAGCAACAGGAGATTACTCTGTCCATCCACAACAGGAACAAGAATTAAAATGAAGCATGGTTTCTCCCGAACTAATAGATTTTGCCATATACTGTACTTTTTTACGACACCCACAAGACCGTTTACCAGTTTACAGAAAGAATGGCACAGCATCATAGTGCTATATGGCAGGCTTTGGTAGGGATGGCCATTGACCATCGATGATTCTAAATCATCGATCGTTCATAGCAGATGTTGAATACTTTTGCCATCGATGGGGGAGAACCAGATGGTTTCCCTCCATCGATGGAATAGCAAAACGATTTTTTGCTTTTTTTTTTAAAAACCGGGACACGGAGCATAACTCCGCCCCCGACACCCGCGAAGTCCCACCCCCTGTGTTTTGATTGGCCCACAGGCCAATCAATCAAACACAATGGATGACCATCGATATGCAAAAATATCGATGGTCATTCATTGCATAGTTCAGCACTATCGATGGCCAGTTGCAGAATTCCCATTGATGGTAATGGCAACGATGGCCATCCCTAGGCTTTGGATAATAAAAATAAAAAACAACCAGTAGCGCAGCACTCTAAACATAATTACTTATCTTCGGTGAGATATAAAATGATGGACATTAGGCTAGAGAGTAATGTTGTGTACACACGGTGAGATTTACCATTCTATTGTGGCTATATAGTCAAAATCAAATCCGTATCGCATAGACATTGAATGAAGATCGAACATGATTTATAGTTTTCGATCCCAATGCGATGACGATGCGCGCTCCAGTTCAGCTGAAATCGAAAAGCCAAAAATAGACAGTGCAGCAATGACTATAGAATGCAGATTAAATGTAGATAGCATGAATTGGGATGCAGTTATATTCCCGGCGGTCGGAACCCCCGACGTTCAAAATCCCGACGCCAGAATCCTGACCGCTGAAATCCCGACACTTTCTCCCTCTATGGGTGTCCACGACACCCATAGAGGAAGAATAAATTAGTGTGCCGAGCACAGCGAGGCACTGGGCCCACTGCGTGGTGAGTGCAGCGAGCCCGCAAGGGGGGGGGGGGATCCACGTCCCCCCCCCCCCTTGACGGGATTTCGGCGGTCCGGATTTCGTATAAAACCCCATGAATTGTATGTAAATAGCACATGTTTATTCCTGAAGATGCAGTTGCACAACAATAGCACCGTCAGACTCCGCTGGGGCTTGGAGGCGCCGGGTGGATTGTGAGCATTGGTGGTCTGCTATTGTTAACACTAGTTGTCATGAGATTTCCCCCTCCGTCCTGCCTCTGTCTACATGTGCGGCTGCCGCTAGTGTCCCATTGGGCCTGCAGGGAATGTCCCTCCCAAAATGGACGCTGACTCCTCTAGCATCTGTAATAACTGTCTTCCATTATGAGGTGGCAGAAATTTTGGGAGGGACATTCCCTGCAGGCGTAATGGGGCCCTAGTGGCAGCCGCACAGGTGACTGGCGGTCATAACTATTGCGGCAAGGGGGCCGTGAAGACGATTAATAAAATGTAAATGTTGAAGTCTAACAACCGACTGGGAGCACTGTATCCCTGAGCTGCACACATACACACACACACGCACACACACACCCACACACACACATACACACGTTTTTTATTGCACAGATAAACTGTACAAATGTATTGTTTCATTGCTATTGTTTGTGTTCTTTAACATTTCATTTAGGAAATCGAATTGATGACCCCATGATCCTGAACGCTCCGGTGGCCAATATCATTGTGTCGATGTTACTTGGACATCGAATGACTTATGAAGACCCACAATTTAGGAGACTAGTAAAGTTGACAAATGAAATTACAAAACTATTAGGAAGTCCGATGGTTACGGTAATGTTTTTATTGATTTGTAAGACACATCGGGGAGCTGGAGCGGGCGGACGGATGGGTGGAGGCGGTGGAGCCTGCCCGGTCCTGACACAGCAGCCACAGGGATGGGCTCTTACTGGAGTCCTTGTTCCTGCAATAGTTTTTCACAACAAAAAATATCTTATTTGTGCAATTTGGGTAATTATAGTTTTCCGATGGTAAAATGCAAGTGGGTGCAAGAATACAGAAAATGGCAGATAAGCAGGAGCATTAGTACCCTCATTTGGGGTGATATTGATAGAAAGATTTGAGTGGATAATGGAACCAACAATCTGTGTCCATGATCAGTAATACCCCTTTCACACTAGAAAATGCAGGGACATACCCAGGAATACGGTCCCCGGATCATGCAGAGACATTCCCGGGTTGGCCCCTTTCACACCAGCCTAGTCCCTGCATTTTTTTGGTGTGAGGGGGGAAAGAAAACCACCTCACCCCCCTCCCCTACCGGCCCATTTTATGTCTCAGTACCTGAAGGCAGATTTGGGCACCGGTGGGAAGGAGGGCACATAACAACTCCGTCCCCAGCAGTCACCCGGCAGCTTTCCTGACCGACAGGCTGTGGCGGGCACAAAGCAGCTTTGTCCAGAGCAGTCACCCGGCGGCTTCCCCCAGCAGTGGGCTGCGGCAGGATAGAGTGGGCACACAGCATCTTCATTCCCAGCAGTCACCTGGCTGCTTCCCCAGCTGCAGATAGTGTGCGGTGCTGTCTGGCCGCGGTGGCCAGCGACAAGCAAGCCGGGAAGCCGGGTGAGTACCTTTCACACTGGGCTGTATCCTGGGAAGGTCCATGGAGCAACCCTGGTAGGGTTTAAATCCTGGGACATCGGTCACAGGATTTGGGCCCGGGTCTCTTTCACACCAACACTAGTCCCGGGTCATTCCCGGGCCAACCGGGGAAAATAGGCCAGTGTGAAAGGCGTATAAGTGGTTTGTCCATGCCCATGATTTAAAAGGTATGGCCACTGCTCCTTTAAGATCTTTCCGGGATCTACAGTCAAATTTTGGGGCAGATTCTACATACACATTAATTTGTTCTTAATGCTTGTCACACTCTTGGCATGGTTCAGTCATAATTATGGGCCCAAATCACACCTGATCACAAATGCAAAATCTTTCTCAAATGGGCAAAACCATGATGCGTTGCAGATGGGGCAGATGTACCACGTGCAGGGAGAGTTCGATTTGGGTGGTGTGTGTTCAAACTGAAATCTAATTTGCAGTGTAAGAATAAAGCAGTCAGTTTTATACAAACTGTTAATAAATAAATAAATAATGATATTACTCATTATCATGGGTAGCTTCATTTGTCTGTACTTTGTTTTCACAGATATATAACACGTATCCATTCTTGGGATTTCTGCCCGGTGGTCACAAAACTATTGCAAAAAATATAGACGAGCTCCGGTTGTATATAACAAAGACTTTTGTGAAGCATCTGGAAATATTGGACAAGAATGATCAGAGAAGTTTCATTGATGCATTCCTTGTGCGACAAAAAGAGGTACGGTAAGAGTAGTGCCGCACTGGTAGGGTAAGGGTGCACCCGGGGAGTGGGGGGTGGGTGGTGGTGTAATGTCAGACGCGAGGCAGGTCTGGGGTGTGACATCATGATGCGAAGCAGATCCAGCGTTTGATGTCATGACATGGCAGACAGCATGACGTCAGCCTGCCCGCACCCTCCTCTTCTCCCTCCCAGCCTGCAGCCACCAAGCAGTCAGTAGCGCTATTAATTGCACAGGAACATTCAAAGTTTTCATCAGGCCGCGACCACTTAAAAAAGTGGGCGAGGTAAAAAAAAACACCTTGGTCTACCGATGAATCCCCCGGTCCCTCATGGGCCATTCCGAGGCTGGGAAAGAGCCAGGGGTCTCAAGTAAAATCATTATACACTTGGGAAGGTGTGTGTGTGTGTGTCTGTGTTGGGGGGGGGGGGGGGGGGATAAGCTAAGAGCAGAGCAAAATTGGTGCAAGTTACAGTACACTTAGAAAAATGCAAGTAAATGTCGGTATTTTCACACGTGTGCTGATGTGTTGCGTTTTACTACTTATAGGGCAGTATTCAATGAGTTTTATGGCGAAGTGCAGCTAATCCTGTTTAGGATTCGCTGCATAGTCGCCGTGTTCCGGAGCCTCGCTGTCCCCCTGCTGTCCCTGTATTCAACGTCGCAGGGGCTCGCTGCCCCTGACGGCGAATCTTAACCCCTGCGGCGTCCCGCAGGGAGCCGGGGGGCGGCGGCAGGCAGGGAGATGGAAGTCTCCCTGCCTGCCCCAGAATGTATGTGGAGGGGAGGTGGGCTCACCGGGACCCAGGCAGCACAAGCTGCCCCCCGGGAGAGCCAGAAGGGGACCGGGTATTCACTGCTCCCGATCGTGCATATGTAATGATCGGGAGCAGTGAATATATGAATATCTAATGAGCGGCTCGGCTCCCGGCCCCCTGCTGGCTGTTATGTGTAAAAAAATAAAATATTTTTTTTTATTAAATATATATTTATGTGCTATCATCTGCTATAATTGTTATTCCGCTACTGTACCTTAGGCATTAATTGCCTAAAGCTAACCTGCAGCTTCCTTGCGGTCTGACCATTCGCTGGGAATCTGTTGAAAACGGCCCTCCAAAAATGGCCGCCTTGGAGGAGACAGATGCAAGACATCCTACTGGAACTCTACACAGCGCTACCTGGAAGTTTAAGATTCTGGAAATGCTGGCGCACTGTGAGCACTAAACCCCTGGCAATGAGCATGTAACCCCTAGCGACAAGAAAAAAACAAACCCTGGCAACGGGCATGAAACAATTGGCAATGAGCGTGAAACTCCTGGCAATGAACATGTAGGTGAAATAAATGATAATTAGGGGGGAGGGCGACAGATTTTTATTTTTTTGGCCTGGGGGGCACAACATTTCTATTTACGCCACTGGTGGTCCCTTTTTTAAAATGGGGGGAGGCGGGGTGTTAGGCTTAGGGGAAGGGATAGGTAAGGCAGGGAGGATGCCAGTTTTATTATCCTGACTTCTGCCGGTATCCCGTATCCAACCCATGCTAATAGATGGGAGAGTAATACTCCCCTTTTCCTGACATTACTCAGTGTAGAATAGTGTATATACACATTTTAAAAACATTTAAGAAATACTAGTAAAAGGCATTAATACCATATCATTTCTGATACCAATATTTTAAGATATACTGATTTAAATTGCTTTTATCTGCTTGTACAATTATTAGAGATGTGCAGGTTCGGATTTACTCGGATTTACTTATTGGCTATCGGCTGTCACATGATTTGACTCCATATCATGTGACAGCCGATAGCCAATAAGATCCCGTTTTGAGTTCTGGGTAAATCCGAGTAAATCCGAACCTGCACATCTCTAATTAAAAAGGTATACTCGTGCACCTACTGCACACTGACTCCCTTTTTATTCTTGATATTAAGCCTTCTTAGCCCAGTTTTCATCAAAATCTTAGGGGTACTTTTACTAAGATGAGGATTCTATTGAAGATGGGATGTTGCCCATAGAAACCAATTAGATTCTACTTATTTATTTAGCACCTTGAAGATAATAATATCTGAGTGGTTGCTATGGGCAACATCGTCAATAGAACTCCCATCTTAGTAAATTTACCACTTATACTCCTTCTCCTCTCCACGTGGGGGAGGAGGCAGCGCTCGGAGCAGGCACCGCTGACACATCCATACTTTGAATAGGACCTGGGTCACAGGACCCGGGTTACCCGTTCACACTGCACCATACTCCGGGACAGGGCAGCCATCAGGGGTCTGAGAGAGAGGGAAGAACCCAGGCCACTCATTTTGCTCACTGCCCCCCCCCCCCCTCCCCGCCCCCTGACTGCCTCCGTTGTGCTGCCTGCACTCAGTGCGCTGAACGAAGCCCTGCTCCCGGAGCGTAGGCTTCTTCACCACCATATTCCGGAAGCCAGTTAAATTGTGGCACTGGCTGGTGAGCCAATCAAAGCTCACATACCGGCAGCCACTCTGATTGGCTAACGGTATGCAAGCTCTGATTGGCTCACCAGACAATGCCACATTTTAATTGGCTGCCGGCGTTGGTTTAGCACACTGAGCGCAGGCAGCACAGTGGAAGTAGGGTGGGGGGCAAGAGCCGGGTGGTAAGTAAAGTGAAGGGGGGGCCGGACAAGAGATCAGGCCCCCAAAATTCCTAGTGGCAGCCATGCTCCTGGAAGACCCCGGGAGCAACCCTGGTAGCTGCAAGGGTTGAAATGCCGGGACATGGCTCCCAGGATTTTGGCCCAGGGCCCATTCACACAAGCAATACACCCAGGTTGTTCCCGGGGCCAACCCAGGAAAAAAGGCTGGTGTGAATGGGATATTATACACACAGTTAAACAATATGAGGTTCTAAGGTACGATGATGATCATTTGCAGGAGGCAGAGAACTCACAGTCATATTTCCACAATGACAATCTAACAAGACTGGTAAGAAACCTGTTTGCCGCAGGAATGGAGACAACAGCGACCACGGTTTCCTGGGGTCTTATGCTCATGGCAAAATATCCCAAAATCCAAGGTACAGTCATTCTTATTTACCTTTAACACTAATAACGATACAGTACAGTATGTCCCAGCCGTGGTACGAGTATTGGATAAGGGAAGTATAATGTGTATGTACATGTACTAAGAGATTTCATGTTGAGATGCTTATGTCGTGTCCCGGCATGGACACCATATCAGTGTATCGCTGTGCTCGCCATGCTTCAGGCACGGTGCCTTGCTGCACTTGGCACTCCCTCCATGCCCTAGTGGATGGTAGGGTATGATGTACCGCCTGTCGGCACAAAAAAAAACATGAAAAACTCATGTCAACCTTTTGACTGTCGACCTTTCCATTGTCAACATAATGCTTGTGTCGACTTTCTGACCATGTTGACTTTAGCCATGTCGACCTACAGATGGAGCTGGCTCCATCCTGGCAGTGTATGGCGATTCTATATGGCTGTCACTGTGATGTTCTCTGTAATATATGGCAGTCACTGTGATGTTCTCTGTATTATATGGCTGTCACTGTGATGTTCTCTGTATTATATGCGGTCACTGTGATGTTCTCTGTATTATATGGCAGTCACTGCGATGTTCTCTGTATTATATGGCAGTCACTGCGATGTTCTCTGTATTATATGGCAGTCACTGTGATGTTCTCTGTATTATATGGCAGTCACTGCGATGTTCTCTGTATTATATGGCAGTCACTGCGATGTTCTCTGTATTATATGGCTGTCACTGTGATGTTCTCTGTATTATATGGCTGTCACTGTGATGTTCTCTGTATTATATGGCAGTCACTGTGATGTTCTCTGTATTATATGGCAGTCACTGTGATGTTCTCTGTATTATATGGCTGTCACTGTGATGTTCTCTGTATTATATGGCGGTCACTGTGTTGTTCTCTTTATTATATGGTGGTCACTGTGATGTTCTCTGTATTATATGGCAGTCACTGTGATGTTCTCTGTATTATATGGGAGTCACTGTGATGTTCTCTGTATTATATGGCTGTCACTGTGATGTTCTCTGTATTATATGGCAGTTACTGTGATGTTCTCTGTATTATATGGGAGTCACTGTGATGTTCTCTGTATTATATGGCTGTCACTGTGATGTTCTCTGTATTATATGGCGGTCACTGTGTTGTTCTCTGTATTATATGGCGGTCACTGTGTTGTTCTCTGTATTATATGGTGGTCACTGTGATGTTCTCTGTATTATATGGCAGTCACTGTGATGTTCTCTGTATTATATGGGAGTCACTGTGATGTTCTCTGTATTATATGGCTGTCACTGTGATGTTCTCTGTATTATATGGTGGTCACTGTGATGTTCTCTGTATTATATGGCAGTCACTGTGATGTTCTCTGTATTATATTGCGGTCACTGTGATGTTCTCTGTATTATATGGCTGTCACTGTGATGTTCTCTGTATTATATGGCAGTTACTGTGATCTTCTCTGTATTATATGGCTGTCACTGTGATGTTCTCTGTATTATATGGCAGTCACTGTGATGTTCTCTGTATTATATGGCTGTCACTGTGATGTTCTCTGTATTATATGGCGGTCACTGTGATGTTCTCTGTATTATATGGCTGTCACTGTGATGTTCTCTGTATTATATGGCGGTCACTGTGATCTACTCTGTATTATATGGCGGTCACTGTGATCTACTCTGTATTATATGGCAGTCACTGTGATGTTCTCTGTATTATATGGGAGTCACTGTGATGTTCTCTGTATTATATGGCTGTAACTGTGATGTTCTCTGTATTATATGGCAGTCACTGTGATGTGCTCTGTATTATATGGCAGTCACTGTGATGTTCTCTGTATTATATGGCAGTCACTGTGATCTTCTCTGTATTATAGGGCTGTCACTGTGATGTTCTCTGTATTATATGGCAGTCACTGTGATGTTCTCTGTATTATATGGCTGTCACTGTGAGGCTCTCTGTATTATATGGCAGTCACTGGGATGTTCTCTGTATTATATTGCGGTCACTGTGATGTTCTCTGTATTATATGGCTGTCACTGTGATGTTCTCTGTATTATATGGCAGTCACTGTGATGTTCTCTGTATTATATGGCTGTAACTGTGATGTTCTCTGTATTATATGGCAGTCACTGTGATGTGCTCTGTATTATATGGCAGTCACTGTGATGTTCTCTGTATTATATGGCAGTTACTGTGATCTTCTCTGTATTATAGGGCTGTCACTGTGATGTTCTCTGTATTATATGGCAGTCACTGTGATGTTCTCTGTATTATATGGCTGTCACTGTGAGGCTCTCTGTATTATATGGCAGTCACTGGGATGTTCTCTGTATTATATTGCGGTCACTGTGATGTTCTCTGTATTATATGGCTGTCACTGTGATGTTCTCTGTATTATATGGCAGTTACTGTGATCTTCTCTGTATTATATGGCTGTCACTGTGATGTTCTCTGTATTATATGGCTGTCACTGTGATGTTCTCTGTATTATATGGCAGTCACTGTGATGTTCTCTGTATTATATGGCAATCACTGTGATGTTCTCTGTATTATATGGCAGTCACTGTGAGGCTCTCTGTATGATATGGCAGTCACTGTGATGTTCCCTGTATTATATGGCAGTCACTGTGATATTATCAGTATTATACGGCAGTCACTGTTGTGTTCCCTGTATTATATGCCAGACACTGTGATGTTCTCTGTATTATATGGCAGTCACTGTGATGTTCTCTGTATTATATGGCTGTCACTGTGATGTTCTCTGTATTATATGGCGGTCACTGTGATGTTCTCTGTATTATATGGCAGTCACTGTGAGGCTCTCTGTATTATATGGCAGTCACTGGGATGTTCTCTGTATTATATTGCGGTCACTGTGATGTTCTCTGTATTATATGGCTGTCACTGTGATGTTCTCTGTATTATATGGTGGTCACTGATGTTCTCTATATTATGTGGCAGTCCCTGTGATGTTCTCTGTATTATATGGCGGTCACTGTGATGTTCTCTGTATTATATGGCTGTCACTGTGATGTTCTCTGTATTATATGGCAGTCACTGTGAGGCTCTCTGTATTATATGGCAGTCACTGTGATGTGCTCTGTATTATATTGCGGTCACTGTGATGTTCTCTGTGTTCTCTGGTGGTCACTGTGATGTTCTCTGTATTATATGGCAGTCACTATGATGCTCTCTGTATTATATGGCAGTCCCTGTGATGTTCTCTGTATTATATGGCAGTCACTGTGATGTTCTCTGTATTATATGGTGGTCACTGATGTTCTCTATATTATGTGGCAGTCCCTGTGATGTTCTCTGTATTATATGGCTGTCATTGATGTTCTCTGTATTATATGGCAGTCCCTGTGATGTTCTCTGTATTATATGGCAGTCACTGTGTTCTACTTTGTATTATAGGGCTGACACTGTAATCTACTCTGTATCATATGGCAGTCACAGTGATGATTTTTATTTTGATAAATTAGTCCCAGTGTTGTCCAACTAAAACCAATTGACTAAAAATTGCCAGCCAGCCCCTGTTGTACTAACATATGACCAGTGGCAGTCTCATCTCACCGTGCACTCCATCTTGTCCCTGTCTGGATCTGTATTTGTGCTACCCAGTACAACTTTCCTTAAAGTCAGGATAACTCCGATCTAACACTGCAACTTAAACTGTGACGCAAGCGGATCCTGACTCACCTACACTCCCAGAATCTACCAAACAGACTGAAGTTATAAATAATCTCTAAATCTCCTCAGTTGGGTTAGTATAGTGGTAGCCTAACCAGTCCTCGAGATCTACTGTACCAACAGTCCACGTTTTCTAGACCACCTAGCTGGTGCACAGCTGTAGTCATTACTAAATGTCACATTCCCCAGATCACCTAGCTGGTGCACAGCTGTAGTCATTACTAACTGTCACATTCCCCAGATCACCTAGCTGGCGCACAGCTGTAGTCATTACTAACTGTCAAATTCCCCAGATCACCTAGCTGGTGCACAGCTGTAGTCATTACTAACTGTCACATTCCCCAAATCACCTAGCTGGTGCACAGCTGCAGTCTTTACTAACTGTCACATTCCCCAAATCACCTAGCTGGTGCACAGCTGTAGTCATTACTAACTGTCACATTCCCCAGGTCACCTAGCTGGTGCACAGCTGTAGTCATTACTAACTGTCACATTCCCCAGATCACCTAGCTGGTGCACAGCTGTAGTCATTATTAACGGTCGCATTCCCCAGATCACCTCACTGGTGCACAGCTGTAGTCATTACTAACTGTCACATTCCCCTGATCTCCTAGCTGGTGCACAGCTGCAGTCATTACTAACTGTCACATTCCCCAGATCACTTAGCTGGTGCATAGATGTAGTTATTACTAACTGTCACATTCCCCAGATCACCTCACTGGGGCACAGGTGCAGTCATTACTAACTGTCACATTCCCCAAATCACCTAGCTGGTGCACAGCTGCAGTCATTACTAACTGTCACATTCCCCAGATTACCTAGCTGGTGCACAACTGTAGTCATTACTAACTGTCGCATTCCCCAGATCACCTAGCTGGTGCACAGCTGTAGTCATTACTAACTGTCACATTCCCCAGATCACCTCACTGGGGCACAGGTGCAGTCATTACTAACAGTCACATTCCCCAGATCACCTCACTGGTGCACAGCTGTAGTCATTACTAACTGTCACATTCCCCTGATCACCTAGCTGGTGCACAGCTGCAGTCATTACTAACTGTCACATTCCCCAGATCACCTAGCTGGTGCATAGATGTAGTTATTACTAACTGTCACATTCCCCAGATCACCTCACTGGGGCACAGGTGCAGTCATTACTAACGGTCACATTCCCCAGATCACCTAGCTGGTGCACAGCTGTAGTCATTACTAACTGTCACATTCCCCAGATCACCTAGCTGGTGCACAGCTGTAGTCATTACTAACTGTCACATTCCCCAAATCACCTAGCTGGTGCACAGCTGCAGTCATTACTAACTGTCACATTCCCCAAATCACCTAGCTGGTGCACAGCTGTAGTCATTACTAACTGTCACATTCCACCAGATCACCTAGCTGGTGCACAGCTGTAGTCATTACTAATGGTCACATTCCCCAGATCACCTCACTTGTGCACAGCTGTAGTCATTACTAACTGTCACATTCCCCAGATCACCTAGCTGGTGCACAGCTGTAGTCATTACTAACTGTCACATTCCCCAAATCACCTAGCTGGTGCACAGCTGTAGTCATTACTAACTGTCACATTCCCCAGATCACCTAGCTGGTGCACAGCTGTAGTCATTACTAACTGTCACATTCCCCAAATCACCTAGCTGGTGCACAGCTGCAGTCATTACTAACTGTCACATTCCCCAGATCACATAGCTGGTGCACAGCTGTAGTCATTACTAACTGTCACATTCCCCAGATCACCTTACTGGTGCACAGCTGTAGTCATTACTAACTGTCACATTCCCCAGATCACCTAGCTGGTGCACAGCTGCAGTCATTACTAACTGTCACATACCCCAGATCACCTAGCTGGTGCATAGATGTAGTCATTACTAACTGTCACATTCCCCAGATCACCTAGCTGGTGCACAGCTGCAGTCATTACTAACTGTCACATTCCCCAGATCACCTAGCTGGTGCACAGATGTAGTCATTACTTATCGCCACATTTTCTAACTTGCTGCATTCCTTCCTACTATAGATCCAGATCCACTGGTTCCCTGTAAAACATGAACTGTTGGTAGATCTTGAGGACAGGTTTGGCCACCCCTGGGTTAGTAGAACTGGATTAAAATGGTTTTCCCTTGAGACACTGGAGACATTACGAGATGTACAGGTCCTGGACATCCTCGAATCTTGGCCATGAAGCTGTCACTCGCACAGTCACACAAGCATTGCTCATAAAAATATCAAAAGTAGATTTTATTTCAAACATGTCTGTTATCATTTATGATACTTAGAAAAGGTCCAAGAAGAGATCTCCAGTGTTGTTGGATCTGCACAACCATTGTACAGCAGCCGGGGGCAGATGCCTTATACATATGCAGTCGTACATGAGATCCAGAGGGTCGCTGACATCGTCCCTCTCAACTTGCCACGTGAAACAACTAGGGATGTGACCTTTAGAGGATATTTTATTCCAAAAGTGAGTATTTTATATGCGTTATAAATAAAAATAAAATCTAAACAAACCTTAGCATTGTTCGGAAAATTTATACTTTAAAAAATATATTTTCTTATTAGACAAAGTATTCATCTTAGTGCATTCCTCTGTATACCTACAGTATTAATTTGAACATTTTTTATTATTTCCTTTAATGATTTATACACTACTGTATATATTATTGGGTATTGGGCCGGCATATATAAGGTCATACAGTACATTGGGTTGACCACTGATGGTCAACATAGCTTAAGTTGACACCTGAAATACAGATGGAGCCGGGCTACCTCTTGCTGGCGAATCGCCAGACTGTCTCCGCTGGCGATCCGCCAGCGGCGAGGCGCTCCCAATCTGACTGATACGCGCGCGCGTCTCAGTTTCCGGGCGGCGGGGCGACGGGAACTCTGTCCGTCTCCGCTTCAGGGAGACGGACAGGGTTAGGGGGGGGGGGGGGGGGTGCGGGGAGGCGGTGGGGACCCTGGGTGACCGCCGACAAGCCGGCGGGGAACCAGGGGAAGCGCCCTCGGAAGGGGACGCGCGCGCATCTCGTGCGTGCGCGTCCCCTTTCGCATATCAGATGGCGGCTGGCGGGGGATGGCGGCTGGCGATTCTTCCGCCATCCCCTGCAAAGACCAGGCCGGCTCCATCTGTAGGTCAACATCCCTAAGGTCATTATGGTTGGAAGGTCGACACAAGCGTTCGGTCGACAAGAGCAAGGTCGACAGTCAAAAGGTCGACATGGGGTTTTCACTTTTTTTTTTACCGACAACCGGTATTTCATACCCCACCAAGGCGTGGAGGGAGAATAGAATAGTGTGCCGAGCATAGCCAGGCGCCGTGCCCAAAACATTGTAAGCCATGCGAGGGGACGCGGAACACCGGTAAGGTGTCCATGTCGACCATTACGACATTCGGAACAAAAAAAGTGAAGACCCGATGTCGACCTTTTGACTGTCGACCTAGCCATTGTCGACCTAATGCTTGTGTCGGCCTTAGACATGTCAACTTATTTCAGGTGCTGACCTAAGCCATGTCAACCTTCAGTGGTCGATCCAATGTATGTCGACATATTATTAAACATAGGGTTTTTGGCATCCCCCTGCAAACTAGAATGCTTTTCTGTGAGAATTACTGTGCAGGGCCAATATGGAGGTCTTAAATCAGGGATGTCCAAACTTTTTGCGATGAGGGACAGATTTGGTGAAGTGTAAATGTGTGGGGGCCGACCATTCAATCTGACATTCTTTAAATCATTAATCACATCAGAATGGTCCCCCAGCCTGCCCCTCCTTCACTGTATATCCCCCACTCTTCCTCTCCTCCATTCTATGTATGTTTCCCAACCCCTTGTGTGAGCCAGAGGAAGGAGAGGCAAGGCAAGGACAGGAGATGCTTGGGCTCCCGCTGATGCCCTCCTCCACTCTGCATGTAACGGGAGCAAGCTTCCCCCTTACTGCCCCCTCCCCAAACACTGCTGTCACTGTGATTGTGGAGTAGGGTGATATACGATTGCAGCAGCAGGGGTAGGACACCAAACACATCTGACTGTGGTGGCCGGCACCTCCTCACTGCAGCAGACAGCAAGGTAAAGGCCCGCTTGCCGGGGCCCCACCTTTAGTGTCCTGTGCTGTGCTTCCCACATCTGATGCTCAGCCTCCAGCTGGAGGCCGCTTGAAATGACAGCACGGGCCGCAATTGGCCCCCGGGCCTGACTTTGGACATGCCTGTCTTAAATGTTCCACCTCACCATTAGAGGTGGTGGAACTCAGTTCCACCCCATTCCCCCTCACCTTAACCCCTGCTGGGGAGTGTAAGGAGGGGAGCCGCTCAGGGACGGTCACTCTGCTAAGACACAGCACGACTGTCCCTGCTCATCTTCCCTCCTGAGCTCCCCATGCAGCTGCTCATTACATATGCATAATGAGCAACGGGGCAGCAAGACGTCACTCCTCTCGGCGTCCAAAATGCGCTGCGGCTTTACTTGTTGTGTGGCACATCCATCTTCCCCCTGCCTCCAACACTCTGCTGTGGGGGGAAAGGGCATCTGCTGGAGGCTATCTTCCCCCTGCTTCTGACACTCTGCTGTGGTGGAAAGGGCATCTGCTCAAGGCTATTTTCCCCTTGCCTCTGACATTCTGCTGTGGGGGGAAAGGGCATCTGCTGTAGGCTATCTTCCCCCTGCCTCCAACACTCTGCTGTGGGGGGAAAGGACATCTGCTGGAGGCTATCTTCCCCCTGCCTCTGACACTCTGCTGTGGAGGAAATGGCATCTGCTGGAGGGTATCTTCCCCCTGCCTCCGACACTCTGCTGTGGGGAAAAGGGAATCTGCTGGAGGCTATCTTCCCCCTGCCTCCGACACTGCTGTGGAGGGAAAGGACATCTGCTGGAGGCTATCTTCCCCCTGCCTCCGACACTCTGCTGTGGGGAAAAGGGCATCTGCTGGAGGGTATCTTCCCCCTGCCTCTGACACTCTGCTGTGGGGAAAAGGGCATCTGCTGGAGGTTATCTTCCCCCTGCCGCCGACACTCTGCTGTGGGGGGAAAGGGCATCTGCTGGAGGGTATCTTCCTCCTGCCTCCGACACTCTGCTGTGGGGGAAAGGGCATCTGCTGGAGGGTATCTTCCCCCTGCCTCTGACACTCTGCTGTGGGTGAAAGGGCATCTGCTGTAGGCTATCTTCCCCCTACCTCTGACACTCTGCTGTGGGGGAAAGGGCATCTTCTGGAGGGTATCTTCCCCCTACCTCCGACACTCTGCTGTGGGGGGAAAGGGCATCTGCTGGAGGGTATCTAACCCCTGCCTCCGACACTCTGCTGTGGGGGGAAAGGGCATCTGCTGGAGGCTATCTAACCGCTGCCTCCGACACCCTGCTGTGGGGGGAAAGGGCATCTGCTGGAGGCTATCTTCCCCCTGCCTCTGACAGTCTGCTGTGGGGGGAAAGGGCATCTGCTGGAGGCTATCTTCCCCCTGCCTCTGACAGTCTGCTGTGGGGAAAAGGGCATCTTCTGGAGGCTATCTTCCCCCTACCTCCGACAATCTGCTGTATAGGAAAGGGCATCTGCTGGAGGCTATCTTCCCCTGCCTCTGACACTCTGCTGCGGGGGGGATGGTCATCTGCTGGAGGTTATCTTCCCCTTGCCTCTGACATGCTGTGGGTGAAAGGGCATCTGCTGGAGGCTATCTTCCCCTTGCCTCTGACATGCTGCTGTGGGTGAAAGGGCATCTGCTGTAGGCTATCTTTCCCCTACCTCCGCAACTCTGCTGTGGGGGAAAGGGCATCTGCTGGAGTCGCTGGACGGTGACAGGCACCACCTCTGGGGTCAGTGCAACATCTCTGCTGGGGTGAGTAGCCATAGCCATACCTATTTTTCCCCTCTTCCCCTATATATAATTTGCTTCCTTTCAAATCAAAGGGGTAACATTGGCGTATTTAAATATATATATATTTTTAAATAAAAGATAAAAACAGTTCCCTGACTGATCTAGATAGATGAATAACTAAAAAAAATATATATATAACTTTTTTTTCTTAATTAATTGTGATAATATATCAGTGTCATGATTTTTGCAATTACAAGTTTATTCAGTTTCAACTTACCAGCAGATTATTTAACAAAAAAAGAATAAGAAACAACATGGTACAACCCATGGTTAAATGAAACTGCCCTTCTGATAAGAAGGTAAAACTGGGCCTCATATTAAAAAATGCCTCTCGAATTAATTTGAAAAATATTTAAATTGTTTATACTGTAATTATCACTATACTAATCATTTATTATTAGTAGACTTACTAACAAACTCCTTCCTCCTCAACGATGATGTTGCCATTGGACATGCCCTTTTTTAGTTACCCTTGTTTGGCCACACCCTTTTTCTACCCAGAGCCTCAGATGTGCAGGATCTACAATAATCAGCACAATTCAACGCTTAGTGAATTGTGGAATTCAATCCCGGCCACTATTTCCTATTAAATGCCTATTTAATGCTGCTGTTTCCAACAGCCAGTTCCAACAGCATTGAAGACAATTTCCGGCAAAACCGATCCGACTTTAAAACAAGTTGGACCTGTTTTGTTGGAAACAGCCGCTGATTATCAAATTCATGGTAGTTTTTTGCCCCAATCCTTGGACTTTGCGAAGCTCGACAGTCGGAACAATCTATTCAGACTGTCGAGCTCCTACCGAACGTAATGAAAGCGGCACGGGACGTTCCGGCACTCGGAATCCCGGATTCATTACCCCCCTTAAAGAGGTGTTAAATTGCATGTTTAAAAACAGACCTTGTTCATATTTGCCGACTTTGAAATTTGCCTCTCGAGGAGAAGCCCGGAGAGGACAGCCGGATCTCCTGGTCGGGGGGCAGGGACAAGCCTGATGACTCAAAGCCCCGCCCCCAACCCATGCAAACACCATGATTCGCGGGTCCACGATTAGGGGGCGGGGCTAAAATGAGGCGAGATGACGCGAATCGCGTAATTTTAGTCCCGCCCCCTCCCACAGACCCGCAAATTTCAGCATTTATTTCCAGTGGCTCCGGGGGGGGGGGGGGGGGGGGGGGAGCGGGGCTCTGGGGGGCATGTGGGAGACTTGCCCACCTTTCCGGGGGTCGGGAGTGGGTCCCGATTTTTGGAAGCCTCCCAGCCATTACGGGAGGGTAGGCAAGCATATCCTTGTTGTCTGTATGTTTGTATGGTAGAGAATTTAGGCTGCAAGTTCTAATGGGACACTGACTGATGTGAATAATGATGTGTTCTGTTATATGGTGGTGCTACACAATTAATGATAATGCACAATGGGGCAGATGTATTAAGCCTTAACAATAGATAAATCCAAGGGTGATAAGGAGAGATAAACGTCCAGCCAATCACCTGCTACAGTAACTGCCATGTTACAGGCTGTGTTTCAAAAAAGTCAGTAAGGAGCTGATTGGCTGGACGTTTATCTCTCCTTGGCCCTTATTCTGGTTGGTGCGGTAATATCCGCGTGCGTTTGTGCCGCCGATGTTTTGTGTCTGCGCATGTGCAGAGGCGTCTCTGCGCATGTGCGAGCGGGGCGTACGGCCAAATCCCGCATGAAATGTGAACACTCCGAACAGTGGGTGGAGAGGGGCGTGAAGGGCTATTTGGGCTCATTACCATATGCATACGCCCCGCGTTTCATGGGCGTTCCCATGCAAATGCTGGGAGTATGTATGGTAATGCGGCCGTGACGCACGTGTAGGGGGCGGACATATAACATTGCCTAGATGTCAGCTGCCCGCCCAGATCCCTGCTTTTGCACGGAAAAATGTCAGTGTGGTCTGAGGTTGCGGGAGCTGGTGGACCATCGAATGATAGGGGGGGTTCCCTGAGATGGAGGAGGCGTATTCCATGAAAAATACACGTGCAGTCCGTTCGGCCAGCTTCTTACCGCGTACGGACGGAGTTGGCGATCCATATGGAAGGCGGGGTTTCGCACGCACGGTCCTGGCCGCATATTCGGATCCGGCCGCACCGATCAGAATAAGGCCCCTTTTACCCTTGCATTTATCTCTTGTTAAGGCTTAATACATCTGCCCCATACATCCTTCCCGTGGTTCCCAAAATCAGTCCAAAAAACATCTGGAAACTTTCAGAATACTACCTGGCTGATACTTTACCACCTTATCCTTTATTTCCTCCTAGGGAACCTACATAATCCCGTTACTGTCATCTGTACTGAGAGACGGAACACAGTTTGAAAAACCAGATGAGTTTTACCCAAATCATTTTCTAGATGCCAAAGGGAATTTTGTAAAGAAAGACGCCTTTATGCCGTTCTCTGCAGGTACTGTATGGTGCGGTATTTCATCGTACTTCCTGTTCCTATGGGTGTGGATCAGTTGGCCATCAGCAGGTTGACAGTCATTAGGTCGACACCATTAGGTCAACATGTGTATAGGTCGACATGCAGGAAGGTCAACATGAGTCTAGGTTGATAGGGTCGTTAGGTCGACATGGGTTTGGTTGACAGTCAAAAGGTCGACATGGGGTTTTTCACTGTTTCACAGTTGACATGGACACAGGTTAAAGTGAACCGCATCCCCTCGCAAGACTCGCTTCACTCGCAATGCTTCGGGCTCGGCACACTATTTTATTCTCCCACCACGCCATGTCGGCACATGTCGGGTCAAAAAACAGCGAAAAACCCCATGTCGACATTTTGACTGTCAACCTAACCCATGTCGACCTAATGACCCTGTCGACCTAATGACCCTGTCGACCTAACCCATGTTGACCTAGACTCATGTCGACCTTCCTGCATGTTGACCTAGAAACATGTTGACCTAAATGTATGTCGACCCAATTGACGTATCCCTTCCTAACAACCATTAGATGATGAAAACAGGAGACATGAGACAATGCCCCTTGTCATAAGGCTATGCCCTTTTTTCAGGGATGTGTGTTAGATTTAGGGGGTTATTCTGGTTGATATGCATGGACGCTCGGGAGGAAGTGGGCGGGCAGCTGACATCCGGTGATGTCAGCTGCCTGCCCCCCGCCCCTGCATCATCTGCCCGTTAGCATGAGAACGCTGGGTGTTCCCATATGCTAACGGACCAGCCGGCCGGCCATCCCACACCACTCTCCACCCCCCGCCCACACACTTGGGTGCGTGTGCCCGGGAAACACCCTATTTGCTGTGGGCGCACGCACCAGGTGTCTGCGCATGCGTATAATTGCATTTGCGCGTGCACAGATGCAAAACATCAGTCCTTTGTGCGAACGCACGGAGGACAGAATCATCCATGATGAGATACCTCGCACTAGTGGATGGGCACCATAACTCTCTCTGCACACATTACATCTGCCCCACCTGCAGTGCAATATGGTTTGCCCAGTTGTGTGCTTTTTTTCTTTGCTAACAAAGCTGAATCAGACCTATTGTTGTTAGTTTGGTAATTAAATAAAAAAGGTACTTATATGTCAGTTGGGCGCCCGGATACGCTACGCTGCCAACAGAGTTAGAAAGTGTGGCGAGCGCAGCGAGCCATCGTGCCCGAAGCGTGGCGAGCGCACGCGTATCTGCGTCCCCTCGCGGGGCTCGCCACACTTTCTAAAATTAACTCCACGCCCACATGGACACTGGGGGTATGACCTGGATAGTGGCCATATGATCCTTTATGTGTTAGCAGGGCTCCAGTTACGTAATTTGCATAACTTACATCATTTGCGTAAGTTACGTAGTTTACGTAGCCTGCATAGTGGTGTATTGGTATTCTCAATACACCACTACGCAAACTACGTAATGGGCGCCCAACTAAAATATAAGGACCTAAAAAAAAATGTATGACTTTTTTTTCCATGTAGTGACGGCTGCTTTGTTTCTGTTTAGGCCGCAGAGTCTGTGTTGGAGAAACACTTGCGAGGATGGAAGTCTTCATCTTCTTTACAAGCCTGTTACAGAAATTCACTTTCCGTTCACCCCCCGGCATTAGTCATGTTGATCTGACCCCTGGGATTGGACTGACAAATGCACCGAAGAATCAGATGATATGTGCCGTGCCTCGCTTTTAAAAGACACACACTAAAGGGCCCCTTACACTTGTGAGATTTTGTGAGATTTGATCCAATTTGAGTCAATGGGGCAGATGTATTAAGCCTGGCGAAGAGATAAACTGGAGATAAAGTGGAAGGAGAAAACGCACCAGCCAATCAGGTGTGTTTGAAATAGGACAGTTGGGAGTTGATTGGCTGGTGCATTATCTCCTTCCACTTTATCTCCAGTTTATCTCTTCACCAGGCTTAATACATCTGCCCCACTGTATCTGACTATGGGGGAGATTCTCTAAGCTAGAAATGCGGTAAAAACCCCATTATCAGGGTTTTTACCGCATTTTGGGATGCTGTAAGCATCCCCCGCCGGCAATGGCCCATAGTAGCCAATGGGCTTCTACCGCAACCCTCCGCCACCCCGCGCCGACCCCCCCGCCGCCTCTTCCGGGTGCAGGGAGGAGGAGAGCCCGGCGCAGCAGCGCCGGGTGTGTGAGGGAGGGGGGAGCCGCCGGGACCTGCTGGGACCCGGCGACTCTCACCGCAAAGGACAGCTCTTAACGCAAGAGCTGTCCTTTGCTATAATTATCGCATTTGTTAGAACATATGCAATAATTATAATTGCGATGGGCGGCGAAGGGGGGCGGAGATTCTTAGAGAATCTCCCCCAAGATCAGATGTGCCTGTCTGACAAAATCTTATGTGCCTGATGTGTAGGACACAATCCACAATCCTGTGCCATTGGGTATAACCAAGAGATTGGAAGAGATTGAACCTCCTGCACATAGGATAAATATCGAGTCAATTAGGTCCAATTTGTTGAGATAAGTTGAACCTTAAGAGAATGTCAAATGTTTTATGATATCATAGTGTAACAGTCCAATCACTGATCGCTGTATTCCCTATACCACCAATAGTTACTTGTACCTAATATTTACTCTCAGCCTCAGGGAGAATTACACCACATTATAGATGCAATGCCTTAGTAATTCTTTTTAGAAATTGAAAGTAATTTTATTCCAAATAGTACTAGTACTGATGCTAATTTATTTAATGTGTTATCAATCATTCATGTGTAGTGACTAGGGTTGCCACATTACTTATTATTGATTCCTGGAGATTTCCCTCTCTATAATCATAATGCGCACGCCGAAGGCGCGGGCGCTCCTGGGAAAAAGTGGGCGTGGTTACAGAAATGGTCGTGGCCAATTCAAGAATGGGCGTGGTCTCTAATACCTGAAATCTAAAAGAAGCTTTTTGCCCATTACACACACACACATATATATATATATATATATATATATATATATGTCAAAAGGAAAATGTATAGGTGAGTGATGTCCAAAATTGATCCCACAGTGGGTTTTGTGAGGCTATGGTAACGCTCCAATAGTAGTGGGATCTAGTTAGGTGACTGTCCTTCCCTGAAATTCTGGATTCTGGAGTAGGCAAGTATTTCTGGCCCATGTTATCCTATTACTTGTATTTAGGTGGACGGATTGCATTGCACACAACGGAGGACACACATAGCACACATAAATCCATTAATTTAGGTGTGTTACAAGAGCTGGACTGAAAGTTACAGGGAGAACTTTAATTACATGTAGTCTTAGTTGCGATTGAACAGTAAAGAAGGAAAGGAAAGAAACTAGAAAGGCAGACCATATATACTGATAATAGTGGCAACTCCTACTTACTTTTAGGAAGGGGGCAGCTGCTACCCCCTTGCCCACCAGCGGTGGGCGACATTAGCAGCAGGCGGGTGGCCAGGCGACATCAGTAGCGGGCGGGCGGCCGGCAACAACATCAGCGGCAGGCGTGGGGTTTCGGCGGGCGGGCGAGGGGTGAGTGCAGAGCAAAACTCGCGAGATGATGTCTGACATCATCTCGCGAGCACGTTGGGGCATCTCCTCAGCGGCGGCGGCAGTGGACGGGCTGGACTGGGGGGTAGGACCAGAGGCTTTTTAATAAACAAGGATTCCGGAAAGGCCTCCGTGAGGGTTGCCACCAGAAACGGAAATCCGGGAGAGGTGGCAACCCTAGTAGTGACCTATATACAGTAGGGATATAGATGTGGTTGTAGTTGCTATCACTGCTGTGATATCCAAGCATTAGGGGCCTGATTCCTGTTCACTTGCAAAAGCAAATTCTCTCTCTAATGGACAAAACCATGTGCACTGCAGGTGGGGCAGATGTAACATGTGCAGAGAGAATTAGATTTGGGTGGGGGTGTACTTTAAACTGATATCTATATTGCAGTGTAAAAATAAGGCAGCCAGTATTTACCCTGCACAGAAACAAAATAACTCACCCAAATCTAACTCTCTCTGCACATATTACATCTGCCCCACCTGCAGTGCACATGGTTTTGTCCATTAGAGAGAGAATTTGCTTTTGCAAGTGAACCGGAATCAGGCCCTAGATGTACAGTCTCTAGGTCGTCAATCCAAAGGTTGACATGGTCAAAAATGTAAACACGGTCAAAAGGTCAGCAGGCAAAAGGTTGACATGGTTAAAAGATCGACATGAAACGGCTGACATGAGTTTTTTTCAAGGTTAACAAAAGTTGACATGAGTTTTTCATGATTTCTTTGTAAAAAAAAAATGACTAGTTCCTACTTTACCATCCACGTGGCATAGAGTTAGATTGTAACAGTGTGATAACCCTGTCAACCTTTTGGCTGTCGACCTTCTGATCCTGTTGACCGTTAGTCAACCCATTTTTTCTTCATACGGTAAATCTAAAAGACCATAACCAACCGCTGCTTTCCCTGGCAGCAGCAGTGAGATCGCTGTATTGTAATGCAGCAAGATGCATCTATTACAAGCAGATGCTTCTTGCTGCTGCAATAAATCCAACCTACATAATACAACGCCGCATCGGATCTCTCTCTCCTACCATTGTGCAGCTCACAGCACCCATAGGGACGCACAAGTCACCGGTCACAGACGTCAGGAAATCTCCATACAACAACAGAGCTCCTTGACCCCTTCCATGCCCCTAAAGGGTGCTAAACCACCCCTGCCCTCAATATGGCATCAGATTGTCAATCAGCACCAATCTTTTGTCGGGCTGCTTGATACATGGCAGGACCCGTTCACGCATGTGGAAAGACCAGCTTCTTCCTGCTCTGTGCCAGTTGTGACATAATTACTGAGTGTAACAGGTGTAATGAATGGGGGTTGCGGCTCATTTAATTAAGTACAGAATTTCCTTAAGGCCACCATATTTCTTTGAGGCTTAATGCTCATCATAGTATAGGACAGTTCACCTAACTAATGCTGTTGTGTAAAATGAAATAAATGTGGACTTCTACATATTTATGTACTGAGGAGGATAGGTGTGCTTCAAGGCTTGAGGGGCAGATTTATTAAGCTTGGAGAAGAGATAAACTGGAGATAAAGCGGAGAAAAGGTAAAAGGAGATAAAGCACCAGCCAATCAGCTGTGTTTGAAAAAGACAGTTGGGAGTTGATTGGCTGGTGCTTTATCTCCTTTTACCTTTTCTCCGCTTTATCTCCAGTTTATCTCTTCTCCAAGCTTAATAAATCTGCCCCTCAATTCTACATGAAGTGTAATTTGACTTTATGACTGGTGTAATAATTCCCACCCCCAAGGACAGCACCACACCAATATATTGTCTTGGTCTAGGAGCCCAAGGTTAGGTTTATAGTCCCTCCTTCTAGTGCTTCACCTGAACCCCCTGTCTGCTAACAGCCGTACAATGTGTACATTTTAATTGTGCCCATTTCAAAATAGTCAGTTGTTACAAATCAGGCTACTGTACTTCTACTTTAGAATTCCCATATCATTCGTTGGCGTGAACACCATCTGAACAGGATGTCCCATTAATAGAACGATGCGGGGTCGTTAGTCTCGTTTTGGAGAATTATTGGAAAAGAAAATTAAATAAAAATGATCTGTTAAATCTGTAATCACAAAGAATAAATACAATATAACCAAAATAACACTGTTGCCAATAAATAAAAATCTGCTTGCCACCCTACACCAACATCTAGCAATTCAATAATTGACAATTTAAATCGTCACTTTTTTTTAAATAAATTTTCAAATA